>NW_022107431.1:81804532-81812858 GCF_000313985.2 Echinops telfairi | reverse complement strand
AAAAAAATTGCTGATATAAGATGGATCTTGGTTGAAAACAGAGAATACAGGAAAGATATATACTTGTGTTTTATTGAATATCCGAAAGCATTCAAGTGTGGACATAACAAACTATGGACAGCTTGGAGGAGAATGGGAATGCCAGGGGATTCACTGTGTTCGTGGGGAACATGTACATAGATCAAGTCTCATCTTTCTCCTGCCTAAGATCACAATCAACCTGACTTGACTAGATGCTGTTTAACAATTTGTGGGGGGAGGTCAGATACTTACAGACATCCTCCCTGAAGGCAGTTAGTCTCCAGAATACACAGTGGGCTCTGCTCCCTGCTGCTGGGGACAATGGACTATTGCTCCCTGAGGCTTGCGACCATTAGCTTGGTTCCTATAGGTGGAGTTCACACCCTACCAATAATGGTCTCTATCAGTTGAGCCAGGGAACAGGTTAAACCAGCTCTGTGACATCCAAAGTTAGGCTGCTATCCTGTGTCTAGGATCCGCCCATCTTGCCACACATATACCCCAATCCCTCCTCTTCCTATTGTGTGGATACCCCTAGATCATGCACTCCCATTACTGTATTACCTATAGCACAACCCCTTCCTATGATGTATGTCTTCCTCTATAATTAGGGGGCTTGCATGACCCCAGAGAATATAAAAGCCTTGGTTAGCATTAAAGATTTTCTCTTTCTCTCCACATGGACCACCAAGGGGGGCTGAGGTGAACATGCTACAATGAAATGTGTCTGACTCCATTATTTCAATATCTCTCTCTTTTATCTCTCATGCTCTCTATGACTTTACTATAATTTTTACTTATTATCACTGTGCAATTGCACCTACCAGACCCGTGATGATGTGCTAGGGGCTGGCTTCCCCTCACAACAATTAATGTGCATAAGACTCACCTGCTATTTTTGAGGTTGGATATACCACTTACTCAATTATTTTATTTCTTTCTTAAATATTTGATAGAATTTACCTGTGAAGCAGGTTTGGTTTGGGGAAATTACTAATTACTAAGGCATTTAAAAAAACAATATAGGACTATTTGGGTTATGTATATTTCCTTGATTTCTTTTTTTGCTATGTCATTATTTTATTTGTATGTAAAGCATTTCTGTATCCTTGGTTATAACTGAGACATATTTTACTATGTTTATCATTGTTTAAATGCATATTATTCCTGCTTTAAATGTTTCTGAAATGACATGTTGCTATTTAAGTGAATGTTTCAGACATAGTTCTACTTAACTGCATGTTCTTACATTAAATTATTTTTCCCAACAGTTTTATATATTTTTATATATTTCATATATTTTTCCCAACATAATTTACATATCATAAAATTCAGTAGTTCAGTCATTCAATTATTTCATGGAGAATTGTACACTCACCACCACAGAAATTTTAGAGAATCTCCCTCCCCTTAATCCCCATGGTTAAATCACCTTTAAAATGAGTACTGCATCACATTCAATTCTAGTGCTCCCTCCCCATCCCACCATTATTATTTACTCCCGAAAGTCCCTTTCCTTACCTGTAGCCCACCCTCACCCCTGCATTCCCTATAACGCCATGTACCAGTCAGTTATTCTAATTATCCATCCACTCCTCCTGTGCTTCACAACTGGGAAACCCAACAGAAAAAAATGAAAACAAAATTGCACTGAGGTGGTAAGCATAATAGTATAAAGATAAAAATATAAATAATACGTAGAAAGAAAAGGTTCCCATCAACATTCAAAACGCCAGGGAGAAAATTTCTCTCATGGGAAGAGTTAAAAGATACTTTCATCCAGTACAATTTCACATCGTGCCTATAGGGAGGTCAACTGGCCAAGCTTGGAATTCGATCCAGCATAATAAAGATTACGGAAGTCTCTGCCTGATGGAAAGGCTGTTTGAACCTCTTGCCTTTGGCTAGAATAGATCTGCCAGTGGCTCAGTCTGACTAGATACTCTGCAGATGGATTTTGGGCTCCCACTCTCCTTCATAGCCTTACATAAATTGAGTGTTTATAATTTTATAAGTATAATTTAAATTCTAATCCTTTTCTTATAAAAATTTTTATATTGTCGTCTTTGGATCACACAAGCCTGGTATGCTACATGTGGACTTAGTTGACGCCTAGTTTAGGTGACTGTTTGAATACAAGCCTTTAAGATCCCAGACACTGTTCTGATTTATAGTTGGGCACAATCTACTTTCTTCGGCACACTTTGCAGTAGTACCATTATATTTAGTGATCATTTCATGAAGGTGAGTATCGAGCAAGACCATGATGTAAGAACTAATTGTTCTTAAGTTGGAGCTAGGATTTAGTGCTAGCCCAGAAGTCATTCCTTGACTTATGCTTTTTTTTCTTTTTTAAATTTTCTGTAATTTGGGAATTAATACACATATCATTCTATGAGTTTGCAGTTTGGTCACTTAGCTTATTTTAATGAATTGATATACTTCATCTAAGTTATTAAAATTGTGCAAGCATAGTTGTTTATATTGCTTAGGTTTATGCATTATATTTCTAATGTTCAGAACGTCATTATGATAATCCTCATTTGATTTTGATATCAATAATTTGTCTTTGCTTTTTTTCTTAATCAATTGGGTGTGTGGTCTCCCAGTCTTATTGATTTTGTTTTCAATGAGGCAATTTTTGGATTTGTTGATTTTCTTTAATTTTTTCCTCATTTTAATTTCAAGGAATTATTTGTTAGTTATTAAAAAGATCTTGTTCTGCTTTCTTTGTTTTAAATTTTCTATCTTTAAATAATATATTCAGGCAAAAACGTAGAGATAGTTTATTATAGATATGCATTATTTTCTTACATATATATTTAAAGATACACATTTCCCATGAAACACTGATTTTGCTAAATCTCATAAATTTTAAAGGGTTATATAATAATTTTCATTAATTTAAAAATAGATTTAATTTCTATTCATTCTTCAGACTAAATGCCATTTAGAAATGTGTTGTATTTGTAAATATGAGTTTTCTCTTGTTATCATTATGTTCTTAAACTTAAGAACATGGTTGGTATAATTTAGATTCCTTAAAAGTTGTTAAGGTGTGATCTATGGCTCAGAATCTAGCTTTTTATGGTGAAAGTGAGAAAAATGCATATTTTTTATTTTGTTGGATACAATAATGTATAAATGCCAATTAGATCAAGTTGATTGATGGTACTTTTTGAATCAGCTATTGCAATTTTTAAAAGGAGGTGTTGAATCCTTTAACCGGAATAGTGGATTTATCTATTGTATCAATTTTTGACTCACATTTGTGACTCTTTGATTTTAAATACATAAGCATTTAGGTTGGTTATTTCTTCTTGAATAATCGATCTGTTTATCCTGTTCATTCTACTGCTTAGACTGGTCCCAAACTAAGACATCATCATTTCTTAAAGTGAGTTCTGATGTGATGGCCCAAAGGAAGCAGCCACAGTTATTACATATTCTATTTTGTCAAATCTATCTTCTATTTCAGCAATCATTGGATAGATTTTAATTTTATGTGAAATTGGGGAAATACATTTTTTATCCTAAATGATAGGCAAAATTTTGGATCTCTAAAGCAAATATTTTTATATTTTGTGGAAAATTAATTTTGTATTTGTTCATGATTTACCTTGTACTTTGAAATTACTTTAAGAGTCATTGTAAGATACTGTCTTCCTTTTTATTTTACTTATTAACCATTACTTTTCCTTTAGCATCATTTTTTGCCTTCAGTGTATAATATGTAGCCTTATATAATACCTCAAATCTTTTTATAAAATAAAATGAGATAAATAAGATATAAATCAATAATTAAAAATTAAAAGTCTAACATTTCTTTTTATTTTTCAAGTTATAATATTATTCTTACAATTTCTAAAGAAATATAGATTTCCAAGAGCAATTTGTCAACTTGTGTAGATTTTAGGTATATTCAAACCAGGACTTGATAATCAGATTGACATTGGATTTAGTTTTTTTTCATTCCCAATTTTACTGCTGCCTATTTTGACAAATAGCCAAATATCTCTGTACCTATTTGCTCTATGTCTGGGACTTGGGTAATTAAACATGCTAACATAATTTCTCCCAAGGATTATGGATTTGTATATAAAAGGTTTAAGTATTTGGAACAAAATTTTCTGTGTCGAAAATGACATCATGGTCCCTGCTTCCAATTTATGTTTCACTTTCTTGGTTGTACAAACTGAGTGTTCCTAGAGTGACATCATAAATATTCTAGGAGCGTATCAAGACAAAATTAAGATGTTCATAATTCAATCACTGTACAATGTGTGGTTTTGACTTTCTACAGCAACGGCTCCATAAAGTTACTAGAGGAAGAAATTATAGGTTCTCAGTGTTTAGCAAGGCTATTTTATTTGGGTATGGCAATAGCAAGACATTAGTCCTACTAATTTTGCTCTGGGCCATTTGTTTTTTACCGCTTTTAACCTGGGTCACTTGCCTCTGTATCCTCTTTATTTATATTCCAGAGGAATAAGAAAGAGCATTTGCAACTCAACATCCCACATGATATAGCAATCTAAAGAAGCTTTAGCAGACAGTAAGCTATTGTCATTCAGAAACGGAGGAAAGAAGTTTAGTCATAACCTCTCCAATGTCACAATTTACATACATGGTGAAAATATAAGAAGAATGAAAAATCCTCAGTCCTAAGTTAATGCATGGATATTAGTATATGTATATGGTGAATATATGAAGAGGAAAAAAGTATTTTGACTCATGGAAATTCTATATGTGTTAGAGTATAACTACATTTGATAAGATTTTCGATGGCTCTAACTTGTTTATCTAAAGCCATTTATTAGGAGCTAATACAGATATCATATCATTCCATAGTTCGATAACATCAAGAAGTATTGTACAATTGCTTCCACAATTTCAAAACATTGCTTTCTTTCATGGCTCCTTAAGCTCCCTTTCACACCCTCCCCTGACCACTGTAACCCCTATAAACTCGTATTCTACTTGCTGTCCATATACGTTAATCAATCTTGGGTTTCATATACTGAAAAATAGAAAAACATGTAACAAAAATTCAAGAGGGTCACCCCCAATGATAAAATACATTTGGGAAAAACCCTAATATGAACAAACAAGCAAAATAATAATAATAATAATACTGAAAATGTTAAAACAAACAAAGAAACAAACAGATTAGTCCCAATATGTGTTAGAGGGGAGATCAACTGACTAACCATTCAGGTCAGGTTTATCATTTGGATATTTATAGTCATTTTTCCAATGAACTCTGGTAATCAGTTTCCTCCCATTCCTTTATTATACATAGAGTTATTAAAGCAGAGGCTTTATTCCCTATACATATCTTGCAAATATATCTTGGGTTCCCACTATCACCCATAGCCTTCTGCAAACTAGATACTATTTCTTCCTTGAGCTTCAGATTATATAATTCGCCATCCTTCAGTATCTGATATTGGTGTGCTTCTTCCATGTGGGCTTAGTTCTTACACCTCACTTAGATGGTTGCTTGTTTGGAAAATAACATTTTAAGACCCCAGACTCTATTTTATCAGATAGCTGGGCACCATTTAATTTCTTCACCACACTTTGTTATATAACCCATATATTCTGTGTCCCCTTCTTGAGGGTGAATATCAAGCAAGGCCATAATATAAGAACCAATGGTGTTTAAATTTGAACTAGGGTTTAGTGTGGGCCCAAAACCCATTCCTGGATCTATGGGGTTTTTTATGTGTCTTTGGGTTCCTTTTAAAACCTCCTTGTTAATTTGTCATAGAAAATCTGATCAATCATCTCCCTGGGGCATACAATCTTCTCTTAATATTGTCATTGTTTAGCCCTGGGTATTACTTTTTTAAAGCTCTGTTGAGAGAAGGATATTGGGCCAATGTAGGCTAGCATCATATCACAGTACCTGAAATATCATTTGTACAGAATTAATCTTTTCATGGCTGGATGCTATTTACACAAACACGGGAGTTGGCTGTCAGGGAAAATTTATAGTAATATTCACAGAGAATGTCAGACAAAGGTTTGCTGAGATGATTGTTAATTGATGCAATTTTATGGACATAGATAACTACCCCCCCTATGTCTGCAGCTGGGTGGATTTAAAATATTACCTTTGAGATACAAGCTGAGCTCAAACCATTTGGGCCACCCTGTGATGAATATATAGATATAACTATACCATACCAATATGTAATGAAAAAGGTGAAAATAAATGTAGATTTTTTAATGTACATTTCTTTCAAAAAGTAGAAAATCAAGAAACATAATTTTTATAAGATCACAAAGAAGTAGTAGATAATGAAGGAATAAACCCATTTCCTGATAAAACATTGTTCTTTATTTTATAACATATTCATTTTCCCTACAATGCACTATAAATGTATGCTTAAGTTTCATGTACATTGTAATACACTAACATTTCCAGGAAGTGACAGAATACCAATGGAACTATTTTCACAAGCTGATGAAGTACTGGAAGCACTCACTAGTTTCTGTCAAGGAATTTGGAACACGCTGTCTTGGGTGACTGACTGGAAAAGATCCATATTTGTACCCATTTCAAAGTAATATGACCCAACAGAATGTGCAAATTATAGAATAATATCACATGTAAGTAAAATGTCACTGAAGAGCATTTGACAGTATTTGCGGCAGTACATTGAGGGGGAGCTACTCATATTTCTCAGGCCAGATTCAGAAGAGGAAATGGAATTAAGAGATATCATTGCCAATGTCAGATGCATCGTGTCTGAAGGTAGAAAATAACAGAAAGATGTGTACTTCTGTTTGGTTGACTATGCAAAGGCATTGGGTGTGTGGATAATAACAAACAGAGGATAACATGAAGAAGATTGGGAATGTCAGAACACTTCCCTACGCTCATAGATCAAAAGGCAGTTATGTGACTTAAACAAGAGAATAGTGCATGGTTAACATAAAAAAGTGTGTGTGCCAGTGTTGCGTCCTCTCAACATATGTATTCAAACTATGCACTGAGCAAAGAGAAAAACTGGATTAGATGAAGAAGAATGTTGCATTGGGATTGGAGGAAAGCTTATCAATAACCTTTTATAGGTAGATGACACAACCTTGCTTGCTAAAAGCGAGGAGGACTTGAAGCACTTGCTGATGAAGATAAAGGGTTTCAGCCTTTGCTATGGATAACAACTCAATGTAAAGAAGACCAAAATCAAATGATGCTCTACATTGGGTAAATCCACTCCACACGATGTCATTAAAGAGTTGAAGAGCAAGGCTGTTACTTTGAGGACTAAGGTGCATCAGACCTAAGCCAGGGTTTTTAAAATTTTAATCACCTAATAAGCAGTTAAACAGTAACTAAGGAAGGCAGAAAGAGAACAACACATTTGAATTATGGCACTGGACAAAAGAACCAACAACTCTAACTTAGAAATGTATAGTCAAAATTAGAGGCAAGGATGCTGGGTATTTTCTCACATACCTTGGACATGTTATTAGGAGATCCCTGTTCCTGGAAAAGGGCAACATGCTTGGGAAAAGAAAGGCACAGCAAAGTGGAAGATGCTTGACAAGCAGGCCTGAGATACTTACGGTCTGCAGCAAAGTACTCAAAGGTAGCAACGTTTTTGAGGTTGGCCCAGGACCAGATCGTGTTTTGTTTGGTGGGTTGTGGGTTAGATATGGGTCAGAGCAGACTCAATGACACCTAGCAACAGCCACAATCAAGGACGGCAAACCTGGGTGGCACGTACCTGTAGTAGGTATGAGTCAGACTGGCTCAATGACACGTAAAACATTTTATTATAGGTATTGTGTTAGGCAGGAATCTCTAGAGCAGCGGTTCTCAATCTGTGGGTTGCAACGCCTTTCACAGGGGTTGCCCTATTCATAACGGCAGCAAAGTTACAGTGCTGAAGTAGCAACGACAATAATTTTATGGTTGGGGATCACCATAACATGAGAAACTGTAATAAAGGGTCCAGCATTAGGAAGGTTGAGAACCACTGTTCTAGAGAAACAAAACCAGAATATGAATAGGTTTATATAGCAAGAAGGAATACAAGGGGGAACTCCCCATCAAAACAAACAACAACCCAACATGAAATTTTTCTTTGCAATGCTATGTGTTTAATTTTTGAATTAAAAAACCAATCTCATCACCTTCAAATTACTCTCCCTTCATTTGTGGAAACATTTTTCAAACTCGTCTGTTTGGATGGCTGACAGCACTTCCCTCATTTTTTTTTTATTCACCTCTTCTAAGGAATCAAATCGCTGTCTTTTCATGTTCTCTTAATTCATGGAAGCAAAAAGA
>NW_022107431.1:81798706-81801454 GCF_000313985.2 Echinops telfairi | reverse complement strand
TGTCACTTGACAGCAGGAAGGTGAAGCAGAGAGAGAGAGTGGCCTCCTTTCAGCGATCCATTTATCTTAGTTGCCATCTAATCAAGCTGTGACCTGATTGACAGACTAAACTCCATCCACATGTTCCTACAGGAGCCATGTTGGCACAAAAAATCTTAACTATTGCACACATTGTCCATATTTCCATTAGTATTACTGAACCAACTATCATAAAGTCAATTTCTACTCATAACAACCATTTAGGAGAGAATAGAATAGCCCCTTTGAGATTCCAAGGCTGAAAACTTTTATAGAAGGAGAGAGACATCCCTTTCTCTATAACACAGCTGCTGGGCCTTATGAATAAAGGAAGAGTTGGTACTGAGGTAAATAATAGCAATTACTGCAAAGGTGCAAGCATCCTCTATCAAGCTACTACCACAGGGAGTTGATCCAACAATAATGCAATAGAGCTGGGTTTGGTTGCTATTTGCTGCCACTGGTTTATAGTTTTATAGGATTTAAGTTAAAACAGTGGAGTCCCAGCTACTTTTGCTACTTATTGTTGGGACTAGGGCATTGGAGGGATTTCCTCTGTATTCTTGAGGCAGGTCCAGCTTCCAGATGGCTGACATCAGCACCAGAAAAGGCTAGTTCATCCTCCAATGCTGGACTGCAGTAACTTCTTCCTTGGTGTGAGACTTACGGCAAGAGGAAGAGGCATGCTTTTATACTCTATCCTTTTTATACTCTGATTTCAATCTTAGGCTGTTTTTATGTACTTGTGTCATTAGATTAGGTGTTTTTCGGAGTTCTTATCCCTCTTCCAAGAATATAAAAATTCTGGCTTTTAAAAAATCTATTGGATTCTTGCTGCTGAAAGAGTTTTATCCCCAACTAGTAGCAGCAGTCAGAAAAATCAATAATTTAGAATTGTGGTGCTGGCAAAGAATATTGAACGTGTTCTTCTGGACAGCCAAAAGAGCAAACAAATCTGTCCTGGAAAAAGTATGACCAGAGTGCTCCTTAGAGCCAAGGATGGCAAGACTCCGTCTTACATACATTGGACATGTTGTCAGGAGAGACCAGTCCCTGGAGAAGGACATCATGCTTGGTAAAGCAGAAGGCAACAAAAAGCGGGAAGGCCCTCAATGAGATGGATTCACACAGTGGCTGCAACAATGGGCTCGAGTAGAGCAAAAATTGTGAGGATGGTAATGTTTCATTCCTTTGTGCATATAGGATTGCTATGGATTGGAACCAACCTTCACAACAATAGACCTTGTTAGACCTTCACAACAATAACAGAAGCAGCAACCACCTTGATTCATTTTGCTCCTCCAGCTATGGTGTTTCTTTCCTTTCTCTAGCAGTGGACTGCTGTTTCAAGTTCTGTGGACAAGATAGGAAAAGTGGAGGCTTCTTGCATCTCCCATGGGGTTAGCTATTTGTTTCTTCTACCATTTATTTTTATCTAGGCCCAAGACTGGCAGGTCACACGCCTTCTCCATTGGCTTACACCTTTGACTTTGTAGGAAAGAAAGTTCAAAGAGATAATAAGGGATTCAAGTCTGAATCAAGACTTCATGGCTGTGAACGACTCTGTCCCCAGTCTTTCTCCTACGCACTTGGTGGATGACCATGGGAAAGAACTAGAGTGTGATTTCAATGTCAAATTGGCATTCCAAACCAACAACCTAATCGGCGTTTGGCCTTCAAGGATGCATTAATGTTTTAGCTGCTTTCTTTTATGTTAATTTATTTTGGTCACTTGGTACTTTAGTGCTCTAAGAAAGAAAATATGTTCATTTTTTTTGGAGGACTTTTAATCCTTTAGGGTTCATTTCACTCTTCACCTCAGTTCTCAGATCTACTAAAATGTTATGATTTAACAATTTCTTGTGTTTGCTTTTCATATTATTAGGGTAGACGGGATAGCCTCTTGTGGATTTTTAAACTCCAAGTTGAATTATAACCTGGCATCATTTTATGCAGAGTATGCATCTTTCACTAAAATTGGTTCTTAGCGTTCACAGACATTATAGTTTAGTGTTCCAACTGTTTGTAATCCATTGTGGAATGCATTCAGTAATTTTCAATTGAAATCTTAGTGTTAAAATTGCTGTTAAAATCTGTTAACATTTGCATCACATCAAATCATCATTGTTCTCCACTGTTTTTCACATATCATTTAACTTAATGCCCTTATAAGGTGTGGGATTTCATGATGCTAGAAATTATATTCTCTAGTGATAAGGTGAATTTAAAAGTTTTCAAAGTTTGTGGATAATATGATTAACAAATGATAAGGATGTATCCTGTTCAATTTAGGAAACCTAGTAGGCTCAGAATCTTTAGTATGTTCTGGAGATCCATTCTCATGTTTCAATTCATGTAGATAGATTAGTCTGGGGACATGTTTCTTTTTAATAATTTTGGATCGAAAACCTGATATTCATATTGACAGAAAACACAAATTAATTTGATGGCTATTTAACCTGAGAAAATTATTTTAATCACCAGAGTAGAATTATTGTGTGCAGAACGTTCGCTGTAAATGTTCTGTGGGAATAGAGCTTATGTCTTAGTTAATTAACATCTTAGCTTTATAGTACACAGATTCAAATTTGCATTGGAAAAAAAAGATAACTCTAAGTCATGGACAATCACAAACAATCAAAATATTGAATTCTAAATCTGTAGAAAACAAGATCTACCATATTATAAATAATAGGCAATGCATAATTATTACTGAGTCCTAGGCTAGAA
>NW_022107431.1:81787133-81797836 GCF_000313985.2 Echinops telfairi | reverse complement strand
TTCTCTATAACTTGGAAAAGGTCAATTAGACCCCGAGAAGAAATGTTCACACCTAATGTGAAAATGCAAATGATTCTCTTGTTGTTCTTGTGAAAGTGCCAGAAATTACATGTGTTAATATTATCCTACGTTGTCGAAAAAGCCAATTTGATAATTATGAACCGCTCTCTGCAGCTGTGAATGCCTCTTTACAAACCAATAGAAATCAGCGGGAGGGCCAACTGTGAACATTCTTTTGAAATTTCTATTTGCAAAATGTGTCCATTAACAAACTACCCTACCGCTTCTTGGGAATTAAACAAAGTCAGATGTGGCAAAATAACAATCCTCCTCAATGAGGCTTGCTCAGATTGCACCCATTGTATTTAACTAGGAGGGGCTGCATGAGTAGAATTGAGGCATTTTCTTGAAAGTTTTTTTCCCTGCTAATATAAATAAAACCCTAAAAAGGATAAGTACAAAATCCAAGTGGTCCAAATGAGTAATATTACTTTAAAAATGACTTTGCCTTAAGGAAATACACATATCTAGAATCTGTTTCCAAATCATTCATAGACCTAGTCAAATTCACTAGAAACTTGTTAGTTACTGCTTTGTGTTTGTATCTCCCTAAGTGAATGTTAAGTTTTCAGAGTGCACAATGGATACTTTCTGTTCCTTTTTTTGTGCATACACATTATTATTTAGGGTTCTCCACATATATGGATACAATAGACTATGCAACTATGCTAGTACTGGAATATAAAGCAATATTTAGTGAAATCTATTCAAATAAAACACACTTAAAATCAGATCATCATTTTTGCTTTAAGCAAAAATTTTACTAATTCTTGTATTTTTCAGCATTCATGGATGTGAAATTGAAAAAGAAAATATACTATGTGTTCATACTGTATTGTTAATTATTTTTCCTAATAAATTAGTTAGGCACTAAAAGTAAGCCATACTTTATCAGAACATTTAGTCAAATTGCAGTGTTAAAAAAATCTTCTTTCTGAAGTACAGGTCAGCATTATGATGCGTTCATAAAAGGTGAGATGGTTTTAAGCTTTTTATTACAAACGTCACAAAACCACAATAATAATATGATTGTTATTCCTGAAGATTCCTAGCAATGGAAGCTACATTTTCCTTCTCTATAATTTGTTTTAGTTCAATGAGTCTGTAATATATTCAAAGATTTCAATAGTACTTATTTTATGAGTTCAGGGTATGGACTCTATTTCACAGTATAAATCTTTCTGCAAATATCAGAAATTACCTCTTTCCTGTAAATTCATCTCACATCTTGTGAAGCATAATAGAGAGCTGAAATGATTACACAAAAGTTATAGAAAAAGCATACATTATTTATAAAGGTGAGCTGTATTTCTACCTTTTCAAATGAACAGAAAATATTTAAATTTATTTTGAGTTTACTTACCATCCTGCCAGCACACAAATTACATATAAATAATCAAATGAAAACAAATTATGAGCAAAACAAAAAATCTAAAAGTGAGTACTTGTTAACAATATAATATACACATACATATATATTTGTGAATATTTTTATGTATATAGCAGATTTGGTCCAACTCATTTAATACAGGTTTTGTTACATGTAATTTAGGGAAGAATTGTTTAATGACAGAAAAGCAGACAGGCTGTGGGATGAAAGGTCATTAAAAAGACAGGAAGGAAGAGACTAAAGCTTACCTTTCATTGTAAAGTAGCTAAGGCAAATGGAAGAAATCATGAGGTAAAAGAGTTGAACAGAAAATTTCGAAGAGTAGCTTGAGAAGTCAAAGGAAAGCATTATAGTGAAATGTGCAAGCAGTGAGAGTTAGGAACTAATAAAGGAAGAGCGTTTTCAGCACATCTTAAGCTGAAAAAATGTTGGATAAATAATGCAAGCCTCGAGTAACAATATTGAGAAATTCTATGGGAAAAATGTGTAGGAAGCATAAAAAAAAGATCAAAGCAATCCACAGAATCACTATACTAAAAAGAACTAGTAAACATTCAATCGTATCAAAAAGTGTTATGTAATAACAAGTGATGGGACTGAAGGAAGAAAGCCAAGCTGTGCTGAAGGTACTAGTCAAAAGCAAGGCTTCAGGAATTGATTGTACACCAATTAAATATTTGAACAGATTGATGGAAGCACTGGAGCACTCACTAACGTATGCCAAGATTTCTAGAAGATAAATCCTTGGTCAATTGACTGGAAGAGATATATATTTGTACCCATTCCAAAGCAAGGTGACCCAACAGAATGCTCACATTCTAGAACAATATCATTAATATCACATGCAAGTAAAATTTCGCTGAAGATGATTCTACAACAGTTGTAGCAGTACATTGACAGGAAGCTGCTAGAAATTCAGGCAATATTCAGAAGAGAACATGGAACAAGAGACAGTATGACTGACATCAAGTGGATCTTGGATCAAAGCAGAGAATACCAGAATGTTGTTTATTTGGATTTTATTGGAAAGACATTCAACTCTATGAATGATAGCATTTAGAAGAATCAGAATTCCAGAACACCTCATTGTGCTCATGCAGAATCAGTACACGGATGAAGAGGCAAGCATTAGAAGAGAACAAGAATGAATTTTATGTTTTAAATAAAAAAACGACTTGTGTGTAAGAGTTGTATCCTTTACCATACCTATTCAATCTGTGTTCTGAGCTAAAAATCAGAGGAACTGGATTGTGTGAAGCAGTACATGACATCAAGGTTGGAGGAAGACTTATTCAGGCCCTTCAATGCAGACGACAAAACCTTGTTTACTGCAAATGAGGAAGACTTGAAAGACCAATGAAGATCAAGAATTGTAGCCTTCAATATGGAATAAATCATAATATTAAAACAATTCTTACAGCTAGACCAACAGGTAAACATCATTATAATCAGAGGAAAGGTTGAAAGTGTCCAAGATTTCATTTTGCTAGGATCCAAGGAGATGGATGGACACAGTGGCTGTGGCAATGGGCTCAAGCATGGGGCAGGAGCAGGCAGAGTTTCATTCCATTGTGCAGAAGGCCATTAAGGGTCCGAATCAATGGCTTGGATCAGACACACCTTAGTCCTTGAAGGAACATACTTTCTCTTATAGACTACAGAGAGGTCTTATGTAGCAGATTTCCATAATGCAATACATCTTTTGATGTCTTGACTGTTGCTTCCCTAAGCGTGGACATGCTTCAAGTAAGACAGAATCCTTGACTGCTTCAAACTTTTCTCTACGTATCATGAGGTTCCCTATTGGTCTTGTTAGAATTTTGTTCTTCCTTATACTGAGTTGTAGCCCATACTGAAGGCTACAATCCTTGATCTTCATTAGCATGTGCTTCCATCCTTTATCACATTCAGCAAGCAAAATTGTACCATCTACATACCACAGGGTGTTAATAAGCCTTGCTGCAATCCTGATGCCACACTCTACCAAACAGAAATCATATGTAGTAGGCCTTACTTTCAAAAATTATGTCTTTTAGTTTGGGAGGTTAAAAAAAGGAAGAAGAAGGAGAAGAAGAAACACACAAAGCATTGGAAAAATACTTAAATATTTTGTTTTTAAAATATACAGTAGAAATAATTTTTTAAATATTTAAATAATGTAGACTATATTCCAAGTAATGTCTTTATTCATAAATAACTACTTGTGGTAGTTATATAATCTGGTGCCAATTTGAGAGAATTATGGGTGAGGGGAGAGAGTGTAGCCTGTCAATCAATATATAACCAATGAGGCCTCTGGGAGGGCATGGCCTGTTGCTGAGAATTCTGGGAACTCCTGATTTTACCTCCTTGGAGATAGCAGACACTTCTCTCTTGGCCTACTCCCTTGGAGATTCACTACTGACAAGGCTGACTCCATGCAAGACATCCCTGAGGAGAAGCCACATGGACCTACCCTAATGCAGCTCTGGGTGATGGAGAAGCCATATGGACACCCTGCCAGTGCTGAGATGCTTACAATGCCACTGGATCCACAGGACTTCCCATCACTGGTCTGTGATTCTCCTGCATTTGGCTTCATTGCATGTATTTCGTGAGTGTGAAAAGGACTTTATAGATTGGTATTGGACATATGGGCTAATATTGGACTATGGACTTGATCTGGACTAGGCTGGGGTGTTTTCTCAATATTCAATTGCTCTTTTATATAAAGTTCTTTCTTATACACAATGAGTCTCCATGAAATGTTTCTCTAGTCTACTCAGACTAGCATACTACTCATACACAGACACACAAATCAAATGAAAATAGAAAAACATGCAAAAAGAAAGAAACATTGATCTTTGTTTTTCTTCTTGTTAGGAGGTGCTGCGACTCACACAGACACCCTGAACAACAGAATGAAATGCTGAGCAATTCTGCACAATCCTCACAATAGTTCCTGTGTTTGACTCCATTGTTTTAGCCTCTAAGTCAATCCAGCTTATTTAAGGCCTTTCTCTTTTTCATTGACGGTCTACTTTATCAGTATGATGTCTTTCTGCAGGGACTGATCCCATTTGATTACACGATACAATCAAATGCCTTTGCATAGTCTGTAAACACAAGAAAACATCTTTCTGGTATTCTCTTCTTTCAGCCAAGATCTATCGGACATCAGCAACAATATCTCTACTCCCATGTCATCTTCTGAGTGTACCTTGGATTACAGTACTCCCTGTACTGCATTTTAAAATTAGTTTCAAGCAAATATTCCTTGGACATTATATTAATTATATTACTCAAAAAGGTCTGAATTCTACTTCATCACCTTCTGTGTAAGGGGCAGAACTTCTGATCTATTTGTTTGTTGGCCAAGTAGCTTTCTTCCAATTTCTCAGATATCCTCATGAGTGCTTTTATCACTGAATGAACTTGTTGAAACATTCTTTTACTCACCCATCAAGTTTGGAGCCTTGTTTCAGGCTAGTGCATTTCTGAGAATGGGTGAACAATGACTAATTCTTTTTGACACGGTGAATTTTGTTCATAGAATTCTTCACTATTGCTACTTTAGGTTTGAATTTTTTCTTCAGTTTCTTTAACTTGAGTAACACTAAGTACATATTTCATCATTGGCTTTCCATCTCCAGATCTTTGCACATTTTATTGTAATACTTTGTCTTTTTTTCAGCTTACCTTTAAAATTTTCAGCTCTTACTTCATCATTTTTTTCCATTCTCTTTAGTTCAAGCCAAGTTCCAGAGTGTTATCTATTTGGTCTTTTCTTTCTTGATTTTGTAATGATCTTTTTGCTTACCTTCTATGTGATGTGATGTTCTTCTTGTCATGCTGTTAGCCTTCTCTGATGTTACTGGCCTCCAGCTGTTCTCCCTCCAAAGAATCTGAGGTTTAGTGTCCTGAAAGAGACAATGAAATATCACACAACTCTAACATTCTACTCCATCAAAATATTACTCAAAATGAAAGAGGAAATGGTTCTGAAACAGGAAATGATTAGTCTCCCAGAACACAGAAGACCCAAAAGTGATATAAAGAGAGAATTTAAATTTTATTGTAACAAATACATATTAACTAAGGGGAAGAAAAGTTCATATTTTTCTGGGAACAGAGAGGATTCCTCATAATCAGAGTGCCCTCCCTTTGGGCCCTCGTTTAGTCGTGCTTAGTTCTGTCATGTCTTGTGACCCTTCTAGGCATGTCCTCCCAAGGTGGGAAAGCCCCTCATTCCAGAATAAACCAGTCTGTGGTTTTAACTCCTTTCCTAATTGGTTAGACCCCATGGCCAGATATTTCTGGAGACGGCATTCGGTCTGGAATTTTCTTGCTTTGTCCTAAGTCTCATATCTTATTTGATCTTCAGGCATTCATGTTCAATATATTAAATCTGTTCTTTCGAGTTTGTTTAAATTAGCTGGCAAGCAATCAATGTCATATTTTGGCCTTCATAGATTTGCTTCAATTTTCTTAAGGTTTAAACTGGACTTAACTACATACGATTGATGGTTTGATCCACAGACTGTCCCTGGCCATGTTTTAGCTGACAATTATGAGTTTCCCCCTTGTCTTTTCCCACAGATATAGTCAATTTGATTCTGTGTATTCCATCTGGAAAGGTCCACACGTGTAGTGGCTATTTGTGTTTTGAAAATTGTTTTTGTAATGAATATGGGAACTCAACTTTACAGTTTTCAGTGGAAATATTTTTTCAGAAGTACACTCTCTCTTCCTTCTTCCCACATGATTTAATAACTGTAAAAGGGTACTATTGACTCTATGGGGTAAACCTAGGACTGCTAATTTCCAGGCTGGTGGTCCAAACACACCAAAAGCTCCTTTGGAGAGATTGAGGCTATCTGCATTCCTTAAGGTTCCAGCTCCCAAACCCCTATACTGGTCACCACCGTTGGTGTCGACTGAATAACAGCTGTTTGAATTTTTACTTCTTGTTGCTATATATGCATGCCTATATCCACATTCCAATTCTTAAAACTTGTAATATTATTAATAAAAAACTATTTTTTACCATCACAGCTTTTATTATTATTAAAATAAAATTTGTCTAGTTTGAAAGGAAGTAGAAATAAAGTCTTTAGTTACCTAATAAATAATTAGTACAATTCAAATTAGTTTACATATAATGGTTAAAATAAGGTTTCCAGTTAACTCTAGTATTTATGTATTGGCAACATCTTATTTGGTTAGCAAATAACTTTATTTGCATATTTATGTGCAAAATGGATTTGGGAATTTATTTATTATTTTCCAAGCAGATAATTTGTAAAATAGGGTTTGTCTGTATTTACCTTGAATTTCTAAAATAAGAATATATTTGCATAACAATTGTGATCACTCTGTGTCAACTTGGCTAGGCCTTGTAACCTGGGGAGCAATTCTACAGTAACAAACCAAAGGTTGCCATGAGCCAGCATCAACAGGACAACAACTGACAATAGCATACACCTGTGTGTCCACATGACTGTCAAGACAGAGATTATCTCATCCCTCTAAAAATATTCCTGCATAATACTTTGCAGTAAGTTCTCCCAAAACATGCACATACAAAATATCCATTAGGTGTTATATCCATTACTTTTTCTTGTTCTTGAATTTCCTCTAAGTGAAATAATACCAAACACAACTTTATGTGTCTGTCTCCCTTTGCTCTGAAATGTTTTTGAATTTATTTATATTATATATTCTTCTTATCGTTCATTATCCTGCCTCTGTTTTGCTATGTCATATTGTTTATTTCTTCAACAGATTAGAAGGATTGATATTTCAAGTTTTCCACTATGATAATTAAATCTGCTATGAGCATCCATGTATTAGTCATTCTGTAAAGTTTTAATTGCATTTCTATTTAATAAATACCTAGAAGTAGAATTGCAAGTGTGAAGGACACATAGTCACATAATTTATTTTAAAAATTAGTAATCTCACTCACAAAATGATTTATGTCATTTTGAACTTCCAAAGGCACCAGTATATGTGTTTTATATGTAACACATTTGTAAATAGTTGCTATTTCTCAATTCTGTTCATTTTCATCATCTAGTAAGTATGCAATGACATATTATTAGAGTTCCAATTTGCATTTCTGATGACTAATTATGCTGAGCAACCCTCCATGTAGCCATGTATTTCCTGTATTTTTTATTATAAAATGTCCATTTAAATATTTCATGCATTTTAAAATTGCTTGTTTTCTAAATTTTAAAAGTTTTATACATTTTGCATGCGCCTTTGTTCATATTTAATAATTACAAGCACTCCTCTAGTCTTGTCAGTTAATAATGCTATTTTACTGAGATAAGCAGATTTGGGTTTATTGGTCTAATTTACTTTTTTTTTTTGCTGTCAACGGTTCTGTTGTTTTAAGATGCCTTTTCCTATTCCAAACTTATGAAGATATTCTGATTGTTTTGTAGAAATTTTGATTGGCCTTTTATCTCATTTTTACCATTCATAATTAAAATATTCACAATTCTATAACACCCATGCACCACAATCAAATTACAATGATTTAACTGTATACTATCCATACTTATTAATAATTTATATTTTTCACACTCGAATCATATTTTATGTGTTCTTATTGAATCTTTGGTTTTTATTGTTATCCATACTCCATCAACAGTGAAATAGTTAATTTCTATGAATTTCATAGGAAAACAGTCTTCAAGCAAAATATTTAATTTCACTGATGGTGAATGAAACAAAATTGAGTGAGGATTCCTTACTTCACCATAACTTACAGCTCTAGAAAGCTATTTTAAATGTGAAACACGACATCTAATATTTCAAAGTAAATATTATATATGTGAGTAATAAACATATATAATTTAATATTAGATCAAGAAAAGACAGCATAAATATAATCATTGTTTATCAACTGACTCACTTAAAACATTTTGTGGACAATGGTAGTCCACATTTTATCAGACATAAACAGATAATCACGACAATAGTTAAAGAACCTGAAAATGATATGGTTTATTATCAAGCTATTTGAAAATATAAACCATGTGTAATAACTAATGAATGGAAGGTAATTTAAAATTTTTGCCAGATCACGTCGCAGTGATCAGGGATGTGGTCGTCCTTTGGCGTTCACCATCCAAGAGCACTTCACTGTTCACGTGGCACTTCCATAGATGGTTTCATCATTTTATCTTAATGAAACCATAATATTTAAGTTCTTCATAAGTATTTGCTAAATGGCATAATTTCGGAGAACAATTCTAAGATAAAAATTATAAGTGGAAAATATTTTGCGTAATGACAAAGAGATCACACCTACCAAAAAACAATAAACAAATGTGGAATGATATGAACCTACTCCTATGGAGTCTATTCTGACTCAGAGTGACCCTCTGGGATAGAATGTTAACTGCTTTACAGGGTATCTGATGTTGTAAGTATTTATTGAAAGGACTGTCTCATCTGCTCCTGTATAGCAACTGACCAGTCACCACTGTGCCACTGTGGTTCCTTAGAATTACAGTGCAAATAATTACTGAAAAGAAAAAGAGACTTGGGACCCAGAGTTACTAAAAAAGAGCTGCGTGTCACAAATTTACAATGGTATATTTTTTCAAATATTAACTTTTATGCTACCATGCCTTTGTGTAACACTAAACTGAAATTTAGGATAGAAGATGTTATGTTGAGAAAGAAAACTCACATTATTCATTTATTTCTAGAAATTACTCCCAAATAAATTTCAAAAGAACATTTGAGGTGATTTTCAACATTTAAGTCATTTCTACACAGGTAACATGAGATATATTTGTGAGTTATTAAACATTAAATTTAATCTTCATGTGCTTATCCATGTTATCATTTATCTGAAAAACCAGCACATTTTGTGCTTTTAATTTATTCTCTAGAAAATTGTACTGGCCTGTTGAGGTGGAGTCATATATGGAAACAAACACGATTTAATTTAATGATTAATTATTCACAACTACATCTCTTTTTTTCCTGTGTGAATCTTGAAATCACCATCCAAAGTTGTCATCTGAAATTTATTTTTGATTTTTATGATGAACTGAATAGCAGGTTTGCTTCTCAAAGTAACACATTATAGGTTCAGTTCAGTGTTTAATGCAGGCATGAATCTTCAGTGCTTTTATTTGAGGAATATACAATTATCAAACTGTTAAATACATGTGTTTATGAGTATTTCTGGCCCCTGGGTCTCATAGCCTTTCCAGTCATTATTTTGATTTGATTCCACTGAATACAGAAACTATACACTAAGTCTCAAGATGTTCTTATTAGGGAGGTAAATGTGTAAATACTATTTTTCCCACATTACACATAAAAAAGAAGCTCAGCAAAATGAAATGACTTATCCAAAATCAGTCCATTTGAGAATTAGTAGCTAGGGTTCTTTCTTTCTATAACTGTTGTAAAGCTAATCACCATCTCTTCTCACATGCTCCTCTGTCATAAAGAAATTACCAAAGTGTTAATGGCAGATCCCTGATATGAATGATGGGCTTTACTTTAGCTAAGCAAGCATGTTTTAGCTCTAATTAAGCTTTATTCTTCCAATCCTTCCATGATCTGTGAAGACTAGCTAGAAATCCTATATATTGATCTAGTAGTTATCCTTTATCTATTTATATAGCTAGCTATCTAAGCACTCCATAAATATTTAAGAAATAAAATGTATTATTTACCAATTTTGTATAAAGAAGTATTTCCTGTGTCCATCACCCTATTCTTAACAAGTCTTTATAACTCAGCATTCTTTCCATGTCTACTACTCTGATAACTACCTAATCCCCTCGGCAGATAGAAGTCAACCAAGGAGCCCTACTGCTGCTGTCCAGAACTGCCATATGAGTCCAATTGGCCCCACTGCATAATTTTTTTAGTATACCACCAGTGAATTAAAATATATTAAGCACTATCATGAAACACAGCAGGTGATAACTAAATTTTAATTCATGAGCCTCAAAAACAAAACAAAACATTTCAAAAATGAAACAAGGGGCTCTGGTGGTGCTGTCGGGCATGCAATGGACTTTGAACCACAAGGTCATGGTTCAAAACAACACATACTCCTTTGGAGAAAGATGAGGCTACCTGCTTCTTCAAAGATTTATAGCCTTGGAAACCCCACAGATGGTCATGAATTGGAATCATAGTGATGGCAGCAAGTGTGGTTTTGCTTTGTGCCGTATGAACCAGCTTTGTACCATATGAACCAGCTTTGTACCGTATGAACTAGCTTTGTATC
>NW_022107431.1:81783992-81786672 GCF_000313985.2 Echinops telfairi | reverse complement strand
CACCAGCTTTGTACCGTATGAACTAGCTTTGTACCGTATGAAGCAGCTTTGTACCATATGAACCAGCTTTGTACCGTATGAAGCAGCTTTGTATCGTATGAACCAGCTTTGTACCATATGAACCAGCTTTGTACCAGCTTTGTACCCAAATCTAGGTATGTACTCAAAAGAATCGAAATCATAAACACAAAAGTTGGCCCAAAAATGTTAGTTGCAGTGCTAGTTACAATAGCCATCAGGGAAAACAACCTAAATGTTCCCCAGCAGATAAATAAACAAAATGTCATATAAGCATAAAATGAGTTATTTCCCAACCATAAAGAGAAATGAAGCCCTATACATGCTACAGCATGGACAAACCTTGAAAATATTAAACTGAGTGAAATAAAGTAGTCACTAAAGGACACTTACTGTTTGATTCCATTTATATGAAATATCTAGAATAGGCAAGTATTTGGAGATCACAATTTATTGGTGATTTCTGAAAGGTGGTGGAGGTACTGCATTTCTGTTAGATGTATTGGGAAAAATTGAAAAAGGACAGTGACGAATCTTTTGTACAACATAAGGAACATAATCAAGGTGTGATAGTGAGGTTTTGTGTCAACTTGTTTGGGCCAGGATCCTCAGCTATTTGGCAGCAAGGCCTTCCCCATAAAGTGCAGGTCACAGCCTGATGTGCTGTCTCCTTGGGGGTGAGATCTATTTTATATCTACAAGAACTGGCTCCTTTTCTTTTTCTTCTTGCTTTCCCGGGTCCTGCATCTGAGTACTTGGGAATTCAGGCTGGTGGCTCACCCTCTGGCCTGCCGACTCGGGAAGCTGTGGGCAGCTTGCCATGCACCCTGTCGTCTTGAATACACGCACCTTTGCTTCCGTCAGCCTGTGGTCTTCCTGTCAGTCTTGTTCTCCTGTCTCCTGGTTTGTCGTCCCTCTTCCTGGGTCCCAACTAGTAGTAGCTGCATGTGTCAGGAAGAACATCTGACCCACAGACTGGAGCTGAACTGGGCCTGACACTCTGCAGCTATGTGGGTTGCTTAATTCACATAAAATTTTTCTTGATATGAATTACTTTGTTATCCATATGTGAGTGTCACTGATTTCATTTCTCTAAAAGCTAAGGCTACATACAATGGTACTGAATTGTGCATGTAAAAATTGCTGAATTGGCAAATGTTTCATTATAAATATTATGTTAGGCTGGTTTTTCCAGAGAAATAAAACCAGTGACTCTTGTATGTGTGTACACAGAGAAAGAGATTTATATCAAGAAAGGACTCCCACAATTGTAGAAATGATTAAGTTCATTTAGGTTCAAGTCCTTGAATCACAAGTAAGCTGAAGGTTTCTCTTGATGCTTGTAGCAGCAGGGGCTGATGAATAGGAAGCAGGAAGCTAAAAGGGGAAGACCACAGGGTAGCGAAGGATGAGCTGAATTAATCTGAGATTGGTGTAATGAATCCAGGGTCAGCAGTACACTGATGGCTCCTGGGATCACAGACACTATAACAGGATGTTGATAACCCAGGTGCCAGATCCAAATCCAGCAGTAGAAGTGTGCTGGCTTCTGTCACGCTGTCAGTGTGTACTAAGGGTAGGCCACATTCTGAATGAAATGTCCCGTGGTTGTATCAAAATAGTGACTAGATTTACTTCTTGGCTGTTTCACAAAAAGCCTTTCAATATCATGTTAGATCATATTATAGGAGGATATTGGCCCACCCAAGTCGACATTAAACCTATGTCGTGGTTATATGTTGGGCTGAAATCTGTATGAATAGCTTCTGGAAACCGCCAGAAGCTCTTTCTACTCCCACAAACATGTTCACTTGCAGAAACCCACTAGGGGGTCAATAGGGAAGAAAGCTCTGCTGGGCAGAGCTTTCGTACTACACCTTTTTCCCACTAGGGGAGCAACCAGCAACTCGCTCTGAGTTAGTGCACCTAGTGGTGTCGCCTGGGAAGTTTCTCTCTGGTCAGAGTGATTTGTTTTCATAAAAGTAGTTTCACATGAACCTCGTTTCATTCTATTTTGCATAAAGTCCCTATGGGTCGGCACTTACTCAAAGGCACCTATCAACAACAACAACAACCTTATGGTGCAGTTATGGCTATTATTGTTAACTGCCCTCAAGTTTCTCTAAATTCAAGGCAAACCTGTGAACAACAGGATAAAATACTACGTATTCCTATGACTTTCTAAGATAGAGTAAGGATCAGACCCTGGGAAACCATAGTGTTTTCTGTGGCAATTTTTATAAATAGATCTCCAGGTCTGTCTTCCTAATTTGTCTTACTCTGGAAGATTCACTGAAACCTGTTCTGCATCATAGCAACACAGAGGTCTTCAGTGACTGACAGGCATTGTCTGTTCATGTAGTGCATTGGCTGGAAAGCAAACTTGAGCCTCATGCATAGAAGGTAATCCACTGAACCATTCCACTTCTAAATCACTAACTCTTAGATATATTAGGTAAATCCATAATTTTGTGAATATTCTGATATACCTATATTCTCGAGTTTAAGCAGACCCTAATACAAGCTGAGGCATATAGTTTTACCACCAAAAACTGGGAAATCTTTTTGACTCGGGTATAAGCCTAGGGTGGGAGATGCAGCAACTACTGGTCAATTTCAAAATAAAAATAGATACCAATAAAATTACATTAATTGAGGCATC
>NW_022107431.1:81782112-81783514 GCF_000313985.2 Echinops telfairi | reverse complement strand
TGAAAGGCTTATTTAAACACACATCTATAGGGGCTGCAATACAGATGTAAGCCCTCCTGGAATAACAGCCAAAGTAACTTGAGAAGACTTTGCCATTTTTTTTTTTTTGTCATCAGATGTTTGGGTTCTGAATATATCCCAAACTAGCAATGATGGGTTTTTTCTTTAAGGCTGCTCCTGGTCATCTGTTCCAAATTTATTCCAGCCATTTTTTTTGTTCCGACTTTATCCATCCAACCTTACATATGTATGTGCACTGGAGTTCATGGTGGGAATTTGAACTTGTTAGGCAAGGTCTTTCTTTTAAAAATAATGACAGGGCACAGCTTACTGTAGTTAAATTAGCCAAACATGACAGAAGATTGTGAAACGGTTTTTTTCATTTCCTGTGGTTCTGACATCCATATTCACAATATCTCCTAGGTCACAGTTATGAATCCTTCTTTGTTTTATGATGAATGAATGGAATGACATCAATTTTTCATCAAGGTCTTTTGGCAACTTCTGTAGGGTAAACCTAGTCATGAAGCAGCTACACCAATCTGCTGACGCAACAAAATTTCAATGCCTGTGCTTTTAATTTGGTGTCTTCAGCCACTTGAAAGGCACCTAAGAGAATTCCCATGCATGTTACACAGTAACCATTTGGATGACACTCCATAACCCATTTATGCAATTCAGTCTCTAGAGCCCTATATGAAGTCATTAAACCACGACAAGCTTTTTTTGTGTGTGTGTGTGTTTGGAATCTTATCCAAGTTAGCTTTCATTCTCTGCCACTCCCTCAATTGTTTTTTGTCAACAAATATTCCCTATTTGCAATACTGTCATTGCTTTCTTCTGCTCTTGATAGATCCTTAAGTTTGAAACAAGTGTTGTATGACCTGCACTTTTGTTTTGGTCCAGGATTAGAAGTATTGGGATCTATTTCTAACAGGATAAAAAAAAAAAAAAGACTTTGAAAAAGAATGCTGCATCATAGCAATGTATTCTCAAAATATACTGTAAGCCCTACTTCAAAAGGAAGCCCTAGTTAGAGTTCTTAAAAGAGGTTAATTTACAGTAAAAATGGTGGTGTCCAGGAGACTACCAGTATACATTTAGACAAATAAAATCAATTGGCAATATCATGCAGCAAGACTTGTAGACTTCACCAAAGAAAACAGATACCCCCAAAAAGAATCGCACTCAAAACACACCACTAGATCCAAAACATGCTGGATCACCAAGGGAGCTGACAGTAATTCAGGGTTTGTAGAGTTTGGTATGATAATATTCCAGAATGTGATGACATGATTATGTTTTTGTAGAGCAGCCTTTGTTAGGGCTCATAATATCCACACTGCAGTGTGTATGCACTGAGTCACTGCATGCGCTACGTTACTGCATATGCAGTGTTACC
>NW_022107431.1:81779973-81781312 GCF_000313985.2 Echinops telfairi | reverse complement strand
CTGGCTTTCATACAGGATGCATTGGAAAGTGGATTATAAAGGTGCCGTTACGTAACAATTTAACAGCTTAGCCTTTGATTTCCCTTTGGATCCATTTTAAATTTGTTCTAGTTTTTAATATTTTCTGCTTTCACTTTGATATTTTTTTCTATGTTTAACTTTGTTATTGTTGTTAGTGGTTTAAAAATATTTTCTGCATGTGAAATCCAAGGTAAGTAAATCTATAGACACAGTAACTGGATTAATGATTGCAGATATGGCATGGGAAGTTGGGGGAAAATGGGGAGCTAATAATGATGAGTACAAGAATGATGAAAATGCTTAAACTCGATTGTGATGATGATTATACAACTCTTCTAAAACGATTGAAATGATGAATTGTATGATTTGTGATTATATACCAATAAATGTGTTTGAAGAATTCAGAGTAGTGAATGTTAGCTTCTGCTGATTTCAGTTATAATGTATCATATGATTTCAAGAAAAAAAGGAATACTGATTTTATGAGTTAAAAAGCAAACATATAATAAAAATAATAATTAATAAGTTGAATTGTTTGCTAGGTTCTGTTCTTTCTATGTATTTTAATCCTGTAGAGAGAAAGTGAAAGATTACTTGAACTGAGCATAAAATCATATTTTAAAAGACATTTTCACTTGAATATACGTGATAGGTAGTGGATCCCCACTCTTCCAGATGTTGACTAAAAACACATAAGCCAGCTTCAACTGGATTGAAATAAAATTTGTATAATTTTCTGTAGCATTAGAGTGACTTTTTTTTCTAGAGCTATCTTTCCCTACGATGACATTAATCATATGTATGTCATTATTAGGAAGAAGAAGTATATTCTATGATTATCACTAGATAATCAAAATAGTTACACAGTGACACAAATGTTCAAGGCCTCAGAAGCCAGGACTAAGTTGTGTCATTCTATTTCCATCCTTACTCTATACCCTTCATAGATGAGCAACTCAGAGGTTAAATAGTTCTCATAAGTAAATGCAAATTATATCATTTGTTTACCCAAAAAGGACAATCCAGTATGCAAAATGTTTACCTATGATGTCTTATAAAATTAGTGAGGTCCATTGTGGTTTTCAGGCCTATCTGGTTTCTTGGGGGCTACCATGTCACCAGAATTCAACTGATAGGTAAAAAGGAAAGACAGGAAATGGCTGCTTTGTTAAGCTTTTAATTTACCCACTTCCATCTTTTTGATAATTGACTTAGGCATTGTTACTGCTTCATACATTATCCCCATTGAAAATTCTTAAAATATAAACTTAAAATTTAAAAAAGCAAAATATATTTTAAAAGAGAGTTCTTAAAGAAA
>NW_022107431.1:81776782-81778216 GCF_000313985.2 Echinops telfairi | reverse complement strand
CTATAGGCAAAAATTGAATAATTCAGGAAGCATCCAGAAAAGATGAAAAGAATATAGAGTCACTGTACCAAAAAGTACTAGTCAACAGACCACCATTTTAGGAGGAAGCATGAAAGCAAGAACCAATGGTGCTGAAGGAAGAAGTTCAAACTGAACTGAAAGCATTAGCCATAAACAAAGCTCCAGGTATTGAAGGAATGCCCACGGAAATATTTCAGAAACCTGAAGAAGCCCTGGAAGAAATAGTTGTCTATACCATGAAATTTGACAGTTACCTAGACAATGGATTAGAAAAGATCCGTATTTGTACCCATTTCAAAGAAAGGTGACCCAACAGAAAATTCAAACTATAGAACAAATTTTATTTAAGATTTCCATCAATGGTTGCAGCAGTACATTGACAGGGAACTGTCAGAAGTTCAGGCTGGATTCAGAAGAGAATGTGGAACAAAGGGTATCTTTACTAATGTCAGAATATCAGAAAGATGTTTGCTTGTGCTTCATTGCATAGGCCAAGGCATTCGACTGTGTGGACCCTAATAAACTGTGGATAACCTTGAGAAGAATGAGAATTGCAGAACATTTCACTATGCTCATGAAGAATTTGTACATGGATAAAGAGGCAGGCAGTTGTGTGGACAGAACAAGGGAATACTGCATGTTTTAAAATCAGGAAAGGTTGTAACCTTTCATCATAACTGTTAAATGTAAATGCTGAGCAAATCATCAAAGAAGCTGGATTATATCAAGAAGCATGTAGCATCAGCATTGGAGTAAGGTTATTAATAACATGTTGTATGTAGATGACTCAACCTTGTTTACTGAAAGTGAGAAGGAATTGAAGTACTTGCTGATAAAGATCACGGATTCTAGCCCTCAGTATGGATGAGAACTCAATATAAGGAAGATCTAAATACTTACAACTAGACCATTAAGTAACAGCATGACAAAAGGAGACAAAGTTGAATCTGTCAAGGGTTTTGCCTTACTTGGATCCACAATCAATGCTCATGGAAACAGCAGTTATGAGAACAAAAGATGTATTGCCTTGTGTAAATCTGCTGCACAAGACCTCTTTCAAGTGTTAAAGGGCAAGGATGTTACTTTGAGGACTAAAGTGTGCCTCACGCAACTGATGGTATTCTCCATTACATCATATGCATATGAAAATTGGGCATTAAATAAGATCATAGAAGAACAGATGCATTTGAATTGTGGTGCTGGAAAAGAATATTGAAAGTACCATGGACTGCTTAAAAAACAAACCCATGTAGATCTAGACTGGAAGAAGTAAGGCCAGAGTGCTCCATAGATGTAAGGGCAGCCATACATCATCTTACATATTTTGGGCATATTCTCAGGAGACACAAGTCCCTAGAGAACAACATCATATTTAATAAAGTAAGTGTGTGTGTGTGTGTGTGTGTGTGTGTG
>NW_022107431.1:81755219-81773722 GCF_000313985.2 Echinops telfairi | reverse complement strand
TGGAGAGGAGACAAGTCAGTCAGGGTACAGTGTAGCACCGATGAAATGTACAACTTTCCTCTAGTTCTTAAATGCTTCCTCCCCCCACTATCATGACCCCAATTCTACCTTTTAATCTGGCTAGAGCAGAGCATGTACACGGGTACAGATAAGAGCTGGAAACACAGGGAATCCACGGCAGATAAACCCCTCAGGACCAATATTGAGAGTAGCCATACTAGGATGGTAAGGGGAAGGTGGGGAGAGAAAAGGGGAACTGATCACAGTGATCTATATATAGCCCCCTCCCAGGGGGATGAATAACAGAAAAGTGGGTGAAGGGAGACATCAGTCAGTGTAAGACATGAAAAAATAATAATAATTTATAAATCATCAAGGGTTCACAAGGAAAGGAGGGTGGGGTAGGGTGGGAAAAAATGAGAAACTGATACCAAGGGCTCAAGTAGAAAAGAAATGTTTTGAAAATGATGATGGCAACAAATGTACAAGTGTGCTTGACACAATGGATAGATTGTGATATGAGCTGTATGAGCCCCTAGTAAAATGATTTTTAAAAAAAGAAGAAGAAAGAAAATGGGCTGCTTCTGGTGTTGTTATTCATTCTTTTTGAAATGCAGCCCATATGACTGTTATGTCGTAGGAACTCTGGATTCTGTTGAAAGGCACTTACAAGTACTGATACTTTGGTTTATCAGACAATATACTAGGTCACAACTTAATTAGATTCAAATAAATTATTCTATTACTTTGGATGAATGGTAAATAAATTCTTACATTAGACTGTTGGAAGTCAGGTTTATAATGTCTGCCTCAGGAGTAAGACAAAAGTGCAGATCCAGATAATGGATAGAATTGGGAAGTTCCCTTCACAAGATGCTGCCTTTCTAAGAATCTCTCTTCACTCTCAGACCTCTAAGGTCCTGGTGACCTTGTTCCATGCTGGCACTCTTGATCCCCGTGGAATAAAACAGCAAATATGAGAGTCACAGTTATCAAGGCAAATGCATACGGATTTCATTGACCTTTCCATATTTTTGAGGGTTTAACCTGAATCCTCAGCTTTGATTAATAAACATCATACATATGGCTATAATTTTTGTATATCCAAAAGGCTCAATTTATTTTTAGTTTATTTTGCTTTCAGTCAATAAAGGAAGATTGATTTGGTTGCTTAACAAGGAACATATTGTGCTGCAAGAGCCCTTGCATTTCTCTATTCCATTTAGAGCTTAGTGATTAGAATATTTGCATGTGTATGTCTGACTGCATGTGTGCATGTGTATTTTATATGATACATTAAAGGAAATATTTGATCTCTTGTTCCAAGTTCTTAATTTCAGCTCTAAATCTCTATCTATATATGAAACCTCTAATTACTGTAGGGGAACAACAAATTATATTCCATCATTCTATATTATTTGCAGGAATAGTTACTATAAAAATTTACCTAAACAAAAATATCCAAAATCTGAAACATTGTAATCAGAGCCGAACATTATATAGTAAAGATTATAGAAATTACCTTGTTTCATAAAGCTCTCGCATGGTCTTGGTACATGAAACAGATTTGCTTTAGCAGAGATCAGAAACTGGCCAGGAAACATAAACTGCTAAGAGATTTTAAAAAGCACCTTGGAGCTGGGCCAGATATTACCCTCTGAATTAAAAGAGTAATTTAAAATCAGGACACTGTTTTTTTAAGCAATGGCTAACATAGGGATTTCAAATGGAGACAAATATATTTTGATTAATTCTGCCCTTTTCAGTGGGAACCTCGAAGCTTTGTCCTTCACCAGCTGGAGTTTATGTAAGGCCTTATGGAGCAAGTCAGCCAACAGGGAATTACAATAATCTAATCTTCATGGGCTGGAGACCTTGCCTGAGCAGCTTGCTTAAATTCAGTGTTTTTCAGTTCCCCACTAGGGGGCTGGGAACACAAAAGCATTGCCTTGGTTTTGTTCCTGTGGCCAGACTTTTCTGAGGAAATCTAGATCCTTGCTTCCTCCTGCATCTTTGACAATTACTTCTTAAATGTTATTTGGAGGGAGAAAAGCAAGAGAAACTGCTTAGTTGATAATACTTGTCTAATTATCCAAAAAATAGCCAAGACCTTTTAAATTCAGGAGATAGTTAAGATTAACAGTTTTCCATGGAGTTTGATTTATACTGATTGACATCATTTTCAATAAACCTGTGGATAAACACCACTGTCTACTTCACGTGCGGTGCAAAATTTATTATTTTACTTTTATTGTTCTTTTTAAATAGCTAACTGTTTAAGAAAATTTGGTAAGAAAAATTTACATATTTATGATGTCCAGTGTTGAGTTTTCTCTGAAACTCACACACAAATGTATTTTAATTTTTGGTCTGGGAAATTATTCTGTGTGATGTCTGCCTTCCTTGCTCTACCCTATAGTCTCTGTGGCATGATCTCGGATGTCTCTGGTCTCTCGCAGACAGAGAGCTGGGAGGTGTTCTTCTTTGGATGATGCTGGGATTTCTCTCTGTGTCTGGGGTCACTTATTTTTTTAACCTAGATGTACTCTAGATTTTATTTTATTTTTTAAAGATTATTTTCTTGGCGGCTCTTACAAGCTCTTATAACAATCCACGAATCAATTTTATCAAGCATATTTGTACGTATGTTGCCATCATCATTTCCTAAACATTTACTTTCTATTTGACCTTTGGTATAAGCTCCTCTTTTGTCCTCTCTTCCCACCTCAACCCTTTGATAAATTATCAATTATTATTATTTAGGTTTCCCTTCCTCCCTCCTCCTCCCATCTTCCCCATACCCACCCTGTACCACTCTTCCCATTTCTGTTCCCGAGGGGTTTGTCTGACCTGGATTCCATGTGTCTTGAGCTCTTATCTGTGCCAGTGTACATGCTCTACATGCTCCAGTCTAGCCAGGACTGAAAGGCAGGACTAGGGTCATGAGAGTGGGGGGTGAAACAGTTTCAAGAACCAGAGGAATACTATGTGTCTCATAGGTGCTAATACTGTGCCCTGGTTGACTCAGCCCCCCCTTGCGACCCTTCTGTGAGGGGATGTCCTATTGCTTACAGATGGGCTTGGGGTCTCTGCTCAAACTGCTCATTCTCAATGCTATATTTTTTGTTTGTCTTTTTTGAGGGGTTCTTCTGATGCTTGCTACCTGATCCAGTCACTACCTCATGATAGCACAAGCTGGTGTGCTTCTTTCATGTGTGCTTGCTGCTTTTCTGCTATGAGAGGGGACTCATACACAGAAGAATGGCTTTGATGGAGTTACATTTTCTGTCTTTCAGCAGACCAAAAATCAAGGTAACAAAGTATGACTGGGTTCATTTCTTCTACAAAAGTTAGGATTTCATTCTATCCAGTTAGTATAGCAAAGAACTCCCTCCAAAACAGCATTACAGCCACAGGCAGAGAGTCCATAAGAATAATCCATTATCTAAGGCATCATGGGTATATTGATTGACTACATTTCATAGTCAGTACCAAAATATAATCACGTTTTCAAGGCTCAATGTAACAAGCTTTAATGTAGACATATTTGTTCTGTGTCCTTTTCCAGAAGAAGGTCTTGATTTTCTTCAGTTTTATAAATCCCTACTTGATTTAGGGCTTAGTTTAATTATTATATTTAATCTGTTTTATATTTGCATAGCATTATCAGTCTATATAATTTTGTTCAAGCTAGTCATTTGGATTTATCACTTGGATCTTTTGTTCATTGAAAAAAAGGATATGAATCAGGATCTTTGTTTTCAGTTTATACTATATTTTCAATAGTGTCATTCTGACATAGTCATCTCAGATATATTTGGGTTGGACCAATGAAATATTATTCTATTTGAAAGGAGAATAGAATACTGGGATTAAAGTATGACCTCATATTCTAATTCAAGTTCAAGACTCTTCCCGCCATGCCTACTGTCTTCCCTCTGGTTTCATTGGCTCTTTAATTGATGTTAGTTATTTACAGACATGTGCATATCTACTATTTGAATTTTACCCTCTTGAATATTGTAGAATGGGATGCTTTTAAAATAACATGATGGCATAAGGTCTGATACCGAACAATATCTTGGCTCTGCTTTCTGCAGAGCATCTATTTATTCCTTTAACGATTTAACAATAAATGTATAAACTGGGAACTTTAGAACAACTGCTAACTGATGTTTTGATTCAAATTATGGTGTAGAGATCCACTAAATAGAATAAACCCTACAGATAACATTTGTATTAGGATAAATGGAGAGAAAAATAACAATCAGCCAATGAGCAAGAGGTAACATTAGATGCGCTAGTAACTCCAGTTAACTTGCTCTCTCATAATTCTCCATCTTTATTCCAAATCCTCTCTCAACTTGCATTGCAACTATTTTCTCCAATGGACTACAGCTCAACCAATCTGATCATCTGAAATTATTCCCTCACAAAATTTTGCTTTTACATATTTACTCCCCTGAACACAATCTCTTCTCCTTTTAGTTATTTCCCTTCAGTTTGTTCTCTACCCTCTTTTACCTCAAACTCTCCATATTCCCAACTCTTTTTCTCCTAATTTTTTTTCAACTCAATAACACAGTCAATTATTTCAATAATCATTGGTAATCTTCCTCAAACTCTGAAAATTGATGATGGAATACCTTTGTTTAAAACTCATTTATAAAAAAAAATAAATAAAACTCATTTATAAGTCCTTCTTGCCTCAGGATATATACCAATATTTAATACACATTTGAAAAAATCTTTTATGATTTTGTGTTTTCCTACCTCTCACCTAATCACTCCTCTCCTCACACACAATGCTTCAGCGAATCTGAAACGTTTTGAAGTTCCCCTATCATATCTTGTCCTCTCCTACCTCCTGACTTTTGGAAAACTATTTGTTCGATCAATATCATTGTTTTCTTTACATCTTCAGTTAATTAACACATTCTCCATTCAAAGGAACCTTGGGGATATAGAGGTTAAGCACTTGACTGATAACATAAACTTAATTTTTCAAATGCATTAGTCACTTAACCAAAGAAAGTTGTGGCAGTCTGCTTCCATAAAGATTACAGACATGGAAACCCTATGAAAGCCCATTAGTAGGCCACTGGAGATCCCCTTGCAGTGGGGTCTCGGGGAGGAGATGAGCCAGTCAGGGTGTGATGGAACAATGATGAGAAATACAACTTTCCTCTAGTTCCTAAATGTTTCCTCCCCGCTCCCACTACCATGACTCGAATTCGATCTTGCAAGTCTGGCTAGACCAGAGGAGGTACACTGGTACAGACAGGAACTGAAAATACAGGGAATCCAGGACGGATGAGCCCTATAGGACCAGTGGTGTGAGTGGTGAAACAGGGAGGGTAGAGGGAGAGTGGGTAGCAAGGAGGGAACTGATTACAAGGGACTATATGTGACCTCCTCCCTGGGGGATGGACAACAGAAAAGTGGGTGAGGGGAGACGTCGGACAGGGCAAGATATGACAAAATAACAACTTATAAACTATCAAGGGCTCATCAGGGAGTGGGGAGCGGGGAGGGAGGGGAAAAATGAGGACCTAATGCCGGGGGTTTAAGTGGAGAGAAAATGTTTTGATAATGAAGTACAAATGCGCTTTACACAATTGATGTGTGTATGGATTGTGATAAGAGTTGTATGAGCCCCTAATAAAATGTTTAAAAAAAAAAAGAAACAGTTCTACTCTGATCTATAACATTATTATGAGTTACAATCAACTTGGCTTGAGTGGGTTTTGTTTTGTTTATTTATTTATTTGGACATCCTACCTCTTTCCTCATTTTTATCTCTCGTGTAGATTAGCTGGATTTTGATTATATCCACCATATTGCTTGACCTGTGATTTGCTGAGCATCAATGTAACTGATTCTTTATTTGAGTTTCTCCCTCAGTTGTAGTAAACTTAGTAATACATCATTGTGCCCTGAGTCTAGCATAATGATCAAAAGAAGTAGCTCCTCAATAAATAAAGTTAAATATAGCAATAAATAAGAGGAACAGTTAAATTATGTAATTGACCCAATTTCATGCATCTCAAAAGTTGTGGGACGAAGACCAGAACTCAGGTCTCATTTATGTGAATGCTTTTGCATTTGATGGACATTACTACTAAATTCTGGAGTTAATTTCATGTTAAGTATACAGTCCCATTTGTAAGACTTGAACTTTTTCATATTTGTACTCTTTGAAGTATACATATGCACCTAGAATTACAGCATTTTTGATCTTTAGTGTAGCCATATCAAAGCAAACCTTAAACTATCCCATTGACCTATATCCAACTACAGTAACCCTATAGGACAGAATGTAGCAACTCCTTAGGGTTTCAGAACCTGTGAAATAGCCACTGGAGCAGACAGCTTCATTTCCTCCCATCGAGCAGCTTGTGAGTTTGAATCACCCACCTTGCTGTTAGGACCCCAACTAGGCCACCAAGGATCCTTCTTCAAGTCATAGTTATGCCAAAACGTATGCCATTCCTATACATAAAAGCAGTTATCTATTTTTATACTTCATCTTAAGTCTTTTCTAAATATGAAGGCTGTATATATCATTATTTCTGAGACAAATGGTCCTGATGGTCCATGGTTTTTAGAGAACTTGATTTTTTAACTTGTCTACAAAGTGGGTAACATAAAATACCGCAGACTCTTTTTATTTTTGGGGTCAGGATGTTCACATACTTCATAGGATTTAGTCCTCTGACACGTGCTGGTGCTGGTGCTGCTGTCTGGTTGATTCTGACTCATGATCATCACAGGTGTGCAAAGGAGAGCCGCTCCATAGGGGCACGAGGCCTCAGCAGACGGCCAGTCCTCCATTACAAGGGTCCTGCGGGGGGATTCCAACTGTCAAACATTTGGTTATTTGTGTGGAGCTTAACCATTTGTGCTGTTCAGCGTCTCAAATCCATTAGAAGTGCACTATTGTCCTTGGGTTATACCTGAAGCCCACAGACATTTTTAAGAGCAAATTGTTCAATATTATATCTTTAGTTATTTGGAATAACAAAGAACAATGATTTCATAGCCATCTATATTTTACTGGATTAGCTACAAATTAGAATTTTCTATCATTAAAAATCACCCGTCAAGAAGAAGGGAGACTCTTTTAACATGGATATATAAGAAATTTTCGTTCTTTCATCTTTATATGACACAGAAAAATGACATTTTTTCCATTTTCCATTGCTTCTTTAATTATAGGACACAATTACTCCTCAGCTGAGGAATAATTTGAGTCCTGTACTTACACAACTCAGAGCTACTCAGAGACATCAAACTTGCTCAAACTATGAAGGACAGTTTGTGTTTGTTTCCCACATGTAAGTGGCATGCAATTTTAATGAAGGGGAAATTATCAAAAGGTCGATAGATTAAGAGTAGTTAACAAATCTCCTAAAAGTTTATTATGCATGTTTTTTTCATATATTTTTATAAGTCTTAAACATGACAAACAATGGAAAACTGTTAAACACTCACTAGCCTTCTCTTCTCTTATTTTTGTAGTATTATTTCTTGAGCTCTATGTATTACAGGCAAAATAACTTCAACTGGTAAAATCTTGTGCTTCCATTAGATTGTTGACAAGATATTGCCCAATATATGTCAATTGTCACTTTCCTTACCACCTTATTTTAGAGCTATTCTTGTAAGGGGAAATACATAAGTCTACTTGGAGGATTGAATTACTTAAATTCAGATAGAAGTTTCTGCAATCAATGAAAAATGTTGATGCCTAAGACATTTTCATTAATGCTTATGCTTTAATAGAGGGATTATATCATGGTGGTTGTCTATGTCTCCATATTTTATAGCCATGTTTATAATTATATCTATCTGGACCTATCTATGAATGTATGTGTTTGTGTGTGTGTGTGTGTTCATATGTATATAATGTAGCGGTCAGACTTGGTCTGTGATTGGGAAGGTCTGTAGTTCAATACCATCAGCTGCCCCACAGTAGAAAGACTAGGCTTTCTACTCCCTTAAGCAGTTACAGTCTCAGAAATTCACAGGGGCAGTTCTACCCTGTCCTAAAGGGTTTCAATGAGTCAGTAGTGACTTGATGGTAGTGGGTTTGGTTTGGGGTCAGTCTACCAATACATAAGGAGCCTGGTGGTGCTGTCCAGTTAGTGTGGGTGCTAACTGCAAAATCGGTGTTTCAAATACACCAGTCAATCCCCAGGAAGAAGAGAAGTCCAGTGGTTCTCTATATAAGTTTACAGCCTTAAAAATGCTATGTAAGATTACTACAATTTGAAATCATTTCAGTGGCCGTGGGTTTGTCTTTCTCCCCTTGTTTGCTTATTCTGATACCTAGACTTATACTATATCTATAATGTCTATAACTGTATCTATTCATCCTTCCCACTAAGCATGTCAGTTCTGCTGTCTCATCTTTATATGGTAGCACACGGCTTTCTTTGTTCCTCTGGGACTATGGTATATATTTTTGAGTCTGATTTTCTCTAGATATCAGTATCCTTCTGTTCAGTGAATTATGTTATTAAATCGCCCATTCTACCTCTATTTTTTTTTCCTATTCTTTAATTTACCTAAACTTGGGGCGGGCATATTATTGCTTCAATAGCCTCTAAATAAATCTGCTTTTTTACATCTACAGAATCAGCTCCCACAAACCTTCTTTAGCTTGCTAAAACGTTGGTCTGATGGTATTACTTTTCTTCTTAAAAACCATTAGAGACCTCTCGTGGCCTCAGGGGCATTGAGACATGGTCTTACTGGAGGCTAACGCTCTGGCCTCAGTCCAGTTCCTTACCTTTAAGTGTAGCTAGCATTTCTTTAATGAGAATGTACTTTTCATGATTTGTAACTACATTTATGCAATTACCTCTACATGAGGCCTTAGTTTAAATTACCAGACTCTGTGACGCCTTTATAAGTCACAAGTAGAATTTACCATTTTTTCTTCTGTTTTGTGATAGTACTGTGCTCAAAGCTTATTTATAATATTCATTCTGTTGTAATATGCTTGCTAGCTTGCTCATTTGGATCTATTCATCCTTAAAACATTGCTGATATTTTCTTGAGATCACGGATATTATTATGAAATCATCAGTTTTCCCATCCTTAGCACAGGCTCTACATGCTGTATAGTATGTGACCATTAAGGGCTTGCTGACTTGATCAGAATGAAATGGTATGTATTTTATACCTAAAATTTATTCTCCTTGATCCACTCTTATAAAAGGTTTGGAAAGGGAAAATAGGCCTTATAATAAATCACACATTTTAGAGCCTGTGCCTCATTTGAAAAAGAAAAGAAAGCCAATGCTTAACCAGGAGGAAGAAAGGGACATTGGCTGGGAGTGTCCTCACAGAAGTATCAGCATCTTGAGTAGATGAAGCGCAGGGGAAGGAAAGATGGAAAGTTACTTGAGAAAGAGTAACTTGCTTGCCTAAGGTGACATCTCCAAGCTTCTCATGGAAACCAAGGGGAGGACGTCCCAGGACCCAGGAAGTGGAAAGAAAGCTTCCGGAATGCATTTTGGCTCTGTCGCTGCAGCTCATCATTGTGGGTCTATTCTCTTCTTCTTTCTTGCTATCAATGAGTTTGCTGTTCTGTTACCATAAGCTCATCAACACTTTGCAGTCAAGACACAGATCAGATTATTGATAGCCTTTGAAGAGCCAGTTTGAAATTTTCTTGGAGAAGCCTGGCTGAGCTTGAAGAAGATGTCAACTCCCAGGTAAATTATGACCAGGAATAGAGCACAGGTCTTCTTTGGATTAGGGATGATTGCTACCACAATAAAATGAGGAATAGTGAGAAGAACTGACTGGTGATTAAAAACTGAGATTTGTGGCATTATCAACAATAGAATGTCTAGAGAATTATGCATTATTTTTTAAGTTGGATATATTTGATGCCTTTTTTATTGATAATGAAATAGATGTATCACTGAGGTTTACTTGAGCCACTAGAAATAGTTATTTCTCTAATATCGTCTTGGCCTTTAAGAATTTTTATATAAAAAGGTTTGGTATAATTCCTATATGAGGAAATATTGTAAAGATATCTCAAAACTTTCATTTACTTTTTCTTTGGGAAAAAGAGTAAATTGCATATTTGGTAGATATCACTGATTGGAAGGTGACTGGACAAAGAATAAGGAGGAACATGAAGAATAATTGATGCATTTTAATTTTGGTATGAGTGAAGATTGTTGAATATATTAAAGACATTAAAGAATATGTACAGCCTGTTGGGGAAGAAGTGCGATTAGAATGCTCCTCAGATGTGAAGATGCTGTCTCAGGCACTTTGTCTCAGGCACTTTGGACATGCTACCAGGAGGTCCGACTCCTGGGACAAGGGCATCGTGCTTGGTGAATCGGAGGACCAGAAACAAAGAAGAGGCCGCTCCAGGAGACGGACCCTCCTAGTGGCTGAAACAGTGAGCTCCGGCAGAACATTGGTGAGGTTGTTGCACAGCTGGTCACCGTGTCCTTGAGTTACACCCCGCATTGCTCCGAGATGGAACCAGTTAGCAGAAACACAACACAATTCATTCAGAAGAGATTATGGCCTCCTCCGCTTCCTGTATTGCAATCACTGTGTCTAGGAGAAAGCTCCTCCGCTATTTAGAAATAAAGAAGAGACTTCGTTTTCTTTATGCTTACTCTTATAGTCAATAGATATGAGGCAAGCGATAGACAAGGACCAAAGGGTCTGTTTTGATGATTCTCCTTAGAAAGGTATAGAATGAAGTATCGGTGAGAAATCTTATTCTTATATATGTCCGGGTTGATTTTCTATTCCCTATTTACCATGTCAGTATTAAAACTATTTTTATCACTGTCCTTAAATCTCATTAACACCGCAAATCCTCTCACTGCGCTCAACTCCTAGTAACCCTCTGGGACAGACTAACTCTGCCCCGTTGTGTTTTCGAGACAAGAGAAGGGACTTGTCTTCTCCTGTGTATCGGCTCCTGGGTTCAAGCTGCTGATTTGTTAATGAGTAGCCCTATGTGCGAACCACAAGGCCATCAGGGCTTCTTAAATCATACATGCTCTGAATTATTCTTATTTAAACACTGAAAAATAAGATGCCTGAACCAGAAAATTTACATTGAGGTGATAATGAACCAAGCCTTCCAACAGTAAACTAACTAGCTGGGTGTATTAGATTTAGGTCGAGGCTTTTGAGTTACAGCAGGGAAAGCGGTTGTTCCCAGGTGAGGGATTTGTTTTTCATCATCACACCCCGAATGCCAGGAACCAGGCTTTGCTTCCACTTTCACCTCAGCAGCACAGAGGAGAAAGTATCAGTTTGACATGGACGGCGAGGCCCTTCGTTTCAGAAAAGGCTAACCTCCATAATGGCACAGTTTCATTTTAAAAAGAAATAACTTTTTCCAGGTGAAACTATTTTTGTTCTACTGTGAGACTTCTAAGGAGATCCTTAAAGCTTGGCTAACCTGATGAACAACATCAGTATTCCGTGAAGACTTATTGGAAATTCAATTCTCTAGTTCTCCTACTGGTTTTGATTCAGTAGATCCAGAATGGGGTCAAGCTTTTTTAAAAGAAAATAATAAATTGTATATGCTTTTTCATTTAAAATTTTCTTCGACCTTAGTTTATGAAGCAAAGTCTCCTTCACCTTGGATTTCAATTTGTCCGTGGAAATTAAAATGTGGCATCTGAAAATTGAAGGGATGGGGGCCATTTGCAATTATCTTTCTAATGAATATGATTACTGTATCTTTTTGATGACATATAGATTCCATTATCTTGAATGAGTTGTGCTTGAAAATTAACTTTAACTCGAAGTGGGAAATACCTTTGGGGTGGCCTCCCAGCCACTCAGATAGCATAGGATTAAAGTAATCAAATTCATTCACTGTTCTGATCCATTCCAGTTATTGAGGCAAAAATCATTCAGGGCACTAGCAGTCCTAAAGTACATTAAAGAACAGTGGTTCCAATGATTCCCCAGTGTAGCAGTAGGACTTCCTTTTCCCCATTTGCATTGTCAAAGGAAAAAAAAGTCAGTCATTTTAAAACAGGTAAATCTTTATTCAAAACGATTGCTGAGAGTGGGGAAGGAGTAATGGAACGAGGGAGAAAAGGAGCACTGTAATAGGACAAGACTCTTGTAGCAAAGACCAAAATGTATTCAACTATGCGTCCTACTCCAAGGGAAAACACAGCACGTGGTCTTTAGCAGCTGCAGTTGGACAGTAGAACACTGGGCATAAAGAGTCAGGTGGTATATCACAGGAATAGATGGATGATGTGCAAACTGCCATTTTTATCACCCTAGACCAGCACTTTCTTTCCTACTAATGAACCTTCTTGGATCTAGAGGACACTAAATAGAGGGAGATGGAGATAATGGATTCTGTAGTTTAGGGACCTGGAGCGTGTAAAATCTGATAGAAAGGTAGAGAGGAAAAAGAGATGCCAGGGAGATGATGAAACAGAGTCTAAAATCAAGACCATAACATCAAAGGATAGAGTCATTTTGTTGACAATTCTCATCCAGAATCATAGGGTTCAAATGAAATAATTCTCTCTATTAGACCTCCAAAGAGAAACTTCCAGTCCACTTCCCTGCATTGGACACATAACTTCAACCATCTCCCAAGTCTCCTTTACCTACCCATCCACAAACATCAACTTATTTGCTATATGTGTGTGTGTGTGTGTGTGTGTGTGTGTGTGTGTGTGTGTATGTATATAATTGAGTGGTGTGGCTCTCTCCTGCTGCTGCAGAGGAAGCAGAACTTGGGGAGATTCTCTAAGTAAAGAGTGGCTTCAGAACCAGTAACATCATCATCACCTGGGGACTTCTTACACATCAGCATTATAGCTCTCACCTGAGACCCGAGACTCTTCAATGAGAATCTGCTCTGCCACAATCCTTAGTGGAACCATATGAAATTTAAACTTGAGACATGACTTGTTTCATGAACTTCCAAGATCATGAGAATCATCTGGGGTGGGTCTTTTAAATGAAGTGTAACACCTAGCTTTTTGCTTTAGATGTTCTAAGAACGTTTTCTGAGGATGTTTGCAAAACACTAGAAACGCATCTGAGGAACATGGTGTCAAGGCCACACCTGACTTGCTCTGGCTACCACAAGGCATAGGTCAGACATTCCTCCACTTTCTATCCCTGTCTACTCTGTTGTGACACCAACTGTCCCTCCCATGGCGGTGTCCTTCTGCGTCTGGGTCCAATAATTCGTTGCAATGACCACCCCAAACTCAGACAAAGCTCATGATTATGGGATTTATTGGGCCAATTCCAAAAAAGTCCTTCCACTCACTACCATGGAGTCCATGCTGACTCATAGCGACCTCCTGTGGGTTTTAGACTGTAACTGTTTACAGGAGTAGGAAGCCCAGTCTTTCTCCCTTGGAGCTGCTGGTGGTTTTGAATTGCTGACCCTAGAGAGGAACACATTGTAATTAAAGTGAACAGATTGTAACGCAGGTGAGTGATGTTCTGGATAGAGTTGTTCAGTTAGCACAATTTCTTCCTTGCTTGCCCGTTCTGGTGGTTAGCTTCTTGGACTGGCCGCTGACCTATTTGGGCAAGTTTACAAAGTTCATTTAGGGATGTCAATAAATGTCTATAGGACATGTAACTCCACTGCAAGCCTCACCCTAAAGCCTCTCCATTCGAGCTCTGTGGGTCGGTGAGCCCAACTCTGCTATGGCCACTGCACTCCAGAAGGCAGCCGCCTGCACAAGGACACTCAGCTTCCCTTGCTTTTTAGGTTGTGAAGTCCACTCCTCTGGCTCACAGTTGTGTTACTTCTGCTTCCCTGTTGCACCTCCTGTCTTCTGGAGCAAGGAGGTTCAATACCCGGGGATCTCTGGGTCCAAAGGCATCTACTCTTGATGCTACTCTTTTGTTGCTGCTCAGATGCTACACATACCACCGCTAGCTTCCTTCTTCTGGCAGGGGTGATTTTATACCCAGCAGGATGACAATCACCATGAACCCTGTTAACAAGCACTCATTGCTGAAGTGTATAATCCAGTCAGTATCTTTCCTTACCTTCTGACCTAGACCCATCAGGAAAATGAGGGCCTTTTGGTGGGAGTAACAAAGACTGATCATGGCAGTCTCTGATTTAGTCGGTTTTGGCCAGAATCTGAAATTTTGCATATCTAGTAACTTCTCATGCTATACTAATTGCTAAACCACCAAATCAAAACCAAACAAAGCAGGTAGAATAAGAGTTGCTGCAGAGTACAGTGGTGGGGGGAGGGCGCATGAGTCAAAGGGAGCTGATGTCAAGGAGTTCAAGAAGGAAAAGGATGTTTTGAAACTGATTGTGGTAGCAAATCTACAATACTGCTTGATGTGAGTGAATTATGGAATGATATAATGTCTGTATTAACTCCCAAGAAAGTGGTTTTGACAAAGCAAACTACCCAACTCACTGTCATTGAGTCTATGTAGCTTCCCAGTGGCCCTAGAAGAAAGACAGAGCTGCCACTGTGAGTTTCACAGCCTGTGACTCTTTAAGGGATTAGAAAGCCAATCTTTCTCCCCAGGAGCTTCCGGTGGTGCTAACTGCTAATCTTACAGTTAGCAGCCCCAAATGTCACCACTGTATCACCTGGGCTGCTTGGTGCTCCACAAGCAACATTTAATAATAAGGTAAGAGCACAGGGTAAGTTGGTATGAAAGTCAGTGCCTTTGACATTTTGTTTGGTGTGTCTGCGTTGAAATCTCTTGGATATGGTATCCTAAGGTCTAGATAGAGAGTAAGTCTTCTGATTTTGTGCAATTACAAATAATGCTCTCCAATGAACCTACATAAGTAATAAAGCATCCATTTAGTCCACTGAATGTATCTGTTTCCTAAATAAAGGGAAAGTCTATATGTTGTGGTGTACATGCATGTGTGTATGGAATTTGGTTTAGGTGCAAGAGATTTTTTAGGCAAAATAACTGTCTGGGATGACGTTCCATTCCTCTCCATAGACATCGCAAACAAAATCAAAGCATCATCGATTCCAATTTATACAAGCCCTATACAGCATTTTTGAGATGACCAATCTTTACAGGAGTGAAAGCTTTATTTTACTCTCCTGGGTTTGAACTGTTGACTTTGCAGTTACTACAAATATTGAACTTCTATACCTTCATTTCACCTCTCTAAAAAAGAGTTTAAATAATTATATAAGAAAGCTGCCTTTACAAGAGCTATGATTTTGGCTAGGTATGCTAGGGTCAACTCAATGTGGTTATTATTTCTAATTGAATCAGGAAAGAAACAAATGTCTGATAGCATTTTGGTCCATGAGTGGTCAAGTGCTTATTGGAAGGGAAGTGTGTGATTACTGGGACAGGAATCGCCACAGCTGAAGCCAGCTGTGTTTGTAGCACAGATCTGAAGAAATCCGAAATAGGTGAAAGGAGCTTTGGTGATTTCTTTTATCTGAGTGGCACACGCATGATCTGAACCTGAAGGCTTTTGGAAAACAGATGCATCAGAGAAAAGCAGACATACTGCTTTTTCAGAAAATGCACTTCCCATATTTTTTCTTGGAAGAGGTGTTGAGCTTTCTATGATTAGCTAGATCTCTCAGAAAAGCTATACAGGGAAATCCTTTACATAGAAATGCAGCATAACCTAAGGAAACCTAAATTATGTAATAGTCTCTTGTTATGTATTAGTTAAATATGAGCCATAATTTGGTGAACTTGCCCAAGATTGTGTATGAATGAATGAGGAGGATTAAAAATTTCATGGAGAGGGTCATTATATTTTCATTTTAATTCTATTTTTCTATGAAAAAATTGTAGATAGATAAATAGTTGATAAATAGATGACGATGATAGATGATAGATAGATGATAGATAGATAGATAGATAGATAGATAGATAGATAGATAGATAGATAGATAGATAGATAGATGAAAAGTTCCTGGATTGATGAGTGGGGTTCAGTTCAGTTGTTGTTGAGTTAGTTCTGACAAAAATCTCTTTCTTTCTCATCTTTCATAGCCTAATACATGGCAGTATTTTGAATAGTGAATCACACCATTAGAAAATTTCAAGTGAACATTGGAGAATTGTATCATTAAATTGCATGCTGATACATGTCAGAGAGAGTGTCTGCAAGGGGGCTTTAATAAGTACATAGGAAAAGTGCAGTATCTTTGCACTGCATATTCTATGAACTTTTGGAAGTTTCATCATTTTATATAAAAATAAAACAAAAAAAACCTTCTGATAAAACTTACCATGGATGGAAGTTACCAATAGGCATATAAAGGAGTTCATCAGTTTACATGATGGGAAAAACAATAAAGTTAAAATGATAAGATTTCTGGCAACTGATCCTTTGTTTGAAGTGTCCACACACCCAACTCAAAACTGTGACTAGAATGAGGTTTGAATAAATCCTTCTCTTCTTTCAGTTTAGCAATAATTCACAAGCTACATACAGTAAAGACAGACTTCACAGAGTCAGAATTTTTTTTTGATCACTCCAGTCTCAAATTTCAGTCTTTATATATACACCAAACAACTGTTATTAATCAATGAAGCAATGGTGCAGTGGAGAGGTCGTAACAGCTTCAGGATGTATAATCCAGCAAGATTAATCAAATAGGGGATGTTAGTCCAGCAAAATTAATCAAATAGGGGATGTTAGTGAGGTTGCTAATGAAAATGACCCTGGTTATATGACTGAGGTAGAGTTGAGTCCTTCTCAGAGTTGAGGCCAGTGTAATAGAGGAAGTGACCGCTTCTGAGGGGACCTGGAGGACCTCCACCTGCTGATGGGGCAGGGCTTCAAACACAAAGAAACAGCTGAACACGTCAATTAATAATTGGAACTTGAAGTGTACAAATTACGATTCCAGAAAAAGTGTAAATCATCAAAAATGAAATGAGAGACAAAGATTTGTATTCTGGGCATTAGTGAACTGAAATGGGATGTTATTAGCCATTTTGAATCAGAGAATCATAGTTTTATAATCTAAGAATGACACAATCAAGAGGAATGGAGTTGCATTTATTGTAAAAAAAATGACATTTCAAGATATATCTTGAAGTACATTGCTGTCTGTGATAGGATTATATCTATCTGCCTTCAAAGAAATCCAGTCAATACAACTATTATTCAAATGTATGCACCAACGACTAAAGCTAGTGGTTTCAGTAAGAAATTGATCAAATGTGCAGTAAAGAGACATTGGTAATGACTGGTGATAAAATGTAAAACTTGGAAACAAAGAGGAAGGGACAGTAGTTGGAACATATGGTCTTGGTAAATGACGTGAAACTAGAGATCACAGATAGAATTGACTTCATCTGTGGGAAGAGACAATGGAAAAGTTACAACTAGGATAGGGACTGACTGTGGAATTGACCATCGATTGCTCATATGTAAGTTCAGATTGAAGTTGAAGAAATAAGAAAAACAAAACAAACAAACAAATAACACCCCAACCAAAAACAAATTCATAAGAGCCAAAACATGACCTTGAGTCTATCCCACGTGAATTTCAAGAACAGAATTATTGGATATTCCACTCTTTTAGGAGGTAACACATGAGCAAGAACCAATGGTACTGAATGGAGAAATTCAAGCCGCTTGAAAGCAATAGCCCAAAACAAAGCTCTAAGAACTGATGAAATACCAATTAAATTGTTTCAACAAGGCGACAAAGCACTGGACACACTCATCTACGCCACAAAATTCAGAATACAGATACTTGGCCAACTGAGTGGAAGATTATATATATACTCATTCCAAAGAAATGTGACCCAACAGAACGCTCAAAGTATAGAACAATACCATCGATATGACATTGAATGAAAATTTTGCTGTAGATCATCTAAAAATGGCTGCAGGAATACATTGACATGGAGCTGTCAGAGGCTCAGGGCTGATTCAGAAGAGCACATGGGACAAGGGATATTATTGCCAGATGGACCTTGTCTGAAAGCAGAGTATAGTAGAAAGATGTTAGCCTGTGTTTTATTCAGTATACAAAGGCATTTGATGGTGTGTATCATAACACATTGTAAAACCCTTGAGAAAAACGGGAATCCCAGAATACTTCATTGTGCTCATGTGGAACGTGTATGTGGATCAAGAAGCAGTGATGCCAACATAAGGGCATACTGCACGGTTTAAAATTAAGAAACATGCTTCATCACGGTTCTCAACACACTCATTTGATCTGTATACTGAACAAATATGAGAGAAACTGAGTTATAAGAAGAATGTGGCATCAGGATCGGAGGAAGGCTTACTAACAACACTCAATATGAAGACGACGCAGCCTTGCTTGCTGAAAGTGAGGAGGACTTGAAGCATGTGCTGACAAAGATCAAGGTTGGCTGCCTTCAATATAAATTACAACTCATGATAAATGGAGAAAAGATTGTAGCTGTCAAGGATTTTGTCTTGTTTGGATCCACAATCAATGTTCATGGAAACATCAATCAAGAGATCAAAAGATACACTGCAAAAAAAAAAA
>NW_022107431.1:81741296-81752832 GCF_000313985.2 Echinops telfairi | reverse complement strand
GGGAGTGCAGATTGGGGACCCAAGACCCATCTGTAAGCAACTGACATCCCCTTACAGAAGGGTGGCAGGGAGGAGATGAGCCAGTCAGGGTACAGTATAGCAATGATGAAACATACAACTTTCCTCTAGTTCTTAAATGCTTCCTCCCCCACCCTACTCCACCATTATCATGATACCAATTTTACCTTACAAATCTGGCTAGACCAGAGGATGTACACTGGTACAGATAGGAACTGGAGACACAGGGAATCCAGGACAAATGATCCATTCAGGACCAGTGCTGAGAGTGGTGATACCGGGAGGGTGGAAGGATGGTGGGGTACAATGGGGGAACTGATCACAATGACCAATCTATAACCCCCTCCCAGGGGGATGGACAACGGATAATGGAGTAAATGGAGACATCAGGCAGTGCAAGACATGGAAACATAATAATTTATAAATTATCAAGGGTTCATGAGGGAGGAGGAGGTTGAGGAAAAAAATGAGGAGCTGATACCAAGGGCTCAAATAGAAAGCAAATGTTTTGAGAATGATGAAGGCAACAAATGTACAAATATGCTTGACACAATGGATGGATGTATAGATTGTGATAAGAGTTGTAGAAGGCCCCAATATAATGGTTAAATAAAGAAAGAAAGCCTCTAGGGGAAAAGAAAAAGAAAGTACCTCTGTCTGCTAAAAGGGCATGCGAATCCTTGTTGGAAAAAGTACACAGGGTGCTCCTGAGAGGCAAGAATGCTAAGACTTCTTACATAAGACATGTTGTGAGGAGAGACCAGTCCCTGGAGAAGAACATCATACTTGTAAAGTGGAGGGGCAGCGAAAAGGGGATGGCCCTTAAGGAGATGGATTGATACAGTGGATGAAACAATGGGCTCAAGCATGGGAGCAATTGTGAGTATGGTGCAGGATCCAGTAGTGTGTTATTCTGTTGTGCATATGGTTGATAAGTGTCAGAACCAACTACATGACACTGAGTTACAACAACAACAATCAGAAATGATTCTGTGGCAATGAAATTGTTTTTGTTCTTCTGAGCTGGAATCAACTTGACAGTCCCCAGTAATTATAAAATGACTTGGAGTCAATTCAGTGTCATCCAACACACACATATACACACAGAGACACCACAACTTCATTGTGGAAGACTAGTCAGGAGTTCTCAGGAACTAGAATTGTATACCATGTTGTAAATCCAAGCATGAGTGGTTGGAAGTCTTTCTGCAATGTGCACCTACCTATGATTTAACTTGGTTTTGGGGCAGGGATACATTTACTGTGTGTGTGTGTGTGTGTGTTTCTGGAAAATGCTTATGTGTTTATATATTCACTGAAAGAGTGTCAGCATGAACCTACTCAGCAGTGCCTCAGAAGATAGGCCTGGCCATTCCATGATGCCCACCTTCCTGACACAATTGCTGAAGACAAATGGGTGCATACGCAAATGTGGTGAAGAAAGCTGATGGTGTCCGGTTATCCAAAGATATAGCTTCTGGAGTCTTAAAGCCTTGAAGATAAATAAGCAGCCATCTAGCTCAGAAGCAACAAAGTCCACATGGAAGAAACTCACCAGCCTGTGTGATCATGAGGTGTCAATGGGATCAGGTATCAGGCATCTAAGACCCAGAACAAAATCACACCCAATGTGAATAGGGGGAGGGGGCATGGAGTAGAGACCCAATGCCCATCTGTAGACAGTTGGACATCCCTTCACAGAAGGGTCACAAGGAAGAGATGAGCCAGTCAAGGTGCAGTATAGCACCGATAAAACACACAACTTTCCTCTAGTTCTTCCTTCCTCTCACTATCATAACCTTAATTCTACCTTACACATCAGATTAGACCAGAGCATGCACACTGCTACAGATAAGAGCCCACAACACACAGGGAATCCAGGAGAGATAAACCCCTCAGGGCCAACAATGAGAGTAGAGATGCCAAGAGGATTAGGGGAGGGTGGGGGGAAAAAGGGGGAATTGATCATAAGGATTAACCTATAACCCCCTCCCAGGGGGGCAGATAATGGAAAAGTGGGTGAGGGGCCATGGAGGACAATCTACGATATGAAAATAATAATCTATAATGTATCTAGGGTTTGTGAGGGAGGGCAGGTGGGAGAGGGAAGGGGAAGAAATGGGGAGCTGATATCAGGGGCTCAAGTGGGAAGAGAATACTTTGAAAATGATGATGGAGGCATATGTGCAAATGTGCTTGACACACTGGATGAATGTCTGGATTATGATGAGATGTAAAAGCCCCAATAAAAGTAAGAATAAGAAGGAAAAAAAGACAGGCCTGGCAAACTGCTTCTGAAAATTCTCATCCTTGAAAACCCTCCGTAGCAGCTCTATTCGCTCCTGGGTTTGCCTTGGTCAGAATCAGCCTGCCATTCTACTACACAGGAGTCCGTGGCGGCACAAATATTTGCTAATGAAAGTCTGTCATATTGAACTCACCCAGACTTATCTTTCTTCTATGGACAAGCTAGCCTAACATAATGGAATACTGCGGACAATTGAGGAATCTATAGATTTAATACATAAATGGTATAGTTATAAATTCCTCTCCATTCCTTTATTTGTCACTAATTCCTAACATGTACACCATCCTCTTGCTTTCTTTATTTTCTTATAAACTTTGTTTCATCTACATTATGAAGCATCTGCTTCCAAGTGAGTACAGCCCGAGTTTCAACTCAGCCTGTGAGAAGCTAGTGAGAGGTTCTATGAACGTCATTAACATTGTCTCCTTTCAGTTTGAAGAACCACAGAAGATGAGATCCCCATCTCTTCTCCCTTTTAAGAATAAAAGAACCCCAAATTACAGAAATCTTTGAACCATGAGATAAACATCCCCTATTCTGAGTCAACCCCCCATTAGGTATTCTGTGACTCACTATTCCATTATCTAAATATTCCCTTAAACTTTCAATCCCAAGAAACTTCTGCAAAAAATGTCCTTAGGGCCTTTCAAATTTGTACTCTATCTGAGAATATGCCCAGTAAATGCATCAGGAGCCTTTGACGCTCCTTGGCCTGAGTGACTGGTAGGAACCACAATGATCTGACCCACTGCTCTACTGAAGTCCACTTCTTGTTTGGGGACACAAAAGAGACTTCAGTCTCAAATATAATTTAAGGAGAACATTTATTAAGTCTTAAAAAAGACAAAGACAAAAAGACACAGACACATCATCCTGATAAGTGGGGCCTTTTGTGTGAGATCAAAATGTCCTCCAAGGAATTAAGCTGGGGTGCCATAGATATAGGGCATGGAACAAAGGGAACTGTCACAGATTTGTGATTTATTACAGATTACAGTTACAAGTGGGACTACAGGAGCAAGAATGGGACCATGATAGAGATACATGCATTGCTAAAAGGACTTACAAGATGGTTTCAGGGCCTTCTTACCACAGCAGTCGGAGCTAGACTGATAGGGCATGATCGTGACTACGTGACGCCTGTACTGTCCCCAATATGGTGAACTCCATTGAGGACACATCCGGGCAGAATCCTGAGAGAGACTGCCTCTCCCTGGGATGAAGAAGGGTGGAAGTAATCCACTTTCCAAGACACCCTGCCAGAGCACATGATTATAGTCATCTTTGGTTAAAGATCAAAAATAATTCAGTGGAGGCTCAATCTACCTGGGGACCCTGCGAATGGATTTTGGGCTGTCACTGCCATTCATAGCCCTTTGCAAACCAGGAAGCGCAGAAATTCAGCTGTAATACAATCTCAACCAAGAGAGGGCCATGTAGAGAACACGTAGGGGACCTTGGCTCACCAGCAAGACCTCCATTTAGAGAAAGAAGCAGTTTCAGGGTAGGGCAAGAAGGAATCAGAAGCCCTGAAACCTGAAGGGAAAAAAAAAAAGGAACCTAGTGGCCCTGAATTTGGGAAGCACATGATTCTGGTCATGAGAACCCATGCAGCTCCTTGTCTGTACAGTTAATAAAATCCCTTTCTATTTCTTTGGGACATGGTGTCTACTTTGTTTTAATTGGCTGATAAATAGGACAACGATGGGGTGACAGCAGGATCATTTGTATGTGAAATACATAATCACATTTCCTAAACCTCGGAACTGGGTTAAATATTGATAGTATGTCATACATTGAAAAAAAAATAGAATAACGACAAAAGAGTCTGTATATTTCTAGACTAATGAAAGTGTCAATTACCTAATTTAATTTATTTTTCAATGCTTCAATAAGTCCTTTTTAGTGGTTGCTGTTCTTAGTTACTCTTAGTGGAATTTCCACATGTAGTGACCCCAAGGGACAGAGTAAAACTTCCTCACTGTGATTTCTTAGGTGTAATTTTAATGAATCAGATAGATAGTTCTTTCTTCTGTGGAACCATGGTGTGGGTTTGAACAAAGAACCGTTCCGTTAACTGTGCTTAACTGAGTGTACATACCATGAAACAACTGTAATTTAATGTGCATTTTTCTTTTCTTGTCAGTCCTGTTAATTGCTTACTCCCTGCGAAGAGGAACTATGTATATACTTAATAAATGTCCCCAATACCTAGAAGCTTGTTCACTTATTCCTGCTAGTCTAAATTCTTCACTTGTGTAATGGGTAATTTATTACGTAAAAATTCCCAAGAAATATTTTCAGAACAGTGTAATTATTTGGATATTTATTGTCTCACTTGCTTACTTTGTTTCTATCCTTCTGGGGCAAATTTATTCTAAAAATGTCTATGCAGTAATGGTATATGGCAATTCCAGAGACAGATGTGGCTTCTAAATTCTGGATGCTGAGGCTCTCTGGCTAACCTTCTTAACCTGTGGTCTTTAGACTTTCAATAATGTACATATCATAGCCAATTTGATTCTGGCATTTTTTAGTGTGTGGATAGTTGCGAATGTATTGGAAAGGGCAATTGACTCTGATGGTACAAACTTACTCGTGTGGGTCTAGGAGGACGATACAGGTAGTGAACCAAAAGCGGCTAAATTACAAAGTAAGGGTAAGGAAGTAAGTGTGTAGTGATGTAAATTTACTGGGATTTTCTATTTATTCTTATTCAAAGAATGATACAACATGTTTTTCCCTTCTAAATTCAGAATGAAAAAAATGAAGCAAAGTTCATTTGATATTGGTCTTACGTGAAAACACTGGCCAACGTAGAATTGTTTTGAAACAAATTGTTGTGAAATCTATGTAGAGACAAAGTACTTACTTAATAAAGGAAAACAACTTGCAAGTGCATGTATATCATAAAGGACCCAAATTAAAAAAAATGGATAGTGCCATCCATTATAAAGAAAGAAAGATAGGCTTTCTACTTTCATAAAGAGTGTCATGCTCAGAAACCACAAGGGCAGGTCTGTCCTATACTCTCAGGTCGCTGAGAGTCCAAATTCACTCCATGGCCGGGAGTTTGGTTCAAGTTGGTCAATTGTGAAACAGTGAATACCTATACGTTTAAAAAAAAGTTGAAAAGTTTAAACATAAATTAAAGGTAATAGTGCATTTTCATGCAGCAGCCAAGAGAGGTTTCTGATTTTACTCCCGTATATCAATTTATAAAGTTGCACCCCTTGTTTGCCTTAAGGGTTGTGATATTTGTCTTTTCTAGGCCAGGTCTCCAGAAAGCAAAGCCATCCCTGAAAGAGCTGACTGACTTTGAACTGCCCTGACTAGTAACTGTAGGACAGCCCTGTTGTTCCTAACCCCCACAGACCTGCGCTCCTTCTTCTTCAAATGGGCACTTCTACCAGCACTCTTAGGGAGGTTTAAGGAGAGGATATGTTATAATTACTTAGTTGTATAGGTTTGCAAAGTAAGCATGGTGAGCAAAGTAAGCATAACAAGTTCACGTTATTTCACTGCATCAAAGATTCTGCCAGAAAGTATTGGTCTCTCTCTCTCTCTGTCAGTACCCCATAGCACCTTGTGCTTACAGACTAATCTACATTGACCATTTTCATGTGATGTGGTAAATCTTCAATTGGTAAATCAGAGCAGGTAAGCCTGTGCTTGCCGTGTTTCTTGGGTGATTTGGCGTATGGCCCTGGTGGCTAGGAATCATCCTCCGCTGAAAGTGGGTGAAGCGCTATTTTTCTTTCATAGGGCACACTTTTTTAAATAATAGAAAATAAATTTAAGATGATGTGGGAATGAAACACATAAAATTGAAGAGAAAAGGTACTGGTTCCTCAGAATATATAGATGTAACAAAGACTTGTTAGCTTAACTTTAAACCTAAATTTGTGCTTTTTAAGATATTGAGATGAAATTTCTTTTACAGATCAGTGATTTTGCTGAGCATACACAAGTGTGGGAGGATATTAATTAGCATGTTGTTAGAGTGTAAGGGACTTTAATAGCCTAACTGGAAGGGCGCCCACATGTCCCTGGAAAATTATAAGCAGCAATTCATGAGCTATAACTGATAACCAGATGGATAAGTATGGAGTTAAAGTTATTTCTTCTGGGACCAGTATGTCAAAATGAATACCTAATTAGGCTACTAAACAACTTTGTGGAACACAAATGAAAAATAAATCAGGAGTAATTTTAATTACAATAAGACAGGGATAATGCTACCTTTATATATATAGATATTCTAAAGGAAGTAAGTTTGGAATTATTGTATGTAAGAAGAATACAATAATTGACTAACTCACCTTTTTAGATGGAAAATGTGAAATTTGTTTAATTCCAATTAGTTATCTTAAACATATATATAATTACATAGAAAATCATTGTTGCAAATTTAGCAAAGATAAAACTCTCTTGAGAGAAACTAAAATAATTGGCTAAGTACTGAGATGTGTTTGTTTGAAAAAACTCACTTTTAGTGTTTCCTTGAATTGGTTTATGGGAAAGAGAAGCATAAGCTTATTGAAATGTGTTTTCATAAAAAAGTATTAGTTTCTGTAGAGATTAAAGTGAATGAAACTCTTCTGTGCTCAAAGATTACAACATTTTCAGGGGATGGCTGAGGTCTGTTTTGGATTAGGATACAGAGGCATCTAATTTTGTACAATAATTTGGCAAATCTAATCTTGCATCAATCAATAAACAAGTAAATTTCATTGTCTTAATTCTCAATTTAAAGTATAATTTATTTTATAACATAGACCTGGTTTGAAGTATATAGGAAAAGATAAACATCTATTTAGATAGATTTTTAAAATGAAGAGTAGTGTCTAAAAACGATTAATTTCTAAAATGAGGATGACAATGTGAATTTTTGAAATATTCAAAGTAAATAGAACCTTAAAAGTCAAAAGTAATCTTCATTACTAAATGCATGAGTTATTGGACTCCTTAAAACTGAGTTAAAAGTAAGATCTAGAAATTAGTGTTTTGCCTTTGAAAAACTCTTTCCCTCAAGTAATCGGTTTCTTCATCAGCATGTGAGGCAGATAAATGTGTATCAAAAAAGTTAAATGAAAAATGAATGGAAAACACTTTTTATATTATGGTGAGAATTATATAACTGATAATGAGTATTTGTTTTACATAAGTAACAATTAAGTATGCAACTATCCAGGATTTGGGTAAAGCTGCATTTCTTCTTTCTTCTGAGCATCATTATTTTTCCATACTCTTCATTATCCATGCCTTCATTCTTTTTAGACTGGAAAATGTTTTTGATTGTCAATTCCTTACATATTAAGGATTGTCTATCCTTACATACTAAGTTGTCTGTCTTATGGGAATGAACCATCTGTATACTTTACCTTGTTATTTTGAAATGCAATCTTTGAGGCAAATCAAGATTTTCAGCAACATCAGCTTATTCCTCCTTGTCTGAATAGGCTGTGTCAATAGCAGGAAAATCAATTCTGTGGTGGTTTACCTTGTTCAACCTACATACTTCCTTCCCAAACATGTCAAAACCGTTATCCATTTCAGTTTTTGAGATCAATGGTAATATGAGAATATTAGAAATTAATTATCTATATAAGATTTGGGTTTTCCATGTTCAGTTTCCAACATATTTTCCCCCTTGACTCCTTGACTTCATTTCCCTTTACCACCCCCCTCCCATATCCCCCACCCCATCCCCCCCAAAAGAATAAAACCTTATTCTACTTGCTGTCCCTATAGGTTCATCAATCCTGAGTTTCATTTACTAAAAAACGGGAAAACAAATGACTTCAAGAGGGTGACCCCAATGACATTACACGTCTGAGACACACCATAATATGAACTAACTAACCTACTAACTAACTAACTAACTAACTAACTAACTAACTAACTAAACAGAATGCCTATCATAGGTCTGCCAGAATAATACATACACTTAGTACAGCACACAGGGCATTGATATAGCAAGACAGTGTTTGTCTACCAATAATTCAACAAGCTTGGTACAATTATCCTCCCTTCCCTTAGACACCACGTATCTTCTGCTTTAATCCTAAGGTTACAAGTGTGTCTGAGGAAGAGTCCAGTCCACCCAGTGGGGTTTATGCGTGGATCTCACAGCTCAGCCTCTGGAGATGCTGTGTTCCTTGGAGGACCAGAATTCAGCATCCCAGGATTCCACATGCCTCGGCCTGGGTCATTGAGGCCCATGTGGTGCTGACCACCAAAGACACTCCCTGAGCTGTGTCCCCCAAACCATTTTCAGTCATCCCCCCCACACACACACACCTGAAGGATGGTCTTCTTACATTTCCTGCCAACAGACAGCATTCGTGTTCCTCAAGAAGTGCCTGCTCCCTTCTCCCTCTCCTGCACTGCTTCACCCATCAGTAGCCCTCATCCCACTTGCCTGGGCAGACCTCTTCCTAGAGTGACATGGCAGACTCTCCCTTGACCATTTGATCCCAGCTGTCGTGATTGTAGAAGCAATTGTGCAATTCTGCTTTATATGATTGAACTATGGAGTGAAATGATATATGTATTAACTCCCAATTAATAATAAATTAAAAAAACAAAACGATAGAGAAATGGGTTGGGCCTTGCATTAACTCCTAGATCCTACTTAAGAACAATTACTTCTTATATCATGGCCCTGCACAATATTCACACTTAGGAAGGGAACACAGAAGATATGGGTGCTTTAGCAAAATGTGGTGAAAAAATTAGATGTGTTCAGCTATCTGATAAAGTAGCATCTAGGGCTTTAAAGGATTATCTTCTATCCAGCAGCCACCTAAATAATATGTCAACTAAGTCCATATGGAAGATGCAAATTGTTTAATCCAAAATCAGAGGGATTACTATCAGAGCCTAAATTGTGAGAACCTGGTTTGCAGCAGCTTCTTGATGACAATAGGAGCCCAAGATTCAATTGTGGGGACTATATGAAAATAGGGGAACAGAAAATAGACTAAGGGCTCCAGGGGTACTGGGTACAGAGGTAGTTGGTGGGGGGAGAGTAAAAGCGAGACAATATCAAGGAGTCCAAGAGGAAAAAAATGTTTGGAAATTGATTGTGGTAGCAATTTTTCAATTCTGCTTGATGTGATTGAACTATGGAATGATATGATATATACTAACTCTCAATTACCAATTAATTTTTTAAAGATAAGGATTTTCATTCTTGGAAATCTATTGATGTGAATTTAGGTTAAAAACTCATCAGTTAACAGCTTCAAATCTTTGAAAAATAAATGCAATTATTTAAGCTAAAAAATATGAATTTGCTCTAACTATCCAGAATAGTTGCACATCTTAGATTTCCTTAGATGCTGTAATGTGTGAAAATTACATTTTGAAATGAACTTCTCCATATGAAGATGTTTCTTCTAACAATTAAAAGCATATGATAATATCTTGATATTTTTCAGTAATGATGGAATCACGTTAATCAGCCATCCTTATTTTACATCCTTTTCTATGACTAATGACACTTGTTGGGATCTAAAAAAAAACAAGACAAAAGGCAGACTGAAAAAATATCATCCATTTTTCAGTTTTTCCCAAAACCAAACACTAAAATATGAGAGGGCACTCGGGGTATTTCTGGTTTCATATTCTTGGGAAGGATAACAGTAGAAGGATCAGGAGAAGGCTGAGAGACCCTTTAGATCAAGAAGCAGGTCTGACTCCTGTGAAAGGAAATCAGGAAGAAAGGAATTGCTTCAGCCTCCAGGGCAGTTCTCACAAAGGCTCAAGCTGAAAAGAAATACCAGATAAAATGCTGTTTGCCCATTACAGGAGACCCACATGAAGCAGGAATAAGCCAATGGCTAGGCGCAACATACAGAAAGTGTGGCCCAAGGTTGTGCAAAACATGAGCCAGCTCGAAGCTGTCAGTCAACTCTGCTTTCTGCTCTGAACGGATCTTTTTGAGTGCTCCGATTGATTCACTAAGGGTCACCATGATGAATCTTCTAGTAAGGTTCTTATCAATTTTCATTACAGGATGTCAATAATAAGTAATATATACTCATATTTGATTCTTAAAGAGAAGCATAAAGCTAGCAATCTAGCAACTGATAAATGGATAACAAAATGGGATACATATGTACACAAGAATGCTTTTCAGACAAAAACAGAATTGAAGTCTTCCTACAGACAGGTTGAACCTGGAAAACATAGGAAGGAGTGCAATCCATCAATCATAAAGTAGAACTAGTGGAAGACTTCACTTACATGACATGGTGAGAGTAGGTAAATGTATAGAGACCAAAGGTTATTCGTGACTACTAGGGGTCGGGGGAAAGGATGGTGGAGGAGAACTACTGCTTGGACAACTGGGTTTCTGTTTATAGTAATAAGAAACTTCGCATATATTGAAAACAATGGTTGAACAACATAATTAATGTAACATGTCACTAAGTTGTACACTGAAAACTTTGACAGCAAATATACTATGTATATTATTACAGGGGAAAAACCTCACCACCATCCAGTATAAATCCATTCTGATTGATAGTGGCTCTATAAGACAGGGTAAACCTTCCCATGAGATTTCCGAGGAACAGAAAGCCTTGACTTTCTCCCTGGAAGCAGCTGGTTGTTTCAAACTGCTGACCTCCTGGTTACCAGGCTAACACTTTACTACTACACCACCAAGGCTCCAGGGTGATTTTGAGTCTCTAGGGGGAAAAAGAGAAGCATGTACTCAAAAATCACCATGCAAACGCAGAAGCCACTGCCATCAAGTTCTTCCAACCCATAGTGACTAGAAACAGACTCGAACTGCCCTTTTGGATGTCTGAAATGCTAAGTCTTTAAGATCACAGACAGTCTCATCCTTCTCCCGAGAGTAACTCGTGAGTGTGAATCACTGACATTGTGACTGGTAGCACAATACATAGCCCACCATTCCACCTGGGATCCTTGACGCCGTTCAATATTATCAATCATTATGGCGGGAAAGTCGTTTACCCCTTAGGCAAACCGGACAGGACCATCACCTTCCATGTTTATGGCCCTTGGGAGAAAGCTAATGGCTCAGCCCTGGGAGCTGATGGAGCAATGGCTGGTAGGTCTCTCCGCCCGAGAAAAATGAACCCTTGCCTCCTGTTCGATGATGAAAGCTGCGGAAGAAAGCAGCCTGCGAACTCTTCAGTAACCTCTTGTCCCCAGCCTCATCCTCCGCTCCCA
>NW_022107431.1:81726312-81739676 GCF_000313985.2 Echinops telfairi | reverse complement strand
TTTCAAGTTAGTTTGTATAGATTAAATAATACAGGGGTTGTGTCCAGGACCTACGTGGAAAAAACAATGTCATACAACAAAAATAATAGAATTAAAAAAACAAAACTTTCAATAATTTTCAGTATTCATACAATGGTTGTGATAACATGGTAAAAACAACAACCTAAAATACACACACCAAACTACAGTAATTGTGAAAAAAAATTGTGAGAAAGGGGCCTTCTCTGACTGCCTCTGGTTTCCCTACTGCCGAGGGCAGAGAGGTTAGACATGCCACCAGCCTTCATCTTTCTTTCTTCCCCACATGCTCTGCTCCCTATGTTGAGTTCCAGAATTCCTTGAGCAGTCCATTCAGCACCCACAGACAATACTCACAGTAAGGGGGGTTTAGGTGATGCAGGAACCCTGCTAACATAGTGGATTATACTGCTAACCAAAATATAAGCAGTTTGAAACCACCATCTGCTCGTTGGGAGAAAGACAGTTTTCTACTCCTGTAAGGAGTTGCAGTCTCAAACACCCACAGAGACAGTTCTATCCTGTTATTGCGTTTCTTTGAGTCCGAATCAACTTATTGACAATGAGAGGGTTTTTTGTTGTTGTTGTTTTTATGAGGGGAATCAGTAAGTTGCTAAAAGCCAGGATTAGTAAACAGTAAGGTTACAGTCCTTGGCCCATAGCAACACGACTTCTCCATCAGTAGCCAAATCTGTCTACATCTTCAGCCTTTCACCAATGTAGTTGCTTGAGCTATGTCTCCCTGGACCATAAAGCCAGCCTACTGCCCCCCAGTCTCTTAGTCACTTCAAAGTCTTGGTTCTCTTTCTCTGTTCTGCCTTGAATCCTTGCCTCAGCTTCTGGTGCCTCTGGTCTTAGCCTCTGCCACTTCAGATAGCAGGCAGGGATCACAAATGTGCACCACTGGTGACTCTTCTCCTAATTGCCCAGGGGTGTCTCTCTCTTCCCATAATGGCTTACATTTATAGGCAGAGGAGTGACAGCTAAAACTGACCATTCTCCTCCATTAGTATTACACACACCCTAGACCCACAGCCCGCGTAATCATTTGGTGGGACTGACAGAGACATGGACAAAAGAGCCATATCATTCTGCCACAGTAATGGAGCAGATGTCATTTGCAGATCTCCATTTTAATATTATGGATCAAAAGTTGGAGTTAAAAACCTGCCCTTGCCTCTCAGCTTTGCTGTTTACTAGGGACCTGATCACACACTCGCTGAGTTTCAGCTTCCTCAGTAAGTATGTATCTCAGTGTTATTGAGAACATTATGAACCTCTCTTTTGAATCCTGAGCCTTACACCTATATTAGTATTTATTTTTACTTTTGTTAACATGTGGGAAAATGTCATTATATAATATTCAGAACATATAAAAGTGCTAGAAGCTAGAGGAGGGTTGAATATTTAGTAAATGAAAATACAAGATGGCATGCAATAGTGAGGATAGTTGCACTAAAAAAAGGACAAATCATTTATTTGTCTGAAATTTAAGTTGGAATGGAAATAGGAGTGGGGAGGAGATGATAAGGAAATGATAAATATGCACGGAAAATCAGCAATAGCAGCTACATTAAAGATTGTCTGCTTCCTTCTTTTTTCCCTTAAAAAATGTACACTTAAGCAAGTTAGAGAAATAAATGAACAAGCAGACAAAAACATTAATTATCCCTTAATTATTATATCAAGTGATAGGGCAAATCTTCCAATAATATTCATTAATGGTAGCAGCAGTGGCACGCCTACCAGATTATTACATATCCTAGTGAAAAAAGGAGAGCGTTCAAGTATTAAGTATATGGCGGTCCTAGGCCACCATGTTCCTTCTTTTCCTCCCACCACCCCATTCTTCATTTCCCTGCTATATTTCGGAGTTCTATCCTTATTAGATTTATATGCATTTTTCTAACTACGCCATAAGTATATATTTGCCTCTCTCTATATGTGTGACAAATAATTTAATGCAAAACACACATATTTAATTAATAATATATACCACACATCTCTTAATGTCAACAAATCAAGGTACACATCATAAATTTTGTAACCATTCTATTTTACAGAAGAACAATTGTTGACTCATTAAATTCAATAATATTGAGTATTTAACTTGGTATAAACCCTAAACTATTATAGAATGAATAATAGAGTATATTTATTTGAATAATTTGTAAACACATTAATATTTTGTAAATTAATCTTTTCAAATATTCTATAAAGCAGACTTTATTTCAATAATAAAAATATTGAATTTAAGACTTTTTTCCTTTTACATGAGAAAAACGTGGACACTAATAATGGAAAAAATGGTGGAATCTAGAGTGAAAAGATTGTATTCCAGACACATCCCATCAAATTATGAGGCAAAAACTTGAGGAACAAAAAGACATCAATAAGATATTCTTGAATAAAAAAAGAATAAGATTGTCTAATCAATCTTTTATTGGTCTTAAAATCAAATAGACTAAAAGTAAACACATAAGAGTTTTGATTAATAAAAATACTAAACTAAGTATGTATTGGCCAAAATAGTGTGAAAACAAACATTGCACATTCACATCAAATTTCAGCTGCCACAGTTTTATCTTATGCCAAATACTTATTTATACATGAATTCTCTCTGCCCTTGTGCACTGTTGGGTAATTATTGGAATGCTAAAGACAATGCAGGTGGTTCAAACTTCCCAGCCCCTCCCTAGCAGGAAGGGGAGTCTACCTGCTCCTGCAAAAATTTACAGCCTCAGAAACTCTATGCAGAGGTTGCTATGAGTTGGAATAAACTAAATAGCCTTGAATTGGTGGCCATACTGTTCCCTTAATTTATCTACATTTATGCTAATACCACGTATTCTAAAACTATTGTGAACTTTATAATAAATACTTCAACTAACTATCTTAAAAATGTATCTTGGGTATTTCAAAATACCTAATAGGTAATTTAAAATAACTTTGCTAGTTTTCATAAAAGCTTTATATTTAATCAGAATTGCATTCAAAATATATTGATTAGCAACGTTATGATACCAGAACTTTATATTCATTGACAAAGTTTACATATCTATGTACCGTATATTACGCGATTAGAAGCCGGCCTGAATATCAGCCAAAGCACCTAATTTTACCACAAAACATGCATTAAAAATGTGCTGAATTGGGATCATGATAGTAGCGAGGAGGAAGCATTCAAGAACTAAAGGAAAGGGATACGTTAGATGGTGTAAGATATGAAAAAATAATAATTTATAAATTATCAAGGGTTCATGGGGGAGGGAGGGGAAAAAATGAGGAGCTGATACCAAGGGCTCAAGTAGAAAGCAAATGTTTTGAGAATGATGAGGGGAACAAGTGTACAAAAGTGCTTGACCCAATGGATGTATGTGTGGAATGTGATAAGAGTTGTATAAGCCCTCAATAAAATGATTTAATTATAAAAAAAGGAAAAAATGTGCTGAAAAACATGGCTTATACTGGAGTATATACTGTATTTAGATCTGTAATATGCAATGTATTTAGATCTGTAAAATATTTTGAAATAATGTACATTTTTAAGTATTCAAAAAGAAATACACATATTAAAAATGCTGGAAATTAAATGACATGGCAGTTAAATGATTCATCACAAAGCAAGTTCTCACTGAGACTTACACCTGGCCAACAAATGGAACCTCATCAGTATTCTGTTAGCCACCCTGTGTTGCCTCCTTATTACTTTCCAAATGGAATCACTGTCCTATATAGAAGGTAAATAAAAGCACACCAAACTGAAGGTACTCAAGTTGATGCTGACTCATTAGTGCTCCTTTAGGTCAGGGAAGATCTGACCCCTTTGAGTTTCAGAGGGGAAATGAGAGAAAGAGAAAGAAAAATTGGGTGATGAAGGAATGGCCCACTAATACACCCATGGGGAGGGTATTGTTTATGTCTCCACAGGAAAGGGAGAGAGGGACCAGACCCCATTCTGGAACAACAAGTGTTGACGGCAACATACAGGCATGGAGCACCAAACTAACAGAGGATGACAGGGCATGGCCCACGCAGAGCTATGTTGATCCCCTCTCCAGATGAACATAATACAGAGGACAGCACTGAAGATGTAGGCAAGGGAGACTGGCAGCTCTGTCCAGACCACATGGGTGTGAACTAAGGGAAAGAGAGAGAGAGACAGAGAGAGAGAGAGAGGAGAGAGAGAGAACCTCATAATGGCCTACCAAGCCCTTGGGACGACATCCCTGCTGAGAGCAGCCAATGCACAGAGAGGACCTTAGAGCCAGCCCCACCAGGAGACACATAGGGCTATGGGGACAGTACTGGAGACATTGTGTGGAAAGTGTGCCTGGTCTGCCCCACACACAGCAGGGAGAAACGTGAAGGGAGCACAGCAGGGCAACAAGGGGAGCAAAGTAAACAAGTCCCTGAGGAATCAGGAAAATAGACTTCTGACTCAGAGGACAGGGCTCAGCACCTAATCAAACCCAACTAGAAAACACTCATAAGGTCAGTAGAGAGACCTGGAACTACCTATTGGGTTTTGTTTTGTTATTTCGTTTCCCCCATGCCTATCCATGTAAGTTAGGCAGGACAAACAATCCCAAGGAAAAAAACAATGGGACTGGCGTTCCTGGGGGAATATAGGCGAGTATGGGGCAGGGACAGGGAGTGGGGAGCCAACAAACTCAGGGATGAGGAAACAACAGGAGATCTAAATATGATGGTGATGAGGCCTGCTGTGGTTTGATCAAGTGCAATGTATACAAGAAGAATTACAGAGAGCCAAATGGATAGTGAGCATGATAGTAGGACAGGAGAAAGATGAAAGGAAATGGAGGAAAGAAGTAGGAAGCACAAGCTAATTGTATAGGTATAGCTATAGTCATGTATATGTATATATATACATATATATTAATTTATAATGAAAGGGATAGAGACCAATGTACATATATTTATATGTTAAAGTATTAAGATAGAAGATGGACTTTGGGCTTCTACTCAAAGCCTCCCTAAACACAAGAACACTTTGTTCTGATAACCTGCCACTATTTGATACTCACCTTCCTGACACGATTACTGAAGACAAAAATGGGTGCATAAGGAAATGTGATGAAGAAAGCAGATGGTGCCCGACTATCAATAGATATAGTGTCTGGGGTCTTACAGACTGGAAGTTAAACAAGCAGCCATCTAGCAGGAAGGCAAATAAACCCATGTGGAAGAAGCACACCAGCCTGTGTGGTCCTGAGGTGTCAACAGGATCAGGTATCAGGAATCAAAATATCCCAAACAAACAATTATATCACTGTGAATGCAGAGGGTTGACGAGGAGACCCAAAGCCCATCTGTAGACAAATGGATGTCCCCCCACAGCAGGGTCACAAAGAAGGGACAATTCAACCAGGGTGCACTATAGCATTTAAAAAAAACCACATAATTCCTCTAATTCCTGAATGCCTCCTTCCCACCCCACCCCCCACTACTATGGCCCAGTTCTACTTACAAATCTGGCTACACAAGAGAACACACATTGGTACAGATAAGAGCTCTCAACACATGGAACTCAGAAATGATAAAACCCTCAGGAACAGTAGTGGGAGTAGCAATATCAGGATGGTAGGGGGATGGTGGTGGGTGGGGTGGTAGGAAGAAGAAGGGGGAATCCATCACAAGGTTGGATATAAAGCCCACCCCCTCAGGGGGACAAATAACAGAAATGTGGGTAAAGGGAGACAATTAACAATGTAAGACACAAAATAATAACAATATTATATAATTTATCAAGGATTCCCAAGGATGGGAGGGTCGCGGAGGGAGGGGTAAAAAGAGGAGCTGATACCAAGGGCTCAAGTAGAAAAATATTTGGGAAATGTTAATGGCAACAAATGATGGATTGTCGTAAGATTTGTAAGAGTCCCTCAATAAAATGTTTAATAAAAAATAAAAGTAAAGGAGTAGAGAGCCAAGAGCCGGTGTCTTTCTCAGTGTAGTAGCCTGTGGTTTTGAACTGCCAGCCTTGCAGCTAGCATCCCAAAGGGTAACCAGTATGCCATCTAGGCACCTCTAGATGGTAAATACTTCCTTGTTTTAATTTATGGAAAGCAACTAAACATATATCTCCAAATTCAAAATGTGCCACCTATAGTCAATTTCAGTTTATAGGACTCTATGACAGAAGGAAACTGGCCCTTAGAGTTTCCAAGGGAACAGAAAGCCCTCAGGGCAACTGCTTGATTGGAATTGACTTTGCAGTTAGTAACCCAATGTGTAATCCATTAAGCCACTAGGGCTCCTTCGAAACACTATAGTTTATATAGTTTAATTATTAGTAGATTACATATATTGTTATAATTATTGTCATAGTTATTAGTCTGTTTCTTATAGATCACTGGGGAGAAAGCTGGGGGCTTTCTACTCCTGTAAAGAGTTACACGATAGCGAACCCACAGGGGCCATGCCACCCTGTTGTATGGGGTCTCTGTGATAGCGAACTCACAGGGGCCATGCCACCCTATTGTATGGGGTCTCTGGGTTGGCATCACCCTGAAGGCAGTGAGCACACAGCTAAGCAGTATTCTAGACTCTAGCCCTGTGGGTTCTTTGCATTTCAATATTCTACCTAATGATCTCTGTCTCTAATTGAACTTTTGTCCATTTACACTTAATGGAAATTACTGACCTATTTTCAATTCAATTTATTATATTTCTAAATGTTTTTCTTTATTTCCTGTCTTTTCGAAGTTGCCTTTTCTATTCCTCTTTTGGTCTTCTGTTATATTGATTTCATGGTACTTAAAATTATTATCTCTTAGAATTATTTCATCTTTCACTAACATTGAAGTTCTTACCCTAATTTATGATCAATCATTTCCTTTTGGTAGAGAAATGTCTTATAATAAATTAAATGTCTAATAAAATTAGAATTTTTATTATTTCCCAAGAAATGGAAGGAGGCTGCTATTATTCATAGTATAGTACACTCATTGTGCATATTTTCAGTGTAGGTTTATCAAATGCCCTACCACAATCCACATTTTACTCAGTAAATGATGCATTAAGGCTTTGCTATTTATACCGGGTACCCAGTTTACCGCTAGGATTGGAAGACTAAATTATCAACGATTTTGTTGTTGTTTGTTTGTTTTTGTCAGAAGCAAGCCAAAACAAAAACAAAACCCAGTGCATCAAATCAATTGTATTTCTACTTGTTCTGATCTATGGGACAGAGTAGAATTGCCCCACGGTTTCCAAAGCTGGACTGTTGGAAAGATGCAGACTGTCTTCCATAGAGCACATGACAAGTTCAAACCACTGCGAGTGCTTAACCATGGCGTTGCCAGGGATTCTTTTGTCAGAAACTGTAACTTATAATCTCATATTCTCACTAGTATGGATTCTATTCTGTGCCTACTTCTGAGTAGAAATATTCGTCATTGTGTCATGCAAAGTCATTCATAAAACCACTACATATTCCAAGTAAAACAATGGTACTGATGATTTAATTTCTCCACAATCACACACAGTTCCAGTGAAGTTATTCTTGACTTCATACTATCCAAACTATTTCTTTAAAAATTTAATGAACATATTGCTACATAGCCTTTCGAAAAGTAATTACTTGGATGTGTTATGTGAAAACATAAATGTTCAAAAAAAGACTAATGCAAAATATTGCATTTTTACAAACTTCAGTTAATAGGTAACAAAACAAGAAACTATAAATTAATAAATTCAGGTAATATTTTATAAAAAGGAGTAATATTTGAAACCCAAAGACACAGTATAGAATTAAGTTTTAATGCAGTAGGGATATAGCTGGAGACTATGCATCTAGAAGACAAACTGTGGGAGCCTCAAAAAAATAGTGGAATTGTATCATGGCTTTTTAATTCTACTTTTCCATTAGCCTAGTGAAAGCCCTCATGTGTGTACCGATATTATCCACACATACCTTATGGTTTTGCATGACTACTGCGTGTTTCTGTTTTATGCTCTGTGAGGAAGATAAACAACTAGTATTTAACACAATTGTACTTCCACTTAAAATCAATATTTTATCACTAAAATTTATCATTAACTTCCTCAGTGAAATTTTTCTAATTTTGCTTTAATTACTCAAACTGTGATATCCTTAGTTTTTCCTTTAGTAACTATGTTGTGATAGAAAACAAATAGCCTTTCAATAGGGCTTCAGCAGTTGGGTCAGAACAAAATGGTAGCTACTTTTATATATATATAATTATTGTTATAATTTTTAATTTTCACTCACTGCATCAACTATTAGATACAACAAACCCCAATTTCTATTCTTTTGAAAATTTCTTCTACCTATGCAACTGTTTGGTATTTATTTCTAAAAGTTACTCTTTGGAAAGATTAATACAGTAGATACATTTTTTCTAAGTTTATATTGTTGTAAACAAAGGGGAACCTGAATATATCTTGTTTCTTTTCCTGACACCCCATTTTCAGAGAAACTGCTCTCTCTGAGAATCTTGACTTGGCCGTCACACTTATACACTGAAAAAGAAGAGCTGCTGGGATATGTGTTTGATCCATTGTACTATGCTGCACAGTGATCAGTAGCCTGCCAACATGGCTGTAAACTTAATATTTTCATGGAGATTTCTTTCTTGGCTATTCTTAGATATGTTCTACCTCCTCTCCTTCCGCCATCAATGCACTTTATACGTCTTAGGAGTTTAATAAATTAAACTCCAACATACACATTAGCTGTTGAAAACATTAATGTACTCAGTCACAATTAGAACCATGCCTGTAAACCTGTAATAGGAAATGCTGATTGCAGGGAACTTAATACTTAATGGAAGTGTCCTACTTTCGGGAGTCATTTGTTTTGATGAGAGCCTGAGTCTAAATTCTGTGCAAAACACAGACAGCTATTATGCAGTTAATTATGCACAAAGTAAACATGTACAACTGCAAACAGCAAAAACGCCACCTAATAATGGATAACTCCAGATTTATGGTATGCATGCCCAATCTGTAAAGGCTTCTACTCATGAATCTCAAATGAATGGAACATTACCTAAATGATCCAGAATGAAGGATTTAATACATTGCTCTACCCTGATTGCTACTTATTTTTTGTCAGCAGATTTTTCATTTTACTTTAATTTATTGTACATAAACACTATGCAAATGCTTGGGTCATATTTAAAAACATATGGCGTGTGCATATGATTACTGGGTAGGCATTTTATTACAAATTACTTGTTAAACTAATCACTTTCTTAATTATATAGGTTAACTTATAATCACCATGCCCACATGTACTTGGTATACAAAGCTGTACTAAGTAAATATACTGTGTATCATTTGGAAAATGCATTTCTGTGTGGTTCCCAATGTGTGTCAGCTTCCTGATTATTTTCATCAATGTAAATAGCTTGCCTTTCATATGAACATTTTACAATTTGTAAGTCCTGTTAGTACTGGGATTTTTCGGATATTTAATACCAAAAAATATATTCCCTGATCATGTAAAATCTATCCTTCAAGTAAAAACATTGCTGAATAAATAAAAATATGATATTTTATCCAATTATAAAATCAATTTGTTTTGCTTTGTTCCAAGATTTTATTGTGCTTTACATGATGTGGAACAATTTAATAAATCATTCCATATTTATTAAGAATGAGAGGTGAACGGAAAAATAAAGGTGAACAAAAAAGATGTAGAGAGAATAAAATTAAATTTCAAAATTCATGTTGAGATACTTTTGAGAGCTAAGCAACACTGTTAGCTCCAAAATATCTTATTAGTCAAAACAAACAGAAAAACAAATGGTTAATAATACAAAATGTCACACCAGTACCATTGTTTATAAAAATACATTTATTATTGTTTCCTACTAAAAAAAATATCATCTGTATATTTTAAAACAAAATGATCCCAAATGATATCCCAAACAATATCATAATTAACTGTAGTGAGAGGTTGTAGTCTGCAACATTTACTACCAAATGCAGTTGGTCAGAGGTAGTTCACGTGGGAGCGATAGGGAAGGAGAGGGGTGTGGGAATAGGAACAATGAAGTTTTGTTACGTGGCATTAAGAATGCCTGCTTTACATTATTTCAGCTGGTTGCCCATAGGCATATGTTTCTGATTCTAGTACTCAGGAAGAGTACAGTACTTACCTTAGTCTTAAGTCACATATAAAAGACAGCTTTACAACAGAAAAAAAATGGATTAGCATAAGCCTTCCTTGAGTGAGTACCACACATATGGTAAGGCATGTACAGCTACAAGGATTGAAATAAAGAAAACAGATAGGCACTGTGAAGAAGGTTTCCTTTGGATGATGGAAAACAGCTTGCTATGAAGATCATTAATCTGAAGTTTTACTCAGCTTATATATGTTCTTTTGCACCCGGGCATTTCTGGAATTGCAGTGAATCATTGACTAAGTGTCTCCTTTTAAGAGTGATGTTTAGGTGCTTGGAGAATTTAGCTCACTATGTCTGAAAGTAAATTTCCTAATCCTGTCGTGGTAAAATAACACCATCTTTCCTTTCAAAAAAATTTGCATGATCATTTCACAAAAAAAGAAAAAGGGGAAATAGTAAATCTAAATTCTTGTTTAAAATATTATTGTTGTTGTTGTGACACAGGGATAGATAGAATATCAGTGCATGGGGTCAAAACAGGAAATCAATAAGCAGATTTAAGCAATTCCAAAGATTACACAAAGCATATGGCGTCTCTCTTTTTGTTGCTTGGATAATTATTCCCTTGACATTTTCTATTGCTACTATCATCAGTTTGCTCTTCACGTGATCATATTTTGTGGGGTTCAAGGAATATAATATTACACACTCTTAAAATTTGCTTCTGGCTTGATTACACTGCATATCTATTTATCCCAAAAATCAGTAATAATTTTCAAAAGCTGAGTGGTATCACAAAGTGTGAAGCATCAGAAATGTGTCAGAACCTAAGTGCAAAGATGACTACATAGTCAATTTGTCACTAATATCAACAACTCATTATTTGTTAGAATTATGGCATTTAGGGTATATAAAAAAGAAAATAAGTCAGAATCTATTAACATCAAAATAAAAGCAAAGTCTAAGAAGTGTGTAAGCTAAGAACATCTCTAATATAATGAATATTTCTGGTGGAAATAAACCATGTGATTGCTTTATATTTTTAGTAATGATTCTGTCTGTTTGGGAAAATATTCAGTTAAATTTCACCATGAGCATAATTTAGAAGTAGAATATTGAGCTAAAATTAGAATTTATTATTTTTTCACATGCTTCATATTCTTGGTAATTGGAAGTGTAGAGATTTATAACTTTTGTTTGTTGTATTAATAGTATAAAGACTATTTTCAAGGTTTGAAATCTGCATCTTATCCACTAACAGTGTAGCTTATTGCTTGTTGTGTGTGTGTGTGTGTGTGTGTGTGAACCAATGCATACATATTTGTAAATTATATCAATTTTCCTCAATGTGTCCTTAGAGGAATTATAAAATAATTTGTGCATTGCCTTAGCTGGAATTTTCTTAATTCTTATCAGGATGTACAATCATCAGTAATTCAAGATGTGCAATCATCTTGAATAGCAGTCATGGTATAGTCCTTCACGAAGCAATAGAAACTTGGCATTCAATGTGTAGAAGAAAGACCCCTTGCACATACTCTTTGTGTTGAATTATTTTTGTCTGAAACTAAACCATGGATTTGTACAGATAATGTGTTATGTTTTGTTTTCCCCAGAGGAATTGCCAACTTCCACTTAATTAGAGCCACTTTCATTTTCCTAAATGTATTTTAAATGCCTTGCATCTGATTTTGGCTTGAAAGAGAAATAGCTAGGGAGCTGCAGTGCAGTGAATTACTTATTGTGGCTCTTCTAGCTATAGTCTTTGTAACTCTCACCAAATACCTATGGTGTCTAACTATGGAAATCTGATGTGCTCATGGCCCACTAAGAGGATTGGATAGCTTTCTAATAGTGAGGAAATAAGGTGCGGGGAACCCTTATGAGGGCAAAATACAAACCAAATCCACTTGCATCAAGTTGATTTCAACTCAAAGTGATCTATGTGGGGGTCACACCAAACAAAATAAATACCCCTGAGTCATTTGTTGGGCTGCTAACCCTAAGGTTAGCAGTTTGAAATCAATACCCACTGGTAAAATTCTTCAATTTCTGTATCACTAACTTTAATGGTCTGGGTATAAATTTCAAAAAGCCACCACTCAAACCACCAAAGTATGACACTGACAGATCAGTGTTTTGTTTGTTTGTTTTTTAAACATTTTATTAGGGGCTCATACAACTGTTATTGCAATCCATACACACATCAATTGTGTAAAGCGCACTTGTACATCATTCTCAAAACATTTTCTCTCCACTTAAACCCCCGACATTAGGTCCTCATTTTTCCCCTCAGGGTTGGTGGTGAGCATGAGTGTGCCTAAATCTATTATGTCATAACTTTTATTTATGTAGAAGATATATAAGTATGCTGTTCTCCACGGCGATTTCCCCATTTTACAGTCTTAGCAGGAATGCACGAGGCTTCCAGGGTCTCCACAACTTTGCCAGCATTTGTTGTTTTTTTGAACTTTGCTTTCAATACCAAGGTCATAAAATACCATACTGGCATTTGATTCAATAATAACTGAGAGCATGTCTTCATGCTTTTTGGGCTGTTTATCTCCTAAGCCCATTTTTATATAAATCGAATTGTTTGTCCTTTTTGGTTGAGATGATTCCCTTGTCCAAAGTCATTGCCAAATCTCTCTCCCAGTCTGTAGGATCTCGTTTTATTCTTCCTTGCAAAGTCTCTGGATGTTAAAGTTTTAGAAAGGCCTGTTTAGTTTATCTTCTGCTGTTTGTATATTTTATTTATATTTGATAGTGTATTTATGTCAACTATAAGGGCTCCAAGTGTGCTCCTATTTTTTTAAATTATTTTATTAGGGGCTCGTACAATTCTTATCACAGTCCATACATCCATCCATTTTGTCAAGCACATATGTACATGTGTTGCCCTCATCACTCTCAAAACATTTGACTTCTACTTTAGCCTTTAATATCAGTTACTCATTTTCCCATTCCCTCCCCACTCCCCCCTCCCTCATGAACCCTTCATAGTTCATAAATGATTATAATTTTGTCATAAGTTACACTGTCTAAAATCTCCCTCCGCCCTTTTCTCTACTGTCCATCCCCCAGGGAGGACCCCATACTTAGATTCTTGTAATTGGTTTCCCCCTTCTACCCCACATTCCCTTCACCCTCCAGGCATCGCCCCTCTCACCACTGGTCCTGAAGGAGTCATCTATCCTGCATTCCCTGTGTTTCCAGTTGCTATCT
>NW_022107431.1:81723556-81725640 GCF_000313985.2 Echinops telfairi | reverse complement strand
TTTGTCTTCAGTGATTGTGTCAGTAAAGCGGGCACCCACTGATATGATTTTCAGTTCTTTGATGTCTGATAACTGATCCCTTCTACACCTCCTGGTCAGACAGGCTGGTGTGCTTCTTCCTATGGGCTTTGATGCTTCTCAGCTAGATGGCCACTGTTTGTCTTCAAGCCTTTAAGACTCTGGATGCTATATCTTTTGGTAGCCGGGCACCATCATCTTTCTTCACCACCTTTGCTTATGTTCAGATTTTTCTTCAGCAATCTTTTCGGGAAGGTACTCCTATTTTTTTTTAAAGATTTTTTAGAGTTTCAGGAATTTGATCCATATTGAGTAAGTTTTTGTATTTGGTGTGAGAGATGGATCCTGGTTTACTTTCTGCAAATGCATACCTAGGTTTCCACCACCCTTTTATTAAAAACACTGCCTCTTCTGGGTTCTCAATTCTGTACCTTTGGTCTATGTATCTGTATTAGTACTAGTACAATCCTGTGTTGACTGCCATGGCTATGGAGTAGGTTTTCTGATCACAAAGTTCATAAAGTGCTCTCTTCTGCATTAGTATTCTTTTGGCTTGTCAGTGATTAGTTCCTATCTCTTTACAGAATCAAATGGGACCTGGACCAGGACTCCATTTTCATGATGTTATACCTTCCTAGATGCTCCCATTTCATGCTCTTTTAGTTTCTAGAAATAAGATTTTGTAGTTTTCCTTGAATAGGTCTGTTGTTTATTTCTAAACATTTAATATTTTGGTTATCTATTTTAAATGGTATCTTTACCTTCTGATTTTCTTTTCAGACTACTTGGATTCAGTATAGTATTCTAGTGATTTTTCTTTGCTGATATTGTACCCTTGAGTTTTAGTGTTGAGTTTCTAAAACATTCTATGTATGGGATTATATATCACCTGGAAATAGATGTACATTGTTTGGATGTACTTCATGTCCCTATCGTGCCTTACTGCTTTGGCTAGGACTTCTAAAATGATATTGAATGGCAGTGACAATAAGGGGCATTGTTATCTGGTTTTTAATGTATCAGTGGAATGCTTTGAATGCCCTTTTGTTGAGAATGTTTGCTGTGTACCTTAAAGATATTGAGGAATTTCCCTTTTAGTCCTAGTGGGAAGATCATTTAAATCAAGACTCGTGATGGATTGTGTCAAATTCCCTTTCTTCACTGATTGTTCTGACCATGAAAGTCTCTTCCTTTGCTTTGGTTTTCATTTGGTAGACGAGCTTGGTGATTTTATCATGTTGAGTCAGTCTTGCTTACTTAGAATGAATACTGCTTGATCATGAAATAGTTTTAACATGTCGTTTGCTTTTCTTGGCTAAGATTTTTTGAAAACCTTTGCCTCTAGTCTATACTTTCCATTTTTAACTGTGTCTATGTTTGTTTGCTTGTTTGTTTAATGGTGTTTATACTGTCCCTTTAACAGTGACTATACTTTAAAGTCTATACTTTCCCTTTGAAATGGTGTCTAGTTGGTGTAGTGGTTGCATGTGGAATTGCTGCTAGCTTATGGTCAGAAGTTTGAGACCACCCGCTGCTCCCGTAAAAGGTTAGAGTCTGGGAAACTCAAGGAGCAGTTCTTCCTTGCCCTATCGAGTCAGTCCTAGGAAGCCTTAACATGCTGATAGTGGGTTTGGTTTGGATTTTGCTTTTCTTTACCTGCATTTGTTATCAGGCTTATGCTGCCTTCATAAAATAAACTCAAGATTTATTCCATACTTTTATATGTTCTGGGATAGTTTGAGTAGAATAGATGTCTGCTTTTCCCGCAAAGATAGGCCTCTAGTGAAGCCATCTGGTGCAGGACTTTGTGTTGGCATTAAGAAAATAATAGCCTGTTAAATTCCTTCTTTAGTTGTAGATTTGTTTCTACTTTCTACTTCAGATCGGTTACTTTGAGTAGGTCAGATGTCTCTGGAAAGTTGTATATTTTTTTAGATTTTCAACCTTTTTATTTATTTTTTAAATCATTTTATTAGGGGTTCATACAACTCTTATCACAATCCATACACACATCAATTGTGTAAAGCGCATTTGTACATTCATTGCCCTCATCATTCTCAAAACAT
>NW_022107431.1:81720323-81722142 GCF_000313985.2 Echinops telfairi | reverse complement strand
AAATTGTGGCTTTGTGCATGTGTACTGGAAACTAATGTGTATTGTGCTGTTGTTGAATGAGGTATTCTGCATAGGGTATCAGATCTAATTTTGTGTTTGAATATTGTAGGTCTTATGTATCTCTGTTGAGTTTCTTTTTGCTTCTGTTCTTCATCAAGAGTGATTTATCAAAGTCTGCTACTATTATGGTAAAATTATACATTTGTCCTTTGAATTCTCTTAAAGTTTGATTTATGTATTTTAATGCTCTCTTTGGATGTATTTATTTAATATGATTATATCATTTATTGTATCATTATACAATGTACTTCCTTGTCTCAGACATTTTGGCTTTAAATCTAGCTTTTCAGAAATTAAGAATGCCATTCCTCTTGTATTGTTGTTGTTGACACTAACCTGACTTTTTTTAACCTTTGATCTTCAGCTTATTTTTTTCTTTTTGTCTATGCTATGCTGTGTGTCTATTTTAGACAGCATATTGATGGATCCTCATTTCTTATCCGTTCTGCTATGTGCTGCCTCTTGACAGGTGCGTACAATCCATTTTTATTTAGTATAATTATAAATAGGTATGAATTTACTGCTGTCATTTTTCTGTATATCTCTTTATGTGTAGATGTGGCATGGTGTGCTGTTTCTTTGTTTCATATATTTGATTCTGTCACATGTTGATTTAAACTATTTTTATACCGGACTAAGATCTTCTGAGTACTGGCTACAATTTCTCATGAGCTGTGGATTTCCGAGGCTTCCTGAATCAGACAGTTACTATTCCATATGCTATGTGAGCATCAGGTATTATACCTGTAATGCTTATAGGTGGTTCTTTGTCTTAGGTGCATTATTAAGTACATGAGCATGCAAGGCTCTGTTGGAAAATCAAAAAAGAAACAGATATCTGAAGCGGTCTGTGAAATATTTTCCTCTGACACTATCCTGAAAATTGTAGTTGGCTTGGTCTAACAAGGATTTTGAACTTTATCTTCTTAACTCACGGAGTATCTTTCATGAATCATTGTCCTTTATTGTATCATGGCCAATGTCTTGACAATTTTTGTTAATGTACTTTTACTGTTTCATATTTCATTTTTGTCATTTGTTTGCCCAATAATGAGAAAAATCAGTTAAGTCCGGTTTCTGTGTCTCAATCTTCTCAGAATAAGAGTACAGTGTTAAAATTTTTAGTTTTGTTTTTTAATGTGATAGATTCTCATGCTTGATTTGGTTATGTGAGAAATAAACATATTTTATAATTTAAATAAACAATTGGAAAATTATATTTTTAAAGTTTAAAATGTACACTTCTCCAAATAAATAAAAGTCTTCTGTATTCTGTATTGCCTCAGATCTTGTTCTTTTTAAAAAAATATTATTGATTGGAAGTTAATTCCATAGTTCAATCAAGTCAAGCAGAATTGTACAATCAATACCACAATCAGTTTACAAACATTCTTTTTCTTCCTGAATTCCTTGACATCATCTGTTTTCAGTGTGTTAGTCTGGGTTGACTAGAGAAACAAACTCATAGACATTTATATGTATATAAGAAAAAGCTTTATATAAAAGAGCAATTGTATATTGAGAAAACATCCCAGCCCAGGCCAGAACAAGTCCTTAAGTCAGACATTAGTCCATATCTCTAATACCAGTCTACAAATTCCTCTTCAGACTCATGCAGCACATGCAGTGATGCTTAATGCAAGAAGATCACCGGCCAGTGGATGGAAAATCTTGTGGATCCAGTGGCAATGGAAGCATTTCAGCATTGTTGTGGGTCACCACAAGGTTCCTTCAGCTCCAGAGCTCTGGCTCCATCAGT
>NW_022107431.1:81717630-81719980 GCF_000313985.2 Echinops telfairi | reverse complement strand
AAAGTCATTGCCTCAGAAAACGTATGGGCTGTTCTACTCTGTCTAATAGTGTACACAACAAATATGACAGTATTATTTATTTTCAGCATGTTTTAATTTGCTAATTTGTTGTCTGAATTGATATTCTATCTGACTCTTATTCTAAGAATTACGGAGTTTCATTTCCCCCCCTCTTTTTTCAATTGTGCTGCTTACCATTTTCTTGTCAATTTGTAGAAGGTTATTGTGTTTTCTCTCAAATATATTGCTTAGTTTTGACTATAATTATACACACACATATATTTATATCTATAGAATATATATAATATAACATATATCTTAGTATTATACTTAAGAATGATGTATTTTCCCCCTAATTTGCACAGTGTTGTTTTAGTTGTCTTTATAATGTAGAAGCTCACCCAAACAGTAATAAGGGGAATTAAACTTAATTATATACATGTATACATTTTTCATTTCACCATATTTTAGTTGTTCAAAAAATCAGCAACTCCTACTTAAAATAAACTTTAGCTTTCAAAAGCAAAAATGAAGAAAAAAAGGAAGGACTGAAAGAATGAGGGAGAAGAGAGTTGGAGAGAAAATACATAAAACCACAACGATAAGAAACATTTAGGCCACAGACTTTTTCTTTAAATTCAGAGCACAACTATCATGTCTTAAGTATCCTGATAAATCAGTTATGCTATTAATTGTCAGTAGAACCTGAAACTGAGATTCAACATATTTAAGAACATTTTTCTTTACTTAGTTTTCTAACCTATTTGGTAAAATCACTATTTGAAACAAATTTGAGTGTGTATTTTAGCACATACACCAATGGTGAAAAAAATACCGAGCATATAGTATGAATTGTCATATCTATTTTATCTTAAACTTTTTATGGATGATATATAAAGGTAGTAAGTTGATATGCAAAAAATCCTGTGCCCATGGATTGCAAATTATTCGACATTCAACTGATTGATAGCATGTGCTTCTAAAATAAATTCTATAACCACAGTCGCTTGCATTTCTAATTAACAGTCAGGCACCAGTTGATAAGAAAGACTTTGTCTCTTACTTTCTTTCTAATACAAAAATAATTTGAAAGTTTAAATTATTCATTTTACTTTATTGTGCCTTTGCAGCTGTTCAAATTTCACTGTGTTATTCTGGGGTTTTTTCATCATAAAGAATCTGATGGAAAAACCGGACATCCAATTAACCACTTTCCTGACACCATAGCTTTCTCATCAGAATGATATCTTAGCTTTTATGCACCGGAGCTTAGCTCTCTCCTGACATTTTACAATCAAACACTGCATCAAGGACATTAATTTCCCTACCAGTCATTCAGAGCAGTGCTTCAGAAATGTCAAGTCATACGGAAAATATTGTCATAGGACCTAGAACCCCTGTCACAACATAAGACTGCTGTTACTCAGGGTATCTCTTCTGTCTTCTCTTGTGTCTATTTCCTATATAGTTATCATACTTACATGTGAAATATCTGTGCAAACTCCCCAAATCCATACTTTATAAAAAGAGAAAGAAAAAATATGCATGTACACTTATAAAACAACACTGAAATAACTAGTGTTTTTCAGCATTCACTAAATGAAACGTTTGAGCTAGGACAAATCATGGTTGGTCATTGTTTGGGACCATGGAGTCGGTTCTGACTCATGGACAAGAAGCTGTGGACAAGAGACAAGAGACAAAACACGGCCAAGTCCTGCGAGGCCTCACAATCGCTGTTCAAACCTACTGTTGCAGCCCCTGTGTCAATCCATCCGATCGAAGGGCTGCCTCTTCTTTCCCTGCCCCTCCACTTTTCATACATGATGCCCTTTCCCTGATATTTTCCAGCATATTCACGTCCAGAGTTTCTGAGATGAATCCTGCTGTCCTTGTCTTTAAGGACAGTCTGGCTGTGCTTCTTCCAAGGCAGATTTGTTTGCTCTTTTGGCAGTCCATGGGACTTTCCATATCCTCCACCAGCCTCAGACTCAAAGGCATTGATTCTTCTGTAGTCTTCCTTATGTTCTGTCCAACGTTCGCATGCAAATGAGGTTATTGAAAATGCCCTGAGTTGGGTTAGGTGCACTTTAATCTCCAAAGTAATATTCTTGCTTTTCAACAAATTAAAAATAAACAATAAGGTATTTAATAGTTTGCTTTTAAAATAAGTCAGATTATTTATCAAATGTGCAGATTATTTCATGAATCCCTACAATATTACCAATACTATTTATAATCACAAACAAACATCCATTTAATCTTTTTTAATATTATGCATTACTCAGTAACTTACCTTGTGATTTTTATTTTATGTAATCCTAACTGGCCTACTGCTACAACTAAAGAA
>NW_022107431.1:81689071-81717064 GCF_000313985.2 Echinops telfairi | reverse complement strand
GAGTTAACTATATCAAAACAAAGGGAGTGTTAATAAAGGTAGATTTAGGGATTATATCTTAGCATGAATAGAAAAGAAAAAAATAGGCTGATAAGTTTATGCTTAACTGGCTTTTAAAGAGGTAGAAAGATCATAAAAGAATCAAGAGATTATTTTAATGAAGAAAATATTTTAGTATGTTCAAAGGCAACTTATCTGGGTACAAAAAGCCTACTATGAAATATGTTAGAAATCTCCAAAAATTCTGCATTATTTTAAGGTTCCCACCTTGTGAATAACTCACAAGAGTCCTGTTATGAGATAGGAAAGGATTAGAATGTCTGAGTACATAAGAGAAATTATGGAAAGTTCAGCATGATCCAGAGTGGGAACTCAGAATGTAAATTGAAAATGTTTGTTCTAATCAATGAATGATTCTATTTCAAACTTAAAAATCCGTATCCTTTGCCAGCTAGTAACTTGTGAAGAACTTTGAGATGTAAGGCTAGTTTTATGAATTGTCGTGAATCAGGTTAGTTTAGGAAAAACAGAGAAGTCATGGAAGCCTTTCCTACTTCCATTCAATCTATGACAACTCATTGAGACCCTACTGGAGAGGGTAGAACTACCCCAGACAACAAGACACAATAGCAAATCCTGTAACTCCTTACCAGAATAGAAAGACTTATCTTTTTTTTCACAGAGTAGCTGGTGATTTTGATCTGCTGACCATGCACTTAGCTGGCGTGTAACCCGGCTCAGTAGCAGGTGGTGTCAATCGTCAGTGTGTTCAACTTATAGATGAAATGGAATTTCATATGCAACTGGAGGTAACTCAGAAGAAAAGTCTGGCTACCTCCTTTCAAAATAGCAGCTATTGAAAACATTGTGGGGCACAGTCCTACTCAAACACACACGGGGTGGAATTGTGTGTTTGAGGTGGAATTGACTAGCCAGCAACAGATTAAAGAAGTCATAGCTACATCAAGGCACCACATGTTAAGCAAGTGCTCTCCAACTGTAGCAACATAGAAGAGGGCACATGACACTCATCTCAGCCAGATAAAATGCTTGCAACATGCTTAGGAAAATTCAGTGATTCATAGAAGAGAAACAAAATAGAACTACACCGCATTCATTAACAGAACACAAGAGATAATAGTGCAGCTTAAAAATTAGTATAACTTAACAGAAAGATATCACAAGTTAGAGATGATTTGTCACCAATTATACTTTCTATGAAGTAAAGCATTTAAAAAATAGAAGACTTGTAGAAGAAAATGCCCCAAAAAATGTAGGATAGGAAACTGAATCAGGTAGAACTCAGAAGAAAGAAAAATAGAGAATCATCTTAGAAATGGTGACTAACTCACAAATTTTACAAAGGAAATATATTCCAAGCAAAAGATTCAACATATCAACACATACACAATTATATTTCTTAAAAAAGAAAGGCCAAATAATAGAATAAGAAAATAGAAACATGAAATTTTACATTGAAAGAAATATAAGACATGTTGGAAAGGGGCACAATTGACCCCTGCCCACCACCTATGGCTTACCACCACCATTGGTCCCCATTTGCCACAGCTCCCCCTGCGATTGGCTGCCCAGAACCACCCTTGAGGCCTGCTACCACACCACCCATGCTGCATGACATGGCCACCTGAGCTGCCCTCCAAATAGGTAAGTCTGGCTGACTAGGAATAGAGTAAAATGCCAGAGAGATAGGGATGCAAACACATTCCTCAGCACAAAGGTAGTCCTTAGAACCACTTTGATTAGCCTCCCAGAGAGATAACTCAGAGCTCTTAGATTTCAAGGAAAATGGTGCCAAGCTCCACCAAAATGACATGCAGACAACAACGCACATCAGCAACCTCTACAAGAAAGCAAGGGAAACAAAACACAATGTTGGAGGAGGACCTGAACCTAATGGCGACATTCATAGAAGAAGCAGATTTGAATGTCCACAGAAAGAAATCTTCAGAATGCTGCTTAGAGTCATACAGGATAGGAGGGAATCAATACAGACATAATATAAAAGATAGAGTCTACATACCAAGGGGAAGTACAAGAGTTAAGGGAAAATGCAGCAGAAGCAAAGCAAATGATAAAAGATCTTAAAAACAGTTTGGAAGAGGCAGAGCATTGTATCAGTGGCCTCCAAGTGGAACTCAAGAAAAGCAATTAGAGCTCAACAAACATGAAAGACAATCAAGATCATCAAAGAAGCTGAAGAAAACCTAAGAACAATGAGGATTCCTTTAAAGAGAAATAGGGTTGACAGAACAAAACATAATGAAAAAAGCAAGAGCCAAAATAACAAGGGAATTCCTGGAAAAAAGCGTCCCTAACTTAATGAAGGAGATTAGATAATCATCCAGGAAGCAGAGAGAAGACCAATTAGACTAAAGCCCAAGAAGAGCAAACCAAGGCATACAGCACTCAAATTATCCAACTCTGAGGAAAAGGAGAAAATTATAAGAGAAGCAAGAGGAAAAAAAAAAAGGGCAGTCCCATATAAGATCCATATCCAGGACCGGCTTGCCTAATAGTCTTTATACCCGTTTAGTCCTCAGTGTTCGTGTCCTAGATGCATGCCTTCTACAAGACCCGGTTGCCCTTCCTGCCATCAAGTGCCCCACTCCCCACCCTGTTACACCTTTAGACTTTTAGCGTGGCCCCCTAGTGAATAACCCCAATTTGTTCAGTCGAGGTACTAAGTGCTGCCCCCTGAGTCAGAATACTACAATAGAGATTCCTCAGCGGGGGGCGCGGGGGGGTTGTAGCTTTGCTTCCTTTGCTGCTCTGTTGCACCCCCCTCTTGGTTTACCCCCATGTGGGAAGGTCAGACATGCAATATTCCCCCAATTGTATTTCCAATGCTGTCCTCTGTAGTGCTGTCATCTAGGGAGGGGTGTCGTGTCTCTGGCTGAGGCTGGCCCTGCAGCACTCTTGGTGAATGTGCTGCTCTGAGGAGGAAAGTTGGCCTCAGGGCTTGGCGCACAGGAATGAGATTATACAAAAAGACATCACAAACGCCATAGCCTTGGCAAGAGCCAAGCATACATTGAAATATGTAGGTATATACCTCACTAAAAGCACAAAAGATCTGTATGAGGAAAACTACAGAGCATTATTACAAGAAACCAAAAGAGACCTTCTTAAATGGAAAACTATGCCATGCTCTTGGATTTGTGAACTCAGTATTGTAAAGATGCCAGTCCTACCTAAGGCACTATATAGGTTCAATGCAATCCTGATACAAATACCAGAATCGTTTTTCAAAGAAATGGGAAAACGGACTACCAACTTCATAATGAAAGGAAGAAACCCAGAATTGACAAAGAACCACTCAAGAAAAAGAATAATGCAGGTGGGCCTGCATTACCTGCCTTTAAAACTTATTATCCAGCCACCCTTGTCAAAACAGCATGGTACTGGTATAATGATAGACATTTGGAACAATGGATAAGAACAGACAATTCAGAAATAAGAACAGTAGAATACAGACAACTGATCTCTGATAAGGGCCCCCAAAATTCAAATGGGAAGCAGATGCCCTTTTAACAAATGATGCTGGAAAAACTGGATATCGACCTGCAGAAGAATGAACCAAGACCCTTACTTCACACCATACACAAGGACTAATTAAAAATGGATCACAGACCTTGTGATAAAACCCAAAACAATCAGGATTATCAAATGAAAAATCAGAATAAGGCTAAGTTCCTTAATGGAGGGAATACATGGGCTATCAGCAATAATGAAGGATACGGACCAAGAGAAAGATAAAATAGATATATGGGACATAATAAAGATAAAACACTTGTGTGTGCATTGAAAGACTTCATCAAGAGAGTATCCACCGACTGGGAAAAGATATTTAGTAATGACATATCAGACAAAGGTCTTATTACTAAAATTTATAGAACCTTTCAACCTCCCCATAAGAAAAACAAACAAAAAACCAAATAGCCCACAGAGAAGGTGGGCAAAAGACTTGAACAGAAAGTTCACAGAGAAGGAAACCGAGTGTCTAATAAACATATGAGAAAAATGTTCCAGATTATTAGCCACCCAGGAAATGCAAATCAAAACAACCATAAGATATCACCTAACACCCACAAGAATAGCACAATTAAAAAAACCAGAAAGCAACAAATGCTGGAAGAGGTATGGTGAGATAGGAATTCTCATTCACTGCTGGTGGTCTTGTAGAAACATATAACCACTGTGGAAAGCAATTTGGCAAAAACTAAAACAGATGGAAATCGAGTTACTTTACAAACCAGCAATCCCACTACTGGTCATATGCACAGAAGAAATAAGAAACAGGACATGACCACACATCTGTTCCCCAATGTTCATTGCTGCACAGTTCACAATTGCAAAATAAAAATAAAAATGGAAGCAGCCTAAATTGCCCTGAAAAGATTAATGGATTAAAAAACTCTGGTATATACGCACAATGGAGTACTACCCATCCCTAGTAAACAGTGCTGAAACAATGAAGACCTTGTCTCCTGGACAGAGCTGGAGGATATCATGCTGAGGAAGTTAGCCAGCAATAAAAGGACAAGTGCAACATGAGTCCACTGAGGTAAGTTCAAACAACAGAATGGGCACAGGGAAAAAGGTACATATTGCACAGTTCTGGGCTGAGGACCAGATACTTTGGCAAGAGCCAGACCAAACACAACGAGGCATACGTCATCAAAATTAAAAAAAATAAAAAAGATGCAGGTAGCACTTGTGTAGAAAGACATCCCCCACCCCCTAATGCCTTTACAGCCCACAGAGGGTGGGGGAAGAAAAATGATGGAATGCAGGAACAGGGCGCCACCCAAGGGGAGGGTATTGTCATGATTCCATAGGAAAGGGAGAGAAAGCATAGACCTCATTCCAGTGCGCCAAGCCTAGAGGGCAACTTTCCTGCTCAGAGCAGCACAGTCACAAAGTACTGCAGGGCCAGCCTTGGCCAGAGACATGACACCACCACCCCCCCCTAGATGACAGCACTACAGAGGACAGCATTGAAAATGCAGTTTGGGGAGTATGGTCTGTCTGACCTTCCCACAAGGGGACAAACTAAGAGGGAGGTGCAACAGAGCAGCAAAGGGAGCAAAGTCACCAAGTCCCTGAGGAATCTCAACTGTAGTCTTCTGGCTCAGGGGGCAGAACTTGCCACCGCAACTGAACTAGTTCGGGGCAATTCACAAGGAGGCCACACTGAAAGTCTAAAGCTAAAACAGGGTGGAGAGTGGGACACTTGATGGCCGGAAGGGCACAGGCATCTTATAGAAGGCATGCCTCCTGGATGCGAATGCTGAGGCTTGAAAGGGTATAAAGGGCTATTCGGGAAGCTAGCCCTGGAATATGGAACTGAAAGAAAAGGGGATTGGACTGATGGATTATAACTGGGCCTGCTCACTATTTATTTTATTTTTTTTAGCCTTGGGCCTCGGCTTAAATCTTACCTCAGTATAAGAATGGCTTGTCCTAATAATGTGGCAATGTATGATCACCTTCCCAACAAGATTGCTGAAGACAAAGCATAAGCAAATGTAGTAAAGAAAGCTGATGATGCCCAGCAATTAAAAGATAGAGCACCTTGGGTCTTAAAGGCTTGCAATTAAACAAGCAGTCATCTAGCAGGGAAGCAAGAAAGCCCACATGGAAGAAGCACACCAGCCTGTGTGATCATGAGGTATCTAAGGGAATAGTTATCAGAAGTTCAAAAACTAGTAATTAAATTAATGTGAAGGAGCGTAGACAAAGTGGTGATGCAAAACCCACCTGTAATATAATTGGACAGTGCCTCCAAGAAGGGCCACATGGAAGGGATGATACATTCAGGGTGCAGAACAGCACTGATGAAACACTTAACCATCCTCTAGTTCTTTAATGTTTCCTCCCCTTAGTATTATGGTCTTTAGTTTTACCTCATTAATCTTCTTAGGCCTGAATATGTTTGAGGTGGTTAGTTTATTGTACCAACCTGGCTGATAAACGCATGTGGGGTTAATTGAAGGGCAGAGGGATAAATGGCTCAGTGAGCCTTGCCTTTCTAGCTCTCAGGTATCTTGCTTTCTGATGGTCAGACCAGGGTGCAGCTGCCTTAGCCAGTTCCCTGCTTTAGCAGGCAAGGCTCACTTCCTACAAGACATCCCTGAGGAGAAGCCACATGGACCTACCCTGATGCAGCCCTGGGTGTTGGAGCAGCCGTGTGCAGACCCCTGCCAGTGCTGAGATGCTTACACATTCACTGATTTGGCTTTCCTCCTGCAGTAGGCACCATTGCGTCTGTTTTGTGAGATGGAGGAGGGCTTTGTGCGTTGGTGTTGGACATATAGGCTAATGGGCTAATGTTGGACTTGTGGGCTTGAACAGCATTGGGTTGGAATGTTTTCTTGATTTGCGCTTAACCTTTATATAAAACTCTCTCTTATACATGAGCATCTGTGGATTTGTTTCTCTGAAGTACCCAGACTAACACAATGTTCATTTCTATAATTAAGTTTGTACGATTCATGAAATCCAAAATGGATAAACCCTTCAGAAATAGTAATGGGAAAAAGGATGCCCTGAGGGCACAGGAAGAGAGGCAGGGGGAGTGGGGGAAAAAACGGGAACTGATAGCAGTGCTGACTGTATAACCTCACTCAGGCGGAATGAATAAGAGAATTGTAGGTGAATGGATACATTGGATGAGGTAAGATATGACAACAATAATAATAAGGGTTCTTGGCAGGTAGGGTGGAAGAGGGAGGGGATAAAGGCGAGCTGATATCAAAGAGTTCAAGAAGAAAGAATATTTTGAATATGATGGGCAGTGAGGGAAGTAATTGTACAATTGTGCTTGATCTAATTGAATTATGGATGGTTATATCTGTAAAAGCTCCCAATAAAATGATTTTTTAAAAGACATGCTGCTTTAAGTGACATTGCATTTGTATTGTCCATTTTGATTTTACTTTAATAATGCTCAGTTAATCAATCTCCAACCTTATTTTATGTGTCTATTCTGCTTGCATCCATTTCTCAAAATTACACACATCTTGAATGCCTAGTTAATGCTGTATTTCTCAGTAATTCCCAGACTTACTAATAACCGTCTGTCAAATAAGATCTAATCACTTGCTTGTTTACATTTCAGAGCACTCAAAGCCCTCCTATCACTTTCATTATAGTTTTAGTTTATCTTGTATTTTTGTTTTATTTCACCTTTTTTGTAATAGTCACCTGAAATTGCCTCTCCTATTCTAAACAGCCAGATTTTATGTGTTTTACAGATGGCAGGGTCATAGTTAGCATATATTTTTCCCTTTATTATTAAATATTTTAAATATGCTGCTGAATATTATAGATTCTCAATAAGTATATGCTCATTTAATGAATAATGTATATGTGTTGATAACTAGTATGAAGTATCTATAACTGCAAATTTTAATTATATTTGATAATTAGTACAAATTAATTATATTGGTACAGCTTATTACTTTACCATGGATATAAGTACTGTATACTATTATGCACTTCTTACTTGCAAGTGTTTGTAATCTGAGTCAAAATGCAATATGCTTGAATGTCTAGCTCATTCATGCACCCACCCATACACACAGCTTCATAAAGTTCATGGAAACATGGTTTTGAAAATTCCCACAAATAAAAAAAACATGTTTCATATATATTTATATTCACAGATGTTTATTTATATAAACCCAAACCAAATCATTGTCATTAAGTACAGGGTAGAACTGCCCCTGTGGGTTTCTGAGACTATAACCCTTTACATGAATATAAAGTTTCATCTTTATTCCAATTATTGGCTGGTGATTTTGAACTGCTGACCTTGAGAATTGCAGGCCAACTGGTAAACACTTCACCACCAGGGCTCCTTATCTATTTGTACATGGTAACTGAATTGATTCCATATCTCCCAGAAATAGATTATATTCATCTGAAATAAATTATACTTGATTGAATTTATTAAGAAGATCAATCTTAAAATTTATTGAGGGACTGAAATTTAACATAATCTTTGGTTATCCAGTGCTGCATTATGGGACTTGTTTATACTGTAGGAGCCAGATTGTATGTCAAATTACTAATATTCTTTTAAGGATATGGACAGGTTTAATTCTGCTGGGAAATATGTGTTTATAGATAAAAGGGTAAAGTTGAGATGGAGTAGGATAATCTGAACCATCATAAAATATGTGCAACAATAATTGTCAGGATTATATAGGATCCCCCAGTGGCACTCTCAGGTAATTATTTAACTGCTAACCCCAAGGTGGGCAGTTCAAACTCATCAGCTACCGCTCAAGAGAGAGATTAGCCTATGTGCTTCTATAAAGATGTACAGCGTTGGAAACATAATCATGTCACTATTGGTTAAAATACACTTGCTAGCCTTGGGTCAGGGATATATGAGGTTAAATTAAAAAGTCTTACTACAAAATCATGGAAACCACTATTGAACAAAGATATAAAAAATACTTGTTTCTCAATATATCCTCCATCTATGTCTATACATTTATGAAGGTGGTGATTCCATCTCTAGCCTTTCCTGGAATAATCCTACACTCCTTGATTTACATTACATCAATAATTCAAATAATGTTCAAATTAAATGTTATTTCAATTTTGGAACCCAAAAGAAGACAGAAAAGAATCAGATCTGGATGGTGGAGTAAACACAATAAGATTTCCCCGCGAAATTCCTGAAGGACAGCTCTGTATACCTGTGGTACGTCGTCATGACGGTGGGGAACATCCTTTGTGCAACTGTCTGGTTTTTCCCCTCATTAGCAGACTTCTCAATTTTCTTAAAACATCTTCCTTATACCTCCATGGTTCCCCATATTGTATGACAAAATCTCTCTTTGTCTTGAATGTAAATGGACCACTGATTCCTTTCCAAAGTCTTGTTTTAATGGGACTTTTAAAAGGCACTTTGTGATGCTACCTGCCTTGGTTTATCTAACGGTAGTAGCTTGCATGTCGCTGTGATGCTGAAAGCCATGTACTGGTATTTTAAATATGAATGAGATTATGCAGGGAGATCAGCTTTCAGCATACCCTCTAGGCTAAGAGCAGACTAGGAGGAAGGAACAGACTTTCCACTTCTGAAAGACTAGCCACTGAATACCTTATAACAAGCATTGAAACATTATCAGATATAGTGCTGAATATGAGCTCCTCAATGTGTAAGATATTCAAAATGCCATTTGGGAAGAGCTGACTCCTCAAAGTGGAGTTGATGATAACGACACGGATGGAACTTTAGGGACCTTCCTTTGCTGATAAAACACAATTCAAAATGCATGTCTCATATTACCAGAACCAAATTTTATGTCAAATTACTAATACTATGTAGGAAAATTGGATGTTGTCAAAATTTAATGGGAAAAAATGGATGGAATGCATAACGGTCAATACCTTAGAAGCGCATGAGCAGAAATAGTTTGGTATTGACCATTTTAAATAAATCATGTGATTACTATATTGACCATTTTAAATAAGAGTCATGTGATTCACTATGCTAGGAATAACAATTTCAAGTAGAATGGTATAACATCATAAAGAACATTTTGAGATCTACGCTGATTGTGATAAGATAAAATCTATACATTTAAGTTGAAGTCCCATTAAAGCAATTATAATTCAAATTTATTCACCAAACACTAAAGTCAGTGATGAAAAAATGAAATAATTCCAGTAAATTTCTTGAATCTGAAATTGACCTAACAGGTAGTACAGGTGCATTGATAATTACTGGTGATTAGAATAAGAATGTTGGAAACAGAGGAATAAACTCTATTTGGAAATACAGCCTTGCTGACAGAAATGGAATTGGAGTCAAATAATAGAATTTTAAATAGAATTTTAAAAGGCTAATGACCTCATCATTGCAAATACCTTTTTGAAACAACATAAACAGAAACTGTACACATGACTTCATTAGACAGAATACATAAGAATCACATTGACTACATATGTGGAAAGAGATCGTGGAGAAGCTCAGTATTAGCAACTGAAATGAGTTTAAGGGCACAAACCATCAACTGCTTATACATAACTTCAGGTTGAAGTTGAAGAGAATCAAAAGCCCGTGAGTGCCAAAATATGACCTTGAATATATCATAACTGAATTTCAATAATATTTCAAGAACAAATTTAACACTTTGAACACCAATGACAGGAGATTTGACAAGCTGTGAGATAACACCAAGGATAACACATGAAGAAAGAAATAAGTCTTCTAAAAAGAAAAAAAACAATGTGCATATTTTATATTTATACGGCAATACACTGAGGTAGTAGATGGATTTGGGGCCTCTGCTCATACAAGAACACTTTGTTCTAACCAACTGTAATGCTCACCGTCCTAGCACAATCGCTGAAGACAATATGGGTGCATAAGCAAAAATGGTGAAGAAAGTGGATGGTACCTGGCTGTTAAAAGATATTGTATCTGCGGTCTTAAAGGATTGAAGTTAAACAAGTGGCCATCTAGCAGGAAAGCAAAAAGTTCACTTGGATAAGAAGCACACCAGCCAGTGAGATCACCAGGTGTCCTTGGGACGAGGTAATAGGCACCAGAAGACCCATAAGAAACAAACAAACAAACAAAAAACATATTGTTGAGAACGAGGGGATTCAGAGCAAAGACCCAAAGCCCATCTGTAGACAATGGGGATCACAGGAAAGAGATGAGTCAACCAGGGCACAGTAAAGCACCAAAGAAACACACAGTGTTCCTCTGGTTCCTTGAGGCTTCCTCACCCCTCACTATCATGACCCCAGTGCTGCCTCTCACTTTGGACTAGACTGGAGCATGTACACAGGTGCAGATAAGAGATAAGAACTCACAACACATGGAATCCAGGAACAAGAATGGGAATAGCAATACCAGAAAAGTAGGGGGAATGACCAAAACATAACTACACACCCCCTCCAAGTGGACGAACAACTGAAAACATGGGGGAAGGGTGGCAGTGGTCGGTGTACGATATGAAAATAATAATACTTTATATTTTATCAGTGAGTCACAGGGTAGGTGGGGAGAGGAGCTGAGACCAAGGGTTCAATAGAAAGGATATATCTCGAAAATAATGATGGCAATATATGTACAAATATCCTTGATTCAATTGATGTTTGGATTGTTAAAAGAGTTGTAAGAACCCCCCTTAAAATGATCTTTAATTAAGTAAAAAGAAAAAATCAAAGCAAACACCAGAAGAAATTCTGAACTTGGTCTTGAATGTAGAGCTGCAAAGCAAATGGATGAAATAATTAAGTAAAAGAGCTGAAGAGAAAATTTCAACAGGCCCCTTGAGAAGATAAATTATTCTAATGAAATGTGGAGAGATATGGAGTTAGAAAGCCAATAAGAAAGAACAGCTCCAGGATGTCTCAAGCTGAAAGAATTGAAGAAAAGCATGTCTTGACTTGCATATTAGAGGTTTTTATAGAAAAATATTTGAATGATTCAAGAAGCATCAAGATTTAAAGGATATCCAGAATCAGTTTACAAAAAAGTTAGTAAACATTCAACCATATCAGGAAGTAATATATGATCAAAAGCCAATGAGACTGAAGGATGATGTCCAAGCTGCAAAAAAGGAATTTGGGGAAAAAGCCATTTAGAATTGATATAAATATAAGAAATATAAATTGATATATTTCATCAAGCTGATCAAGCACTGGAAGCACTAACTCTTCTAGTGTCAAGAAATTTGGAAGCCATGTACTTGACCTATCAACTGAAAAAGATCTAAATTTGTGCCCATTACTTAGAAAAGACACACCAAACAGAATCGTCAAACACTTTATATCACACACAAGTGACATTTTGCTGATGATCACTCAACAGTGTTTATAGCTGTACACTGAGAGAGAGCAGCTGGAGATTCAAGCCTGATTCAGAAGAGGGGTATTACGTAATATCAGATGGATCTTGGTTAAAGCAGTGGCTACCTGAAAGATATTTATTTGTGTTTTATTGCCTATGCAAAGGCATTCAGCTAAGCGGATAATAACAAACTATAGACAGCATTGAGAAGAATGGGAATTCCAGGAAATTTCATTGTGAGGAACCTGCACTTGGATCAAGACACAGTTGTGTGAACAGAGCAAGACAATATGGCATGCATAAAATAAGGAAAGATATGCCGCGTATTCCATGTGCATGTTGTGCATTCCATCTGCAGGCTGAGCGAATAATCTGAAGTTCTAGACTACAGAAGACGAACAAGCTTCCATATGCAGACGAGACAAGTGTGGTTTCTGAAAGCAAGGCGAACATGGGAACATGGCGCACTGGCTGGCTGATGAATGTCAAAGACCGGCTTCTTCAGTATAAGTGACAAGTGAATGTAGAGGGACCTGAAATACTCACAACCGGACCAGTAGCCAATATCATAATACATGGATAAAAGAGAGGCATTGTCAATAATTTCTTTTCGTTTGGATCCACAATCAATGCTCCTGGAAGCAACCGTCAAAAAATAAACTGATATAGCACATTGGGCAAATCTGCTACCCACGATTTCTTTAACGTTTTGAAGAACAACACTCTGAAGATGGGTGCCCCTGACTCAAACGTTGGCATTTGAAATTGCTTTATATGAATAAGATATTTGGACAATTAATAAGTAAGATGGAAAATGAGCAATGCATTTGAATTATGGTTTTAATGTTGAAATTAGCATGGACTACTAGAAGAACAAAAACATCCTTTGGAAGACAGCTTCTGGTCCTTCCAAAACAAGGACGGTGAGACTTCATCTCATGGACTTTGGACATGTTATTAGGAGAGACCAGACCCTGGAAAAGGACATCATGTTTGGTAAAGTAGAAGGTTCTAAAAAAAGAAAAAGAATACAAAGACATGGATTGACACAGTGGCTGCAGCAAGGAGTTCACATATAACTGGCGAGGATCGAGTCGTACTTCCTTTTGCTGTGCATATATATGGCTATTATGAGTTGGAACCGCTTCAATAGCACCTAAAACAGCAAGAAGGATGCATTTCTAAGGTGAGTGATCTGTAGCAATTAACTGGTCCTGAGAAATATGTTTTGTTTTGAACAAGATCCTGGGTGTATGAACCGGATCCCCAGTAGCAACACCTTTTGCCTTGATCTCCTAAATGATTGATGATGTTTGGCACTTAGAAATTATTATGAAAATTTATAAAATAATTACATTACTGGGTATAAGCTTTGTACTATGTACTTAATCATTAAAATTATATTTTTAAAATGTATAATTAACTAGAAAATTTATTTTTATCCAGTGCTGTGGTGACTACTTTCTATGTTGTGGGCCTACACAGAGATTAGATTTTCTAGTATGTTTCGATGTATTCTCCCTATTTATTCATTGAAATTTTGATAATAGTATTCTATCCATTTCTCAACTCTTCTTCTTTTCAGCCATCAGTTATAAATTAATATAATGATCATTTGCATTATGTTCTGCTGCTTTATTTTTTCATAGCAAGTTTTTTCTTTCCAATTTGATGAGAAACGATGTCAAATTGTATCATAGACCCTTCCTCGGCTGTTAGAGTGGATCCCTTGTGACTTGAAAGCGATAAACCTACATAAACAAAAAGGGAGAAACCTGAGAAGCATATGGTGCTTAAAGAAATTATTATATAACTTAAAGAAAGCCTATCTTCTTAGTAATTATCGGAATTGTTGGCCTCTAATTTATACCGAAATAAAAATCTCAGACATTAAAGTATCATAATTTTATCTAGCCAAATGTATCTTTGGATACGAAGAATGTTTTATCGACCACTAATAAGTTCCTTAGGTAATTGAATGGTGCCTAAAATATTAGGAAGAACTATATTTAATATTCATATGAAAATCATTCTGAAAAATAATGAAATATTTTGTTTCCTCACGAACTTAATATACTATGTACAAATATCAGCCAGTGTTAGAGACAATGGAATCCTTGTAAAGAAAATAGATAACGAAGTCCATGCACTTACTGATAGCATATTCCAATGTAAACTTCCACCACTATGTTACATACAGTGTGTCATGCTGTGGTGGCTTGTTTGTGCTGGCATTTCAAATGCCAGCAGGGTCACCCAAAGAAGAATGGATGCATCTGAATGGTGGTGCTGGAGAAGAATAGTGCAATACCACGGACTGCTGAAAAGACAAGCCTTGGAAGAAGCCAGGCCAGAGTGATCCTTAGAGGCAAGGATGGCAGTACTTGCTCTCACATACTTTGGACATGTTGTCAGGAGAGACTGCTACCTGGAGAAGGACATTAAATTCATTAAAGAGGCAGTGAAAAAGAGAAAGGTATTCAAGGAAATTGTGTTAGTCTGGGTAGACTAGAGAAACAAATCCGTGGACACACATATAAGAAAGAGATTTATATATAAGTGCAAATGAACATGGAGAAAACATCCCAGCCCAGATCAAGTCCATAAGTCCGATATTAGCCCATATGTCCGATTCAAATCTGTAAAGTCCTCTTCAGACTCACGAAGCACATGCAATGATGCCATATGTAGGGGATCACAGATAGAAAGTCTTTGGATCCCATGGTATTGGAAACATCTCAGTGCTGGCAGGGGTCTCTGCATGGCTTCCCAGGGCTGCATCCAGGTGGTTCCATGTGTCTTGTCAGCTGCTATATCTCCCAGGGTGGGAGCAGAGAAAGAAGTTTCTCCCACCTCCAATTAGGAAGTCCCAGATTTCCCAGAATTCTCAGGAGGAGGCCATACCCACATAGAGGCCTCATTGGCTATGATCTGATTGACAAGCTAGACTCCACCCCCTACACTCTTAATCCTCAAATTGGCAAACAAATATATATATATATCACAGCGATAAGTAAACATTGCGGTTGCAATAATGGGTGGGCTCAAGCAGGACCAGGCAGTAATTCATCTTGTTGTGCAAAATGTCACTCTCAGTTGGAACCCACTCAGTGCACCTAACAACAATAACAAAAACAGTGACAGTGTGGTGATGTAAAACATGGATACCATCACTATACATTGAAACCACATAAATGCTTTATTGTTTGTGAATTATTTTTCCAAAAAAAAATCAGTATTTAAAGAGAATTTGTCTCATATACAACTCTGTGGATATTTAACTAAAAACAATTTAAATGTTCTGCTAAATAAATTCTACAATGGGGACTATTAATCTAAAATGTGTTTATATTGTGAGCCTCTGACTTTGCTTTTGCATTTGTCTAAAACCCTCTTCCAATATATTTTAATGGCTCAATCTCTCATTTTATGCAAATCTTTATTTAAATATCAATCCCTCAGAGAGAATGTCTCTCATCACCTTTTCTATTTAGCACTTCTCCTCTATTTCTTTGCTATTTTATTTTTATATACTTATCACCACATAATCCATTATGCATATTTGTTGTTCTTCTGTTTACTGTCTTTCTTGCCATGTAGAATGAATGTTTCATGAGAATTGTGACGTCAGTGTTTCAGGCTCATATCACCAGCATGTGTAACAGTGATGGAAGCATGGTTGACATTAGTAGATATTTATTTGAAATTAAGAACTGGTGCACATAAATGAAATTCCCAACAAATAATGTATGCAGAGAAATTGCACTTATCTGAATGAGGATGTTATATTCTTGAAATAACAGTTCGTTTCAATCGAATCAACAGCAGTGATTTCGCTCATGGCTCTTGTTTGTTTTTGGCAGCGTGTATTTTCTATAAAAGAATATTGTTCAATTTTCCCATTATAGCTTTTAGTATAAATACTAAACTTAGTTTATTTTATGTATCCCACAAATAGTTCATTTTACTCTTACATAAATGACCCCATCAAAACCAAACCAAACCAAACTTGCTGCCATTGAATCAATTGCAGCTCATAGTGGCTCTATAGTACAGGGTAGAACTGGCCCTGTTGGGTTCTTAGACTGTAAATGTCTACATAGAATAGAAAGCCTCCTCACTCTCCATTGAAAGCCCAGTACTTTCAAATTATTGGCCTTGCAGTTAACACGTCCAGCTTGGGACCAGTGTGCCTGCAGCATTCCTTCACACCAGAGCAACCAGGGTCATAGGGAAGCAGGTTAAGAAAAGCAAGGTCTTCCCTGCACCACGTGGCAACGTCAACCAGTTGAGGATATAATATTGTATTTGCAGAATTGTTTCCACCATATCTGAAAAGTAGTTACTGGAACTTTTTTTAATGCATTCTTTCCAGGAAGTCCAAAATATCTTAGTTCTTTAAGGCTTTCATGAAATAATTCATTTAACTGAGAAATTATATAAGGATTAGAATTTTATCAGTGTTTCCCTACCAATTAAATTTTCTTCCCCTGTTTCTGCACACTTCGGGGTGGTCAGACAAGTAGAAGCAAAGAAGATATTAAATACACACTTAAAAACAATCATAAAGTTTCATGTGGAGATTGAGTCCTGTGTGGTTTGAATAGTACTTCACTCATGGGTTTGAGTCCAAACTACACTATGTACTTAGTGGTTATTCTATGGATATTTTTTCAATGAATAAAAACGGTTTCCTAACTAATATATAATAGCATTACAGCTTAAGGAACCCTGGGAGATGAGTGATTATGTATTGGGCCACTAACTGCAAGATCCACAGGTCAAAACCAGCAGTCATTGAAAACAGAAAAAAAAAACAGGGTTTTTTACTCTAATAAAGAATTTATAGTCTGAAGAACTCACAGGGGCAGTTTTACCCTGTCATGTAAGGTCACGATGTGTAAGAAAGGGCTTAATGGCATTGAGTTTATTTTGGTGAGAACATAGTAACCTTAATTTGGCAATAAAATCTTAAAGTATAAGTGGGGTTTTTTGTTTGTTTGTTTTTAAGTTTTTTAATCACTTTCTGAGGGAAGTGATTTAATCACTTACTTAGGGAAGAAAAATCAGATAATTTAATGTCTATTAGAGGCATACATAACAGAGAATATAGAACTACATTTTATAGCTGAAAATCCACATGTGTAGTGAGAATTGTTCAATGTGTAAAACAAACAAATAAACAAAAAAGGAACAGGAGCTTGGGCATTGCTGGGCATTTTACAGTCCGATATTTAGTGGTTGTTCTTAAATAGATTTATATTTCTTGAAAAAGAAAAGTGTTATTTTCATGCTAGAAATATTTAAACCAATTCATCAAAAATATTGATTTATGTTTCAGTATAGTTTGAGGAGCAATCACTATTAAGTTCTGAAAATTAATTTTTATCAATGAACTGTGAACATCTGAATTATGTTAGTTCTGATGATAAACTACTTTTAAAATACCAATTGACAAAATTATTGTTGCTCGCCTATTTACTGCCTTTTCCAAAAATCTCATAATAATGTTTTTAACTTTAAAATTTGAATTTTTAAAGATAAGCTTATTATCCATACCAGTCTTTTTTATATGTATTGTCAAACATTGTGACACTTCCCTGTATGCCGTATGACACTTGCCTGTAAAGCACTGTCCTATTATATTGAGAATGCCTAAGAGAAGTGATCCTCCAGCTATGTGAAATGCTGATTCACAGGAAATGCCAGTCTCAAAGTGGCATATCTTTCGCATTAGCACAGAGGATTGGCTAACAGAAGCCAAGAAGGGATTTATCAAAAGAATTGTTTCCAGGTTGTCTAATTATTTTGTACTGTCAATTTATTATTGATGGGGGACAGTTAACAGAGTGTGCTCAGTTAATGAAAATGTTATGAAGACATAAAAAAAAGAAGAAGAAAATAAAGTTTTAATTGGTTTCTGAAACAAGACTTACTTTTTTGAGAAAACTGTCCCCAAAAATTGCCACACTGACATTTTTTATTATAGTACATGACTGTGCCAATCACATCTAACCATGGATAATATTATGCATCTGCTAAAATATGATGGATAGGAGTTTATCTCCTTGACAATTTTGTTAAAGAGCAATATATTTTCCTGAGGACCAGCTGATAATCAGTCTTTTGTTTGAAATTTAATGTCTATTACAAACAAATCTTAAGCTTCTGTTATAAGAAAGGGTATGGAATTCTCCTAATACTTTAAAAAATATTGTAGAAAATTTGTAGTTTATAATTACATAAGTTTATAAGAAATACTTTTTTAATTTGGGGCATATGGTAAGAAGAATATCTTTAAATGTTGCTCTGCTATTTACAGAGGATCATTAACAACTTTAACATAGAGAACAATTACTAAAGTCAAGTAATATGTTGGAAACAAGACTGGATTTCAGTAAGAATATTAGTGTTCTATGTCATCTATACCTGAACACTTAAAATGGAGTTGGGTAAATTAAGAAACTAAAATTCTTCATGTTTTAAAAGACCATGTTTCGCAGAAAGTTTAAATTGTACAGAGAACACGTGCAAGAACACATTTTTGAAATTCATTCATTCATGTCATATCAAATTGTTTTCAGAAGTTACTAAAGTTTGCAAAAATTGTGTATTTAGACTCCTTCAATTTGGCTCAAACTCATAGCAAATGCACACACAACACAACAAAACACTACCAGGCCCTGTGCCGGCTTCACCAGTATCGTTGTGCTTGTGCGCCTCATTGCAGTCGCTCTATCTTTTGAAATCCTTCCTCTTGTTCTATGACCCTCCATTTTACCAAGTGTGATGCCCTTTTCCAGAGATTGGTCTCCCCTAATAGCATCCCCCAAGCATGTAAGATGCAATCTTACCATTCTAGTTTCTAAGCAGCATTCTGGTTACACTTTCTACAAGACAGATTTATTTGTTCTTCTGGAAGTCCATAGACCTTTCAAAGTACACAGTACTTGCTACACCTACACAATGATTCAATTGAATTCATTCTTTTCTTGTTTTCCATCTTCATTGACTAGCGTTGCCATACATATGAGAGAATCGAAAATAGCATGGCTTGGGTCAAGCACGCCTTAATCCTTAAAGAGACATCTTTACTTTTCAACACTTTAAAGAGATCTTTGAAAAGTAAGTTTCCATTATTTTACATTAAAATTTATATATCTATCTTATTTATATTATTTATATATATATATATATATCCATCTTATTAAGAACAAGAAATTATTTTTGTTTTTATCATTAGCATATAAATTTCTTTAACTGGTAATTTTTATTGTATCTTCCTTCATCTGAAGCTTTGTCATATCTACTGAATCACCCTAAACTTATTCCTTCCCTGTCTGCCTTTCTGCCTTCCTTTTATCCTTCATCCCTTTCCCCCTTTTCTCTCTCCACCCTCACTCCACTCCTCCTCCCTTGTTTCATTTCTGTCCTTCTACTTTCATTTTTATCTTATAATTTCTGTCTTCTACCTCTATTCTCTGCTGCTCTATTTTTTATTCTGCCTTTACTCCCAACTCTTCTTATGGAGTCAGTACCATGTTCTAGGCATCACGATTCATTTCGTTTTTCAGTGAGCAAGAACCATGCTGCAGAAGGAAGAATTTCAAGCTGCACTGAAAGCCTTTGTCAAAAACAAGATTCAAGGAATTGATGGAATACCAATAAAATGTTTCAACAAGCTGAACAAGCAATAGAAGCTTTCACTCACCTATGCTAGGAAATTTGGAAAATAGCTCCTTGGCCAACTGACTGGGAGAGATTCATATTTGTGCCCATTGCAAGGAAAGGTGACTCAACAGAATGCTCAAATTATAGAACAATATAATTGATATCACATTCAAGTAAAATGTTGATGATCAACCAACAAAGGTTGCAACCGTACATTGACAGTGAGTTAACAGATTCAGACCAAATTTGTAAGAGGACAGGAGGATTGCTGTTATCAGATAGCTCTTGGCTAAAAGCAGGGAATACCATAAAGATGTACACTTGTGTTTTATTGAGGATGCCAAAGCACTCAACTGAGTATCATGACAAACTATGGACAAACTTGGGAAGAATGGAAATTCCATCACATGTCATGAAGAACTTCTAACTAGTATGAACAGAACAAAAGAGTGCTGCATCGTTTAAAATAAGGAAAGATGTGTGTCAGAGTAGTATGCCCTCACCACACTTATTCAAGGAATCATTAAGGAAGCTGGATTACATGAAGAGTAATGTGGTATCACGATCGGAGAAAGGCTTATTAACAATCTGACATGTGCAGATGACACAGCCTTGCTTGTTGAAATGAGGAGGACTTGCAGCACTTGGTAATGAAGATCAGGTAGCCTTCAGTATGGAGGGTGACTCAATGTAAAGACAATAAAAATCCTCACAATTGGACATAGGTAACATCATGCTAAATGTAGAAAGGTTGTAGTTGTCCAGGATTTTGCCTTGCTTGAATGTACCATCAATGCTCATGGAAGTAACAGCTGAGAGTTCAAAGGAAGCATTGTATTAGGTAAATCTGCTGCACAAGACCTCTTTAGAAGATTGATAGAGTATTGTTGCTTTGAGGACTAAGGTGCACCTGACCCAAGCTATGGTATTTTTAATTGCCTCATATGCATGTGGAAGTTGGACATTCAATAAGCAAGATTGAAGAAGAATCCATGTATTTGAATTTGATGCTGGAGAAGAATATTGAAAGTATCATAGACTGCTGAAAGAGCAAACCATTCTGGCTTGGAAGCAGCACAACCAGAGTGCTCCTTAGAGGCAAGAGCAGTGAAGTTACATCTTTCATACGTTAGCCATGTGGTCAGGAGAGACCAATCCCTGGAGAAGGACATCCAGCTTGGTAAATCAGAGGGCCAGAGAAAAAGAGCAAAGCCCTAAACAAGATGGATTGACAGAGTGACTGCTACAACGGGCTCAAGCATAGGAACAAGTGTGAGAATGGCACCGGACAGGCAGTGTTTCCTTCTGTTGTGCATAAGGTCGCTATAGCTTGCAATTGACTCAATGGCATCTACGAACAACATTCCAAGATATTTGGAAGACATCTATCTGACCAACTCTGTGGTAGAGACTAACTTTTGTACCTATTTCAATGAAAGATGATAACAACAGAATGTGGAAATTATTGAACAATACCATCAATATCACAGCAAAGTAAAAATTTGCTGGTTTATCCACAAAGCTTGCAACAGTACATTGACAGGGAATTTCCAAAAATTAAAGCTGAATTCAGAAGTGGACATGGAACAATGGATCTCATTGCTGATGTTATACTGATGTTGGCTGATGATACCAGAAATAAGTTTACTTTTTTTTAATTGACTATTCGAAGGCATTCAACTCTGAGAACATAACAAACTAAACTACAGATGGCCTTGAGAAGAATGGGTATTCTAGCACACAATTGTATTCATGAAGAAGCCCTGAGTAGTCTTGATTAACGTACTCTATTTTCTCTATTTGCTCTCTCTCTGTTCTAATAACCATTCAATGGCTACAGAGAAACTCGCAGACAAAATTCATGATTAAAATGTTAATTAATGTTTATTAATAATGTTAACATTATTAATGGCAGTGAGGAATCCTCAAGATAGTTGTTTAGCAGTACATGTTACAAAGTTTAAGATCCGCTATAAATGCCCAAGGAGGCATATCCCTCCTCTGTAAGGTTTAAACTGAAGACAATGTGGTCAAGCTCCATGGTCAGCAAACGCAGCTCCCTGAAGAGGGGCACACCACTCTAGTAAGTCTCAGCTCCACGCCCTTGTGTCAGTAAGCCCAGCTTCCAGAATTAAGTCTCCAGAGGCACCTTACTCCACAAACCAGCCTCCAGAGCAAAAGCACTCATCTTAACTTGCTCCATGGGTTGAGAAGTCCATCCCTCTATTCTATACTCTGACTCCTGGTTCTGCAGCTGTTCCTGGGATGGCATAGCTGTTATCTGGATTATGGGGATTCACTGCACGAGGATCAAGGATCGAGCGGACAAGCTTCACTCTTGGCTCTAGTTGGTGCTGAGATCCCTGCTCCTGCTTCTCAGATGGCTCATTTTGCACACAACAGAATGCCACTCCAGAAAATTCTGTTCACCATTACTCACAGGTGAATTCTGTCTGCATCTTCCCCCATCTTCTTACCAGACCCATACGTGGAAATGTTGCTCAGTTTGAGTTAGAGACTTTGGCTAGATGAGCCACCTTAAACCATTCCCTTCTCCTGCACTCTATATGAAAAAGACAGAGTCCTGCCAATAAAACAAGGGAACATTTCATGGTCTACAATCAGGAAAGATGTGTGCCAGGGCTTTATACATTCACCACATGTTTTCAATCTGTATTCTGAGCAAAAGAATCAGAGATGCCGGATTATGTGGCAAAGAATGAGGCATCAGGATTGGAGGAAAGCTTATTAACATCCTACAATATGCAAATGACATGATGTTTCTTGCTAAAAGTGAGGAGAATGAGAAGGATCCAGGATTGCAGCATTCAGTGTAGATTACAACTCAATATAAATAAAGCAAAAAATCATCATAATTGGTCCAATATATAACATTATGAAAAAGAGAAATGATAGAAGTTGTCAAAGATTTTGTCTCTTGAAACCACAACTGATGCTCATAGAAGCAGCATTCAAGTGATCCAAGGACATATTTTATTGGGTAAATCTGCTATGCAAGACCTATTTAAAGCCTGAAAAGTAAGGATATTACTTTGAGGAATAAGGGTCACCTGCCTCAAGCTATGGTATTTTTTAGCACCTTATAGATATCAACAATTTGGACAATTTGTAAGGAAAACTGAAGAAGAATCAATATGTTTCAATCACTTTGTTGGCAAAGTATATTGAAAGCACCACGGACTGCCAAAGTACAAACAAATCTGTCCTGGAAGAAGTCCAACCAAGTGAGCTTCTGCAGCAAGCGTAGCCAGACAATCCCTTATATACTTTGGATATGTTACCAGAAGAGACCCGGGCCCCCAGCAGGACATTATGCTTGGTAAACTAAAGGAATAGTCGAAAGAGATAGGTCCTCACCAGGTTGAATTGACATCAGAACAGTTTTGAGGCTAGGCCAGGCCTGGCAGTGTTTTGGTGTGTTGCACATAGGGTCACTATTGGTCAGAACTGACTGAATGCCACTTAGCGATCCAGCACTGCATATTGCACTGCATATTCAGAACACACTCAAAATAAATACTTTCATGGCTCCAGGGGAACACAGGTGGTGGAGAAGGCCAAGGGGTAAGCAATTAACAATTCACAGCATTAATGAGTATGGAATCATTGACACTGTAGTGAGAAATTGTGGTTCCTTTCTGTTTAAGCATGATTTACAATAATCCTTAACACAACTTCATGTAGTTGGTATAAGGATGATATGACATAATACATGGGAGGCACTTAGAATATTGCCTGGCATACATGAGTTATGTATATACAATTATAATTTTTGTTAGCATTAATAGTAATAAAAGAGGACACAACTCACTGCCATCAAGTCAATTCTAACACATATTGACTATATTAAGCATGATTTAATTAAGAAACACCCTATCTCATAACATGTAACTCTTTCCAAACCTTTGCTAAAATAATTATATGATGAAATCCTTGAAGCTAAATTTTTGTGGCTCTGATCCATTACATGCTTACTATAAATATAATTTATGTGACAGAATTGCTCATTCAGAATTTATAGATTTCAAATATTTTAATGTCTCACCAACTTGATGGCCAAAACATTATTTGTATAGCTGAAAGCATTTACCATATTCACATCATATAATTTTAAGACATTTTATACATATTGGTAAATTAACTGCCATTTCATTTACAATAACATATACATCTACTGCATGTATTTCCAAAATATAGGAGTCCTTATTTTCCTTGATTTTCACTCTATTTTGATTCACAGATACTGTTTGTTTGTTTTATTTCCTTAAACAAATTGAAGAGTTATTGGTACCATTTTCCCAGAAATCTATGCTCACTCTGTATCTCTTTGCCCCATTTTATAGTTCTCATAATATCTCAAACTTTTTCATAAGGTTTATTTCATACTAAATGGACTACAGAATAGAATAAACACAACTGGGAGCCTCGCGGTGCTGGTAGGTAAGCGCTGGACGACGAACCAAACCCACCAGCTGCTTCTCAGGAGAAAGAAGAAACTGTCTATTCATTCAAGTTTCGTAGCTTCACCAACCCTATAAAGAGCTTCTGAGAATCAGAATCAGCTGGATGGCACTGGGGTTTGTTATGAGACACCAAAAAACTGTGACTTGCTTTATCATGATGGTTGGGACCAGATCGCACATTGTCTTCAATGTTGGTCTGTACCATCGCCTAGATATGTACTTGGAAACATGGCTATCTGTGTCAGAATGGTGTTTTAATTTGAATGCATTTAATGACTTTAGTTCTAACTTATAGAACTAAAAAACAGCTAGATATGGCTAATATCAAATGCCAGTAAAACGCTTGACTTACTATACCGTTTATAGTGTACCTATGAGATAAAACAAATAAAGAAATACATTTTGAGACACCAAGGTATCTTTAACATAGTAATAATACTAGCAAAAATGTCTTGATGCCTTTTTGCTATTTTAGATAATTGTAAGAACCTCAGGCAGATAAGAGGTGGGAGGCAGCGAACTGCTGCTGTAGCAAGTGAGACCAGGTCAATGAGACCCTGATATTGCTGAAGCAGAGCAACTCAGAGCCTACAGCCTTGCCACTCCCCTGAGGGGACTTGCAGGATGCATACAAAAAGTGACCTTCCTGCCTGGCTGTGCCACCGCAGCATCAGGATATACAGATCTTCTAGAGGGGAGGAACATGACCCAGACCTCAGACCCTACAGAGCCAGAGTGACTAACCAGCAGGGGGTGAAAACATGAGTTGGGTTTAAATTGTCTTCTACCACTGACTAATTTACCTGACACACCTGACTTCTTATCTTTGTGCTGGGTTTGCAAAACCTGGTGCTCAATAACAGTCACTTTTCCTCTTTCTTTTCTCCTGCCTTATCAATTTCATAAGGGAAGGCAGACTGAGGGGAGTGAATTAAAAGCTGAAAATAGAAACTAGCAGATTTAGATATCTACCTTTTTTTATCCACACGTCACACAATTCTTTTTTTATATATATAAATCATTTTATTGGGGGCTCTTACAGCTCTCATAGCAATCCATATATTATTTACATCCAGCACATCTGTACATATGATGTCATCTGCATTTTCAAAACACTTTTTCTACTTGAGCCCTTGGTATCAGCTCCTCTTTTATCCCTCCCTATCCCAAATCATGTACCCTTGATAAATTATAAATTATTATTATTTTCATATCTTACACCATCCTTTGTGTGCTTTCACCCATGTTTCTGTTGTTTGTCCCCCTCGAGGAGGGGTGGGGGTGGACAGGGTTTATATATCAATCATTGTGATCCGGTTCCCTCCTTCTCCCCCTTATCCCCCCACCTCCTCCCTACCTTCATGCTATCACTACTCCAATTACTGTTCCTGAGGGGTTTATCAGTCCTGGATTCCCATGTGTCAAGAGCTCTTATCTGTATCATTGTATAAGTTCTGGGTCCAGCTGGATTTGTAAGATAGAACTGGGTCAAGGTAGTGTGTGGCGGGAGGGAAGTATTCAGGAACTAGGGAATGTTGTGTGGTGCTATACTGCACCCTGGCTGGCTCGTCCTTTCCTTGTGACCCTTCTGTGAGAGGATGTACAATTGTCTACAGATGGGCTTTGGGTCTCTACTCCGAACCTCCTCATTCACATCAATATGATTGTTTTGGGTCTTCTGATGCCTGATATCTGAGCTTATTGACACCTCATGATCATTCAGACTGTTGTGCTTTTTCCCTGTGGACTTTGTTACTTCCCTGATAGATGGCCATTTATTTGGCTTCAAGCTTTTAAGACCCCAGACACTATATCTTGTAATAGCCCGGCACCATCAGCTCTCTAGACCACATTTGCTTATGTACCCATCTTGTTTTCAGTGATCACTTTGGGAAGGTGAGCATCACAGAATGCCAGGTTATTAGAACAAAGTGTTCTGGTAGAGGCCCAATGTCTGTCTACTACTTTAATGCTTAAGACATCCCCTGAAAATAAGACCTAGCGTATCTTCGGGAGCAAAAATTAATATAATTTTCCCTGTCTTATTTTCGGGGAAACAGGGTAAGGCTGTATGCTAATCTCTGTCTTTTAATAGGCAAACTTAGCCCATTGATATTCAGAGTTATAACATCCATCTGACTCTGTGGTGTCATCTTATACCTTTTGTGTTTTCCTACCTACCTTCTTATTACTGTGTTGTGCATGTGTGTGCTGTGTTTATTCTTACTTTCTGTTTACCATTGAGCCAATGTTATCTTGGGGGCTATTTTCGGTGTATTGATCTCTTAGTGAAGTTGCTCTATTTGGTGGTTTCTATCTGTGCTCAATGGATGTTGTTCTTCTGACCACACTGAGTTGGAAGGGATTGTTTTGTAGAGCTCGGCTTCTTTTAACGTATTCTTTGAGTTTTTCCTTGTCTAAGTAAACTTTTATTTCTCCTTCTCTTGTGATAGATAATTTGGCTCGGGAGAGGAATTTTGGGTTTGTATTGCTTTCTTTCAGCATTTGGAAAATGTTATACCATTCTGTCTTCCTCATGGTGCCCATTGATAGATCTGAGCATATTCTTATTTGGGTAACTTTATAGGTGACCACCTTTCTCCCCTAGTTTCTCTTCTGATATTTTCCTTTTCCTTAAAGTTGTAGAGTTTAACCATTATATTCCTTGGTGAATTCTTCCTGGGAGGCAGTCTAGCTTGTGTCCTCTTGCTTCCTTAATTGTTACCTGATTCTCAATCATTAAGCTGGGGAAGTTTTCCTCTAAGAATTCCCTAACTAATTTTCCCATTGAATTCTTTGTTGCATCTTGTTCTGGTAATTCAGTTATTTTAATGTTATTCTTACTCATAGCATTTGATATTGTTTTCCGGTTTTTTTTTTCAGCTTCTCTGATTATCTTGTTTGAATGTCTTTCCCATTTATTGAAGTCTGCCAGGTTATCCTCAAGCTCCCTGGTTCAATTCTCCACTTTTTCTATTCTGTTGGTGAAGTCTGTTAACTTGTTATTTGCAGTTACCATTTCCCTTAACTCTTGTATTTCTCTTTAGTGCATGGCTTTTATCTTCTAAATCATTATATCATTTTTCTGTATTGCTTCCCTCATATCTTGTATGACTCCAAGCAGCAGTGTGAGGATTTCTTTCTGTGGTTGATCATCATCTATTTTTAATTTGCATGTTGCTAGGTCAGTACTTCCTCTGACATTGTTTTGTTTCTCCTGTCTTTTAGATGAGGTTGTTGTGGCAAATTGCTCTCTGCATGTCGTTTTGAAGGATCTCATCACCATTTTCCGAAGTCAAAGAGTACTGGATTCTCTCTTTGGGAGGATGGTAGGAATGCTTCTGCAGGCTGTCTGTAGCCAACTTCACTAGGTGATTAGGCTACCGCTTTATCCCACGGGGATTTCCCTCTCACCCTAGCCTACAAGGGTTCCATTGTTTGGAGGCTGGGTATCATTACTTTCTCAGGGGATGCTGGCCAGATTGTTGCAGGCCATGAGCGTAGTGCTGTGTAGGCCTATTGCGTAAGGAGCAGCAGCAATTTGGTGGAGAAAATCAAAGGGAGGTTTGGGGATGTGAATTGAGGCTGGCAGCAGTTGATAGACCACAGGACTGGTCTGCAGAGGGCTGATGATGTAGTTGTGGTCCACAAGTGAACTGGTTTGAGTGCCACATGTTCTGGGGTGGCCCAGCGTGGAAGCTATAGGCCGGGTTGGTTTTATTGCACCTCTGTGGGTCAGGGTCCACCCAGTGGGGAAGGGGCCTTGGAGCCAAGTGGCCTGTGCAAGTCTTGTGGGTCTTGGCGCAGCCCAGTATAGGGTGCGTATAGTTATAGAGACTGGATGAACCTTTGGGGGAGCTTCAGATCTGGATGTGGGTTGGCGGGGGAGTCGAGACCTGGGAGGTCCCTCAGGGGAGTTGCAGTGCTGAGATGGACCTGTAGGAGAGCTGCAGTTTTATGGTGGCCTTGCAGGGGAGCTGGGATATTGTGGGT
>NW_022107431.1:81687597-81688915 GCF_000313985.2 Echinops telfairi | reverse complement strand
GAACCAGTTTTTGGCCTGGACTGCAGCTTTCATCTCCTGTTGGCTTTTCCTGCTCTTTTAAAGGTATGTTAATGAACCAGCCTTGTACTGGCTTATAGTCAAAGTATTGCAAAGGAACAGAACCCTGGAATGAAAGAATTATTTAATTTCTTTTTTTTAAAGGGTTTTTTAGGGTACCCTGGTATCGAGGCTGTGCTGCTCGGTCCCCAGAGACAGGTTACCAGAATGGCCGGTTTGCCATGGGTAAGTATCGTATAGGGCTCGCCAATTGCAGAACATTAACGTATAATTATCTATCTTTACCCACTCTGGCATTCACCGAGCTGGGCAGAGGGGAAAGGAGACAGCGAATGTAGTCTCTTCCTGGCTGGGAAGGAGAGATGCAAAGCCCGAGAATGCAGGAACATGGAGGGTAGGAGAGAGGGGACCACCAGCTTAAGGTCTTGTGGCTAGTTCTTGGAAGCTTTCCATTATCCTGGGATTATGACCACCTTTTGACAGCAGTACAGGGAAATTACTAGATGCTGCAGGTCTCAGATCTTGGGCGCAGGAAGGGGTGGTGGATGCCGTCCCGCTGAACCTGGCAAGGGATTCGTGGAGACCACAGGCACATGCAGTGAACTAGAGCATCTAGTTCCAACGAGCCCTCAAATCACTCCATGGGTGAAAATGACAGGGGTGGTCTGAATCACAGATCCTAATACATTTGAATTCAGTGTACCCAGCCTCCAAATATTGGCCTCCTTAATTCTCAATTTTCTGGTCTTTTTTAAAAAATTTTTAATTAATTAATTTTTTTCAATTTTCTGTTCTAACAACAGGAGCACTGGATGGGTGATTATACCTGGATGTCGCCCCACGTGTCATACAATTCAATAATCCAATCATATCAAGAATAATTGTATGATTGTCACCACATTCAATTCTAGAACATATTCTTCATCCTTGTACTCATTGTTATTCATGTTATTTTTTTCTAATTGTAGCAAAAATAAATGCAACTAAACATTCTACCTTGTTCTTAATAACAATCTGGAATTAATCATGTAAGGTGGCAAGAATATTTTGGACATTTATAGGCATTGGTTAATAACCCTTTTGGTTCATAACCAAAAGGTTTTAATCCAGAGACGATCTGTACACTTTTAAAAATCATGCCGAAAATTAGTTAATTGAGAGAATAAAGAACTATTTTCAAATAAGTGTCTGATTCTGTGTGAGACATCAACATCAACACATTTATTCTTCTTACCTCAGTAAGTAGGTGAAGGATTATACTCTGGTTGTAAAGAGCACACTCTCTTAGGTAAAGTAACAA
>NW_022107431.1:81684735-81685737 GCF_000313985.2 Echinops telfairi | reverse complement strand
CCAGCAAGAAGAAATATTTGACAATTTACATATTTTTTTCACTTATCATAATGTAAACCTATTAGTCCTGTTTTGAGCATTTGGGTTTTCTTTACATTGAATAATAATCCATACTGAAGGCTACCATCCTTGATCTTCATCAGCAAATGTTTCAAGCCTTCACTTTCCGCAAGCTAGGTCATGCCATGTGCACATCACAGGTTGTTAAGTCAGCTTTCCTCCAATCCTCATGTTGCATTTTTCTCTAGTTAATCCACTTTCTCTGATTACTTTCTCAACATACTTTCTCTGATTACTTTCTCAACATACAGATTGAGTAATTATGGTGAGAAGATAAAATCTTCACCCTTTCCTGACCTAAAACCAAGTACTCTTCCCTTCTTTTCACAAAGCTTCCTCTTGATACATGTGTAAGTTCCACATGAACACAATAAAGTGTTCTCGAATTCTCATTATTACCAATGCTGTCCATAGTTTGTTATCTTGTACACAGTGGAATGCCTTTGCATAGTCCGGACACAAATTAAATATATTTTTGGTATTTTATATTTTCAGAGAATATCTAGCTCACATCAGGAATGTTATTCCTTGTTCAATGTCCTCTTCTTAATCCAGCCTGAATCCCGCCATACACCGCTTGGTTGATCTTCAGCAACATTTTGCTTGCATGTGGTTTCAATGATATTGTTCTTTAATTTGCACATTCTGTTAAGTCACGTAGACAGCTGAATGCTTCCAGTACTTCATCAGCTTATGGAATCATTTCAATCGGTAGTCGATCAATTCCTGAGCCTTGTTTTTGGCTGATGCTTTCACTGCAGTTTGGACTTCTTCCTTCAGTATCATTAGTTCTTGATCATACGCGACCTCTTGGAATGGCTGAGTGTTAACTAGTTCATTTTGGTACAGGGACTCTGGGTATTTTCTCCCATCTTTTTTTTGACGCTTCTTGCACCATTCTATATTTGCTCATAGAATATTTCCATATTATTATTATTTTTT
>NW_022107431.1:81672020-81684199 GCF_000313985.2 Echinops telfairi | reverse complement strand
TTTCTGCTCAATTATTTTGTCATTTCTTCCATTTGCCTTAGCTACTCTATGATCAAGAGCAAGTTTCAGAGTCTCTTCTGACATCCACTTTGATCTTTTCTTACTTTCCTGTCTATTTTAATTGCCGTTTGTGTTCTTCATGTATGATGTCCTTGATGCTATTTTATAGCTCAACAGGTCCTCGGTTATTATTAGTCATTGAATCAAATCTGTTTTTGAGATGTTCTCAAAATTTTGGAGGGCTATACTCAAGGTCAAGTCTTGGCTCTCCTGTAGGTATTTTCAGGATTCCTGAAGGCATAGTGGTTACATTTTACATTGCGATCTACAAGATCAACAGTTCAAAATGACCAGCCCTCCCTTGGGAGAAAGAAGGGACTGTCCCCTCCCGCTGGACTAGAGGGACTGTGTCAGAAACAGGAGCCGTTCAACCTGTCCTTCAGAGTTGCTATGAGAAGGCAGCAACTCGATAGCTGTGAATTTTGTAAAACTTATTTTCATTTTCCTCAGCATCATAAGGTATCATCCACCACTCCGGTTCTTCACTTATTCTGAGGAGAGACTGCCATCATTTCATGTGTATGTATCATATACATAACTTTTTCTTATAGCAAATGAATCCTTTTATCCTCTGGCTGCTTTTAGGACTGAATCTTCATCCCCAGCACACCTCCATTAATATGATGATTGTGCTAGATTTGATTCCCTCTTTATTATTCTACATGAGGTGTATTGATAAATAATATAAGGAGTTATATTTTTCTTCAAATTTTAACCGTATAAAGGCATATGGCTTCATTTATTTTTGGTGTGGTTTTCCTCATCTTTTTCTCTTGGGATGGAGCCATGGAAGCGTGGGGGCTGCGCACCTTAGGGTCGGCACGTAGAGGCCCCAGCCGCTCTCAGGATGAAAGTACAGTCTTCTGCTCTTGCAGAGAGGTACGCTCTCGGAAACACACAGCGGCAGTTCTCTCCTGTCCTCTAGGAAGGTGAGCTTGGTTGCTTGGTGGGTTGGTTGGTTTTCTTCTAGGTCTCCAATGAAATGTATGTACGTCTTAATATTGTTCCACGGGCCACTTATGTTTTACTCACTGTAATGCACTTCAATAATTGTAATGGATTGAATTGTTCTCTCTCCTAAAGGTAGTGGAGTCGAAACCACTAGACCTAAAGCTTCAATCCATTTTAGCAATAGGGTTTCTTTGCTATGTCAACAAAGTCATATTAATTAAGGGGGTCTCATAAATCAAGGCACTTCTTGGTTATAAACAGCAGTATATACAAGCAAGAACAAAATGGGGAAGACTAAGGCCATGTGAAAACTGCTGAAAAGGCAAGGGCTGTGTTGGCTTCAGAATATCCAAAAGAGACCAGTATCATTCCCAACTTTCTATTCGCCTCATTTATTTCCTCTTTTCATTCCCTTTCTCTCCTTCCTTCTTCTCTTTCTTCCTTGTTGCCTCCCTTCCACACTTCCATCCTTTCTTCCCTCCTCCCTTTCTCTTGATTACATGGCAAGTTTATAGAAATTTCATAGTTTTAATTTTCTTTAGACACTGCCTTTAAAAGAACAGAAGTTAATATAAAGGCAGCTGGATATAAGAGTAAAAACAGCGTAGTTTTCAGTGGAGTTATATGTGCATTCTAATAACGGCCCGTCCTAAGCCATCTGAGTAGTGCTATTATGACATTTCTTCCTGAAGGTGACACCACTTTTTCATAGTTATCTTTCAGGATGCCTAGACAAAGATTAACTGTAATAAAGAATACACAAATAAGTGGTCCACAAATATATATCTCTTGGTAGATAGAGCACCACAGATAATACCAATAAACTACTCTATAATGCATTAATCATTCTTGAACTAATAAGGCCTGTATCAGTAAATATCTCACCAGAAAACAGAAAAACAGAAATTTGAACAGGAAAAGTTCAAATAAAGAATCGTCAACTATATCTGGGAATTGGCATAGTCAGGTATCAGTTATCAAACAGTAAAGAGAACTCCAAAGAATGTATAAATAGCAAATAGAGGGAGCAGCTTTCAGCCCCAGGAGGAAGAGAGCACTCACCTCCTCCTAGCTCTGCCATGTAGACCTTGTTGGAGAAGGAGGGACTGGGACTCAGCACACAGAGGAGGAGCCTAGTGGTGTTTGGCAAGTGTAACCTGCTGGTAATCTACACTCCGGGGAAGCCATGTAGGGAGAAACGCTACAGCTCAGAAGGCACTTTAAAGCCACCCAGGGGTGTTACAGAAGGAGTTCACAGGGCAAGCATTCTCAAGGAAGTATCCCTGGCAACACTCTAAAGCCACCAGAAGGAAGTGATGACGTCAGGCTGCCCCTGACAACGTCTATTATAGGAGTTTGGGCTTTGGAGAAGCCTCGCACTTTAGGAAGCAGAAACCAGAGGAAATGTGAACTGCAGAAGTCCTGTAAACTCAAAAGAAAAGCACTCTAAACCCCAAAGAAAGCACTTTCTTCATTAGCACCCTGCAGTACCCCCTACCAACAAAGTGCTATGTCCCAGCTGTCAACAGAGAAATATTTTAATTGTCCTGTTTCTTCTTCAAAGGAATCCTCTTGGTTTAGTGAAAGGAGTGCTGGTTGCCAATTTCAAGGCACTCAAGTGCTCTCTTGAGAAAGATGAGACTATTTGCACTGGGAAAGTGTAACCATCTCCGAAAACCGAGGGAACAATTTTATACTCTCTGACAGGGTTGCTATTAGTCAGAATTGATTTGTTGCCAGTGAGTTTGGTCTGGTTTACCTCCTTCTTCAAGGAGACTTGGGAGCAACGTAGCTAAGTGCTGAGTTGCTAACCAAATTGTGAATATTTCTATCCGCTATATAAGACAAAGCTATGCCTTTGGGTTAAGTTAGGACAGAGTGCTTTTGAAAAGATTTAAGGCCTAGAAAACTACAAGGAAGTTCCACTCTGCTTCCAAGTACTATAAATTGGAATCCATTTTTTGACAGTAGATTCATTTGCTGTTGTTGTTATCATTTTTCCTCTCCTTCAAGTCTAGGTGATGTAGTAGTTTGGGGCTGCTAGTCAGAAGATTAAGGTCAGAAGTTTGAACCCATCAGTAGCTCCACAGATATATGTGGTGGTGTGATTCCATAAAGATTACAAACCTGGAAGTCCCTTGGGGTAGGTCTACCCCATAATATGGAGTCACTATGATTAGAATGGATGCTAGGAAATGACTGCCTCTTTATTTAAAGACAAAGCAATGAGAGGTGAATTTTTAGTGGAGAGCCAATTAACAGTAACTGACAGAAGGCCTAAATAATTTCAGAGAAAACATTTGATTGGGCATTCTGTATTTTCTTATTTATTAGCATCCATATCTGATTCTTAGCATGTAGCAATATAAGCTAGAAGTATGATCCAACATCCACTACTATTTGAAAGAGAAGAACCAGCGGAAGAGTCATGCAAGAAGGGAAAGTATCTCTGATCGTTAGCCCTGCACATGCAAACAATGGCTACCAGATGGAAGATATAAATATAAAAGAGCCATTTCACAGATGTGTTAACCTAATTTAGATGTACAATTACACTTCTATCTAGAAACTTAGTTCACTTAATGTCACAGAATCCGAACAACGGAATTAGCACACTTTCTCCTTAGCTACAGTGTCATGACGTAGAAGGACCATGTTCTGACCCAGGCAATAATAAAGTGATCCTCACCTGCTGCAGGGAATTCACGAGGATGGCAATGCCTTTCTTAAGGCAGAAACTTGCTTTTCTGGAAAATTTCACTCAGGAAGCAGCACACTGCCATGGTGGACTGACATTTTCATATCACCAGGAACTCACAAATACATGTAAAACTCTGTTGAATGAAAGATGTGTTGCTAAGAGCTGTGTAGATGGCACCCTGGCAATATCTTGTGTAAGTGCTTGGCTGCTAACTCTTCAGGGAATATGGAGGAGAAAAAATATGGCACTTTGTTTCGTTACCCTCATGGGTGATTCTATTCTGTCCTAACAGTGTTACTATGTGTTGCAATCAATGTGATAGGATCCAAATTGTTGTTCATTGCTTTTCTGACAGCCACATATGTGCAGACTACTATTACTTGAAAGGGTTTTCAATGCCGAGAGTTTTTGGAAGCAAATTACCATGCTTGTCCCAGGTGCTGATGGGTGGATGTAATAACCACTCACTCTTTGGCTAGCAGGGGAGGACTTATTATTTATTTGTGCCATTCAGAGATCCTTTACTGTGTACTAATATAATAAAATAATTTGTATTACAATCACTTCATACAGCACTATCATTAGAGTGTATATGACCTTCATGCCACTACTATTCTGTTTTTAATTTACATTTAACACATCCATAGTAAAATATTAAGACTAAAGACCTTGAGGTATTTATAAATCCTAGAGTGCTTTATGAGCTTTTCTAAGAGTGATTAAATCTCACTTGGCATAGTTTTAGTGATGTTAAGTTATATTACATATATTATAACATTTATTTTAAAAGGAAAGAATATTATACATATTTATTATTAGATTATTTTATCAATTACTTTTAATTCCTTGATTCAAAAAAAAAATCCCCAAAAATAAAAAACAAAAAAACAAACAAATGAACTCTATTACAGATTTTGAAGAAAAATGCATATTTGAAAGAGATAATGAATATGGCCTTAAATCCATAGCCAAAAAAACCATGGAATTTTCATTGCCATGTACCATCTTAAATGAAAATGAGATAATTAGAGAACTACACACAGGAAACGCAAATATCCAATAATAGTTCTACTGATCGTCTGAGAGGCCCTGCATATTATCTGTTTTCAGGTCAAGGAGCTCAGATTATTTTCCAAACCTAATACCCATAAAAGGCTCACTGAAATTAATAGACCTATTCATTTCAGTGGGAATATATTACACTGAGAATGACTCAATTAATCCATTATGGATGAAAAGTTAACATCTCATTTGTTCATATCTTCTACTTCTAGTAGGGTAACAAATATTTGGAACTCACCCAGTAATCTTAAGAAAAATGGGAAAATATGTAATATATCTTTTTAAGATAGTCTGTAAATAAATAGTAGTATCCCTGTAAATCAGAATTGAATCTATGTCGGTGTGTTTGGTTTACTTTGGTAAGTGGACTTCCTTTTCTTCCATTTTGTTCTAAATGAAATATAAATATATTAGTTTGACTGATTGTAGGACAATCTACATAAGTTAATGTGTTGGTATAATTTTGGAGTGCATGAACACATGACCAATCCAGCAAACCAGTTGCCAGTGAGTGGATTCTAATTTGTTACCCCCATATGTATCAGAGTAGAATGGTGCTCCTATACACACAATGGTTATTCTGATAATATAAGTGTTAACTTAAAGAGTGGTATAGCGAATCAAATAGGTTTCTTCCCATCTGTGGGTCTAGTTAGCAAAAATGTATTAAAGTAACTCACATTATTACTGAATTCCACTCGTGTAACTAGGACTACACAATTCTCTAAAATTGTAAAATTTACAAGTCGTAATATGACTCTCAGATATAAATAAAGTTGCTTTCACTGTAAATTTACTTTGAAATATTGTGTGACAAGAGGGAGAAAGATGGGCTCTCTACTCTTGGAAACAGTTACAGTCTCAGAACCCCACAGGGAATCGTTTTGAGTCAACATCTACTCAATGGCAGTGAGTTTATTATCAGACTTTAAGCTGACCTGACTATGTTATCCACCACCCGTCTGCCAGCGCGTCACGCTATGGTGGCTTGCATGTCACTATGATCCTGGAAGCTGTGACGCTGGCAGTTCAAACACTAGAAGACTTATCCATGGTGGAGAAGTTTTCAGAAGAACTACAAGACTAGAACTTGAAAGAAAAGCCTAGCAATCTACTTCCAGGATAACCATGTGTACACATTAAAATTCACATGATGGTAAACATAGTATGGAGAATGGAATTCGATACTAAACTTCTTGGATAAAATAAAGACTAAAAATTGTGGCCTAAAATGTGAAAATATAAACATACATTCGCTTATCTAAAACTTTGTTGCTTTATGTAAAATGTAAAGCTTGAAAAATAAAATGAGTCTACAGATAATCAGTATTATCATTAAAATACACTGTAGTAGCATTATGATTCACTGTGTTAAAGGAATTATTGCCAGAGAGTTTCATCTAAGTTTAGTGTTACACTCTTCACATTGTAGGATAGTCCACTTAAATTAATGTTCTTCTTCAATGAGCTGGTGTTTCAAGGTAGTCCATCAGTAAGGAATTTTCCTCATTTATATATGTTTCCCAGTAAATGTATTCAGGGGAGATCAAAAGACTTATATAAAGTGACCATACTAGGTGATAGCCCGAATACGTAATATTATTTTTTTCATTTTTATTATAATAGCATGCATAAAACAATAACAATCATATATCCTCAGAAGATCTTTCTTTTAAAGCATTCAATTGATTTGGTGCACAAAAATTCCTAACTTTACACATGCTGCTATATCACTAAACAGTAGAGTAAATGTTGATCATGAAATACCCTATGCCAGTCCATTTTCCTTTATAAAATACTGATGTATATAATAAGAATGACTTGCTTCCCTAAAAAAAATATATACATTTAAATTTCCACATATCATATTTGATCAAAGGAAATGTAAAAAAAAAACGTTTGAAGATGTAAAATTGAAAAAGAGGGGTCTCGGGGAAGAGACGTGCCAGTCAGGGTGTGATGCAGCAAAGATGAAAAATATAACTTTCCTCTAGTTCCTAAATGCTTCCTCCCTGCCCCCACTATCATGATCCGAATTCTACCTTGCAAGTCTGGCTAGACCAGAGGATGTACACAGGTACAGATAGGAACTGGAAACACAGGGAATCCAGGGTGGATGATCCCTTCAGGACCAGTGATGTGAGTGGCAATACAGGGAGAGTGGGTTGGAAAGAGGGAATGGATTACAAGGATCTATATGTGACCTCCTCCCTGGGGGATGGACAACAGAAAAGTGGGTGAAGGGAGACGTCGGACAGGGCAAGATACGACAAAATAATAATTTATAAATTATCAAGGGCTCACGAGGGAAGGGGGAGTGGGGAAGGAGGGGTTAAGTGAGGACCTAATGCCGAAGGTTTAAGTGGAGAGGAAATGTTTTGAGAATGAGGGAAATGAATGTACAAATACGCTTGAAACAATTGATGTATGTATGGATCGTGATAAGAGTTGCATGAGCCCCTAATGAAATGATAAAAAAAAGCAATGAGGAAGCTACTTTTTAAAAATATGGGACATCAGAGAGCCCTTGATGAAACGAGCATGCGTTCTGAGATTTACCGTATTCCTCATGCTCCTCATTTATTCCGTTTGTTCTGACTGAGTTCTTTCTTCAGTGTCAGCATTAGTCCTGGGGCTGCACCCCTTCTCAGAGGGTTGACCATGGATTTACATGAGAATTTCCAAATCACCAAAGAACAATGCTGTGACTCCATCCTTTACAAACCAATGTTTTAAAAAGAAGAAGGCACTTAACCGACTGAAAGCTTTGTTTATCTTTTGCAGAATTGAATAGATGTTAGGAGTTGTGTAATATTTTAATTTCTGCTATCAACCTCCTCAAGAAATTGTGAGTGTGATCTTATTGGTTTTGTAATGTAGTTGATGTTATCACGGTTTGTTGCTTGAGGACAACAATTACTCCCTGTGGATCCTCATATACTGAAGCAAGTGCCTACACAACGGAGTGAAGAAAATTCTGACAGAGGAAGTGTACATACAAAACACAAATACCTGGCAGCCATAGTTCTGTGACTGACTCCCAAGTAGGCAGCCAAAGCCCCCTGGCCAACCTCAAGCATACACAATGACAAGCTAGATCATACCTGCTCGCCACAGTCAGGGGCCCTGAGAATTTCCTAAAATCAGACAAAGCCAGTTATCACTATTTTTAAGCCTACTCTACCCATTTCTTGCAGATGCCAGGTACCATTGAGTCCATCCCATCCCATAGAGACTGTGCACAACAGAATGAAACCCCGCATGATCAAGCACCATCTGCACAATTGTTGCTATGTTATAGCCACCGTGTCCATCCATTTCACTAGGTCTTCCCCCCCTTTTTTTGCTGCCCCTCTACTTTTCCAAGCATGATGTCTTTCTTCAGGGACTGGAATCTCTTAACAATACGTCCAAATTATGTAAGACAAAGTCTTTCCATGCTTGTTTCTTGGGAGCACCCTGGCCTTGCTTCTTCCAAGACAGATTAGTTTGTCCTTTTAGAGGTCCATATTTCAGTATTCTTCTCCAGCACTCCACTTCAAGTGCTTCAATTCTTCTGTGATCTTTCTTATTCAATGCCCAATTTTCATATGCATATGAGGCAATGAAAGATATCATGGTTTGGGGTAGCCTACCTTAGTCCTCAAAACAACAACCTTGCTTTTCGGCACTCTAAAGCGGTCTGTCTTTTTAGAGATTAGAAAAACAAAGTGCGAGAGGGTGAAAGGTTGGCCAAGATTGTGCAGGCATATGTCACAGGGATACAATGGTAAAGTATAGGGACCTGATCTTCCTAACCATCAGGCAAAGCATTAGTCTACTGAGTTAATCAATGCTAAATTGGGGGACATATACATACTATGGGATCACAAAGAAAAAGCATTAATAAATTCCTTTCAATTACAAATGACAGAGAAGTAAGCCCCGGTCTTGAGTTGAAAATATATAATCTTATTACACAAGAAAATGAAGTAATTATCAAATACTATGAGCATTTTGGGAAGGTGGGCTATATATGAAGGTTGAGAGAAGCTTGCTGGGCTGCTCGTATTGATTTGTTTGGTTTGGGGAAAACATAAAGATTATAAACCTATAATGTATTCATTTTTCTGTATGTGTCCAGATCTTTTCAAATATATACAAAATAAAGAGGCTAATGCAATGAACAGCTCCTTTTCCCATCCCTCATTATCAACAAAGATCAAAAGTCATGGCTCTTCATGTTTCATCAATGCTCTACATACTTCCCTTCTCTCAATATTCTTTATTATTAATGAGGTGGGAGCTTACCTTTCAGATGATCAACTTTGTATTCAATAGTTTATATAGCTAATCAACTCCCTGGAATTATACCCCTCATCTGCTCTATTTCTCTCCTTGTTCTTGTAGAGTCCTGTCTTCTGTTTACCCAAGTTAGCATCGATCGACAGCCCAGCCCATGGCTCTATGTTCTGCCTTTTGATCCCCTCCACACCTCCGCTTGGCTGCACCAAAGTATGTTCCTTCTGGCATGGAAGTCTTTAACTTGGTTTTTTCTTTCCCTCCTGTAACAGTGGACTTATATAATATTTGTCCTTTCTTAATTGGTTGATTTCACGCAATGATACTGCTCTCCAGGCCCTTTTGTGCCAGGAGGAACTTGGTGCTTTGGTCCTTCTTGTGGAGGTCTGCATAGTTTTCCCTTGTGTGGCTGCACCCGTTTCTGTATCTGCTCTCCTACTGGTGAGAGCTTAGGCTGCTGCCATCTTTGCGCTATTATAAAGAGCGGTCCTAGGAACATGGGGATGCATATGTCTGCTCATGTTGTGACTTCTTTCTTGAGGATGTATACCCAGAGGGATTGCGGGGTCTATTCCTAGCTCTTTGAGGTAGGTAGCTCCATATTACTTTCTACAGTCATCTATCTTTGATCAAACTAATTTCTCTGTTCTGGAGACCCACTTACTGTGGATGAGGCTTCCTACTTCTCAGGGAACCATCTTCAAGGAGTGTTCCATCTTTGGTATCTAAGGGAAAACAAAAGGAAACAGCTATGAAGATCTCATGTCGAGAAAACATAATTCATTAAAGAAGAAAATCCATCCCTGAAAGTAACCACAACTCGTTATTTATAGATGAACGTGGTACTGGTAGAGGGCCCCATTGACTTTGTTATTGTTTGATGCCTCTGAGTAAGTGCCAACTCATAGCAAGGCTTATGCACAACACAAAGACACACTGCCCAGTGCTGTACCATCTCTACAATTTCTGCTGTCTCGAGTTTACACTTGCTATTATTTCCCTTTTATGTCCTCTAATTTACCATGTTGTCTTTTTTCAGGGATTAGACTCTCCTTTTGAACATGTGCAAAGTGAAGTGAGATGAAGTATTGACATCCTTGCTTCGAGGAGCATGCCTGGCTTTACTTCCTCCTGCACTGATTTGTGTGCTTTCTGGTACTTTCAGTATTCTTCATTAACACCATATTTTACATGCCTCAATTTATCTCCATTGTCTAACTTTCACACACATATGAGGTGACTGAAAATAACACCCAAGGCTTGGGTCAGACCCACTTCCATCTTAAAGTGACGTTATGAATATAAAACTCACCAAACTTACTGTCATCAAATAATTCCAACTCATATCAACCCGTATCAACTCATATCAACTCGTATCAACTGTATAGGACAGGTTAGAACTGCTGCTGTGGGTTTCTGAGACTGTAATTCTTTTTTTTTTTCTTCTTCCCCAACAGCTTTATTGGCACATCATTTATATGTCATACAATCAATAGTCTAATCATTCAATCTTATCAAGAAGAATTGTATGGTCATTACCACATCAGTTTTAGAACACCAGCCCCCTCATGGTTAAATCACCTTTAAAATGAATTATACAATCACGCGCAGTTCTAGTGCTCCCCACCCCCTCCTGCCTTCATAGTTTACTCCCTAAATCCCTTTCCCTTCTTATCACGCAACCTCCGCCCCTAGATCCCATATAAGCCCTTGTATCAGTTATTATCACAACTCCTCTACTACTCCTGTACTTTACAAATTGGGAAACCCAACAGAAACCATTAAAATAAATCAAAATGAGGTGGTAAAGATAAAATAATAAAAACATAATGACAAAAATACAAATAATGAGTAAGAAAGAAAAGGCCCCATCAACATTCAAAGAGCCAGAAAAGAAATTTCTGTCATGGAACAAGTAAGAGATACTTACACCCAACCAAATTCAAATCAGGTCTATAGGGAGGTCAACTGGCCAAGTATCGAGTTCGATCCAACATAATCCAGATGGCAATGAATGCTCTTCGCCTGATAGTAAGGCTGTTTGAGACTCTTGCCTGTGCTTCTTTGTGGGAGTAGAAAACACATTCTTTGTACCATGAAGCTGCTGATAGTTTCAAACAGCTGACCTCATGGTTACATCACCATGCATAACCAACCACTATGCCACCAGGGCTCCTCATAAGGTGGGAGCAAGAGAGTATGGGTGCCGGAAACAGTTTTCTGTTACCTTCCAACCTACAGGTTGGCAGTTCATATCCACCTACTGCCTCTGCAGAAGAAAGACCTATAAAGCTGGTTCAGGAAAGATGGTGGCAAGAAAACCTTATGGATTACACAGTTCTACTATGCAATGCATGGTCTCACTGCGACTCAGAGTCAATCCGAGAGCAATAAGTGTGCTTTGTCTACAGGGTGAGGGAGGACTCCCGTTTTCTTTACTTTCTTTTCTTTTTTTTGTATCAGATTTAGAATTTAAGAGCATGTGATATGCAGATGACACAACCTTGCTTCCTGAAATTGAAGAGGACTTGTAGCATTTAATTTTGGATTTAGCATTTGTAGGATTAATTTTTTGTTTATCTGTTTATTGCATTTATCCTGTTTTTTTTAAAAAATCATTTTATTGGGAGCTCATACAACTCTTATCACAATCCATACATACCTCAATTATGTCAAACATATTTGTACATTTGTTGCCATTATCATTCTCAAAACATTTGATTTCTACTTGAGCCCTTGGTATCAGCTACTCATTTTTCCCCTCTCTCTCCACTCCCCCCTCCTCATGACCACTTGATAATTTATAAATTATTATTATTTTGTCATGTCTTACACTGTCCGACATCTCCCTTCACCCACTTTTCTGTTGTCCGTCCCCCAGGGAGGGGTTTATATGTAGATCTTTGTGATCGGTTCCCCCTTTATATCCCACTTTCCCCTTCCCCTCCTGGTATCCTACTCTCTATCCACTCTATCTATCCCACTTTCCCCTTCCCCTCCTGGTATCCCTACTCTCAATATTGGTCCTAAGGGGTTTATCTGCCCTGGATTCCCTGTGTTTCCAGTTCCTATCTGTACCAGTGTACATCCTCTGGTCTAGCCAGATTTGTAAGGTAGAATTGGG
>NW_022107431.1:81632195-81670902 GCF_000313985.2 Echinops telfairi | reverse complement strand
TTCTTCCATGTGGGCTTTGTTGCTTCTGAGGGAATGCCCTTTTAATAGAACAAAGTGTTCTTGCATGAGGGAGTACTTGAGTAGAAGCCTATTGTCCATCTGCTATCTTAATAATAAACCTATAAATATATCCACATAGATCTACTTCCCCATCACCATATGTAAATATATTTACATATGTACATGCCTGTATTTAGACCTTCTATAAATGCGCTTTGCCTCCTCGTTCTTTCCTCTATTTCCTTTTGCTTTCATCTCATCCCACTATCATGCTTAGCCATCATTTGCATTTCAGTAATTCTCAGTTACTTACATTGCCCTTGACCAAGCCCTACCAGGTCTCCCACACCCTTCTTGCCATCGATTTTGGATCACTTGTTGTTCCCTTATCCCTAGGTTTGTTAACACTTTCTCTGGCTGCTAAGTGCAATATCACACTGGGCTGGCAGGTAGAATTAAAATGATAAATTATTTGTAAAATTAGGAAAATCACATTTTTCAGTTTTTGGAGTCAACTGAAATTTGGTTCATATAATTGGGAAAATAGCATTGACAGGGAAGAAAAAGACAGCCTTCTACAAGAAAGAAATGCCTCACCCCCAAAATATACTTCCTGTGAAATATCTCAAAGGAGCAGAGGCCCCTCCTGGCAAGCTTTCCTTCCACTGTATTTCAGGCTTTATGGAAATCCTAGGTGATTGATGTGTTGACCACATGATGTAAGTAAGCAACCAGAAGAAAAAAAAAACATGCCACTTTTTAGAAAAGCCCAGGCTTTTAAGGCTTAGTGACTTCACTACCACCATTAATTTAAGTTACTCTGGGAGACCTGGAATTCATGACGAATCTGTGACAAGCCATTCTTGCGTGTGGCTATTAGGATATTGTCAGGGTGATGCAGGGGAAAGCTTTCTAGAGTGGCTCTGTGTTTACACCGGTGGGCCTCTTCACTTTGCTATCTCTCTTTCAGTGATGGCAGCCAGACAAGAATCAACTACCCAAAGCATCCAACCATGAATTGTGAGTTGATGGAATGATGATATCTGAGCCCCACGGATGCTCTTTATAAAGCATGTGGGCACAATGTGTAGCTGGTATTTTCTCCAGCCAGACACAATAAATCTCTTTAATATCTTTTTGTTTTATGGTTTTTTTTCCTGAAGAATCTCCCCTGAATAAACGATACACTGGATGTGCACTCTGTTTGCTTACCTCAGACTCACTGACACCGTCGATTTTAATAGTGACTGTCTTTCATCATTCCACAACAAATGAAGACCCAAGCCGGGGATGTGTTTTGTGGAAATCGAGCTTTTGTACTGAGAACGGCCTCAAGGTCGTTTTTCCATACCAGCATCTGTCTGCGAGGGTGCTATACCTAGCTTAGATGGCAAGAAGATTCAGAACCCTGCCCCCTTTCTCATTTACTGGCTGATGAAGAAGAATGGAATGTTGTTTCATTTAGAAACTGCCAGGGATCTATTTATGCCTCGAATAGAAACCTATAGCCAAAATCTTCACTGGAATTTCTAAGACCAAAATTAAGCCAAACCCATTGCCTTCAAGTGAATACCTACTCATAGGAACCCTCTAGGATAGTGTAAAAGTGTCCCATAGGACTTTCAAGACTGTAAATATTTTCAGACACAAACGGCTCCATCTCTCTCCTATGTGAGGGGAAAGTGGGTTAGAAATACTGACCTTTTAGTTAGTAACCAAACACATAAAACCGTGTATGGGGGTTTCTCTAATATATATATATATATATATATATATATATATATATTTAAAGATTTTAATATTCCTATATATTTCTGTCCAAGACCCCTAGTGGCATAGTAGTTACACTTTGGGTTGCTAAGTACAAGGTCAGCAGGTCAAAACCACCAGCTGCTCCAAGGGAGACAGATGGGGCTTTCTACTCCTATAAAGAGTTACAGTATCAAAATCCCAGAGGGGCAGTTCAACCCGGTCATGCCCTATAGGGCCACTCACTATGAGTTTGAATTGACTTCATGGCAATGAACTTGGTCTTGGTTTGGTTTAATAACAAGCAATTTGTTTAAATGAATAATTTGTCCAAAATTACAGTATCTCTCCAGCTTCTAGAAAAACATGTAATAATTAATTCTGGAAAGAACTCCCAAGTCATGTGTAAGAAATTTGAAAAATAATCTGGGTATCTTTCAAGTTTTAGTCTTCTAGGGAAAAAAATTATTACTGATTTTCAATAATATAGAGGTGAATTGACTTTCAAAGGAGAAGGAATTAGTCCCGGAAAACTTACACAGAAAGCAAGCATTGCATTATTGACTACCTATATCTGAAGGAAAATGAAGAAAAAACACAAACTAATTGCTGTCGAGGCATCTCTGCCTTGCAGTAACCCACAGCAGCATCTTCGCAGCTGGATAAGTTGAATCACTCATCTATTTGCTGGAGGTGCAGCATCTCTTTCAGTAGTTTAGATTGCTGGCCAGAGCGAGAGGCAGACTGGGCTTTAACTGTGAGTGTCCAGGAAATCCAGAAACTTCTGTAGTTGAGAGTGTGGGATGCTTAGGACTCTGATCCTTGGCTTTTTAAGTGGTGGAGGATCGTTGTTAACACACACAAAATTTGATAATCCTCATAAACTATCATAATTAATATATGCAGATATGGAAATGTTGAATAGAGAAATATTACTATCTATTGAAAGATTGTTTTATTTTTAATAATTATATATAACAATTATACACATTCTATAAGTAGTAATGTGATCTTATTATGTTTCTATGTTGAGTCTCACTCAGCACACTATAATTACAAATGAGGTAAAAATAACATTACAAACATATGCTTGTCTGTCTTATTCCTTAGCTCCGTAACTTTTCCTCTTCTCAGTCTATAAATCTCCTCTGAGCCCAGGTGTTTCTGACAATACCTGTATATTTCTTACCTGTGACAACAATCCACTCTCCCATGCTTTTCCACTCTAAGATTCCTCACAATATCTGCCAATTTAAAGAAGTCACTTGATAGTGAGTCTGCCTAGTACAATCCTTGCAATAACTCTGAGACCCAGGGATCAATAGCTTATTGATTGAAAATTGACAGGAGAAGATGATGGATGTACTTGCCACTGTGCAGCTGAGAGGATCAATGGTTCGTGGACAACACTGGGATAGAGCACCACCTAGAGCTTCCTCCCAGTGCCCACTGAGAACTGACTCTTAATGGCGCCTACTCTGCATCGTGTCCCTTTCTAGGAGCAATGGCTACTCTCTCACGCTGCTGAGAGGGCATCTTCCTCAATTCATAGTAGCACTTTCCTGAATGCTCCACAAATTGTTGCCTTCCTTCTCAGAAGCTTTCTCTCTTTATGTAATTATATAGTTAAATAAACAGTCATTTAATTCACTAGATTCAGTTTCACTTGTCTGTTTTTTGTCTAGAGTAAGTGAGATGACCATGTGAGAGTCAAGTTGTAGTTGCAGCATGTGAATTAATGCAATTTTCTTCTGATTTCCAAGATTGCCAATTTTTCTAAACAGTGAAACCTCTGAGAACCAGAACATATGATCGGGTACAGTCTTATATCACTTTTCTACCCTTCTCTGTGAGTGGGGAATTTGAGTCTTCCTTCTCTGACAGGTTTCCACCACACACAGATTTCAGCTTTCACATGTTTTTCAGAACTGAAAGCTATGTAGCCCCGGGAAATATGTGAAGAAAGTGGATTGCATGATAGTACTAATATAAAATCAAAAGGTAGAATGTGGAAGTTACATAATCTACTGTCAACTGGAGGAAGGGTGGAGTCTAGCCTGTCAATCAGGTCACAGCTGGATGACCTCATTTGGTGGTTCTATGGAGATAAATAGCTCACTGGAGGCCAGAGACACTTTCTCCCTAGGACACATTCCTGCTCACAAGCCACATGGAGCTATGCTGATGGTACCCAAAGCACTTGAGCTAGAGGAGCCACATAGAGACCCACACCAGTGCTGAGATGCTTCCACCACCACTGGATCCACAAGACTTTCCACCCGCTGGGCTGTGATCTTCTGGCATTCAATATTATTGCACAGCTCTGTAAGTCTGAAGAGGAATTTATAGACTGATGTCGGATACTTTGGATAATATCAGATTTATGGACTTGATCAGGACTGGACTGGGAACTTTTCTTAATATGTAATTACTTTTTATATACATATGAGCATCCCTGGATTTGTTTCTTTAGCCTACTGGACTAACACATAGAACAACCCAAATGTCCACCCATAGAGATATATATTTTAAAACTTGATATGCACATATGTTTCAAAAAATAAAGACAACAACACTGCCACAGTGTTGTTGCCTTTTTCACAGTGCCTCTATTGATTGCACAGACTAGAATGTTCCATAGGGCAACCGGTTATAACTATTTCTTCATTTATAAAGCCATCTTATTGAAGGCTCTTACAGCTTTTGTAACAATCCATACATCAATGAAGCAAGCACATTTGTACATATATTGCCATCATTATTTTCTAGACATTCATTTTCTATTGAGCCCTTGGCATCAGCTCCTCTTCCCGCCTCCTCTCCACCCCTCATGGTCCCTTGATTAAGTATGTTATTATTATTCTCATATATTATACTGATTGCTGACTCTCTTCTCCCATGGTTTCTGTCATTCATTTCTCTGGGGATGGGAATGGGGGTGGGGTGGGTGGGGTGGGCAGCAGTACGGTATAATACCCTTTTCTCTCCTCTGATGTGACTGTAGGTTTTGTGTGTGTGTGTGTATAAGAAAGAGCTTTATATACAAGAGAAATTGAACATTGAGAAAACATCCCAACCCAGTCCAGATCAAGTCCATAAGTCTGATATTAGCCCATATGTCCAATACCAATCTATAAAGCCTTTTCCAGACTCATGAAAAAAATGCAATGACGCCAACTGCATGAAGATAACAGGCCAGTGGGTGGGAAGTCTTGGGAATCCAGTGGCAGTGGAGCATCTCAGCATTGGCAGGGGTCTCCATGTGACTCCTCTGGCTCCAGGGCTCTAGCATAGCTCCATGTGTCTTGTCAATGGAAATGTCCTGCAAGGAGTGAGCATGTGTCCGGCTCCCAGTGAGCTATTTATCTCCTTAATGCCTCCAAATGATGGCATCAAGCTGAGACCTGATTGAGAGGCTAATTTCTACCTCTTAACTCTTAAGTCTCAAATTGACACCAGATTATGTAACAACACACCATGGCACTGAATTACACTTGGAGAAGTGGTGGAGCTAGTGACTGTTTTGTTGTGTCTATTTTTGCTACAAGAAGAAAATGTTCTAAAATGGATTGTGGTAAAGATTGTAGTTTTAAATTGCTTAACGTTTGGTTCTGAACACCTAGTCACATATGGTGAAATGTTCAACAATAAAAATAAATGAAACGTAGCATTGAAACATGGGTAGATGAATCTTGAAAACATTATGCTAGTTGAAAGAAAACAGACTCAAAATGTTAAATATTGTATACTTCTGTATATATGTTATCGTTGTTAGGTGCCATCGAGTTTGCTCCAACTTAAAGCAAATCTATGTGCAACGGAAGGAGATATTGTGCTTTTCTTGACCATTATCACCACCATTGCTATATTTGAGCCCATTGTTGCAGCCCTTGTGGAAATCCATGTTTTTAAGTGTCTTCTTTTTCATAATCCTCTACTTTACCGAGCATGACTAATCTCACCTTCTAACTAGCCAAAGGACTTGAGATGAAGTCTACCTTTCTCACTTCCAAGGAGCATTCTGGCCACACGTATTTCAAGACAGATTTATTCATTCTTCTGGGCATGTATGATAGGTACTTTCAACATTTTCGATGAACACCATTTTATAAAATACATACATACTAGCTAAACCCATAGAGACCACAGTACAATTTGTGGTTTCAGGTTTGGGGAGAGGGAGAGCAGAGCAACGAGTGCTTTGCGGTTTCCTTTGGAGTGGTGAAAGCACCTGGGACGAGACTGCTGCACGCCACCCACTGGAAGCTGCGCTTTAAGAGGATGAACTATATATCCTGCAACCTTCAGCTCATTGTAAAACATTCCCAAGAGAGGATATTAGAATATTTTAATTGTTGACAAGTACTCACTTGTCATTTGAAATCAGCTTTTTGAAACATTGTGGACTATATTGTTTAAAATTCGCTCATTCATACTGATGACTTGCTTTTGGTTTATAATTCTGGGGTGACTTGCTTTTTATTATATCTTGTAGATACAACACTGGTATTTCAAATATCAGGAGGTTCACTTGTGCTGAAAGATTTTCAGCCAGACTTTAAGACTAAGATTAACTAAGAATAAAAAATGTCTACTTTGGGGAGATTACCCTTGCAAACCTTATGAATAGAAGCACAGCATTGCCTGATATAATGCTAGAAGATGAACCCATCAGGTTGGAAGCTGTGTTAGACAAGGTTCTCTAGAGAGACAAAACCAGATTGCTAGTAATTTCTATATATTTATATATAGAATTTATATATATATATATATATATAAATATATAACACAAGAAATGGACTGTTAAATTATCTACAGATAGATAGATATATAATACAAGAAATGGACTGTTAAATTATAAAGCAGTATAGATGGCTCAGTTTAATTCAAACGTGTTAGAGAGTTGTGAGACACTGGCAGTCCTTTGAGTCTTGAGGGCTGCCCGGTAGTCCTCTGTAGAGAGCTAGGCTATCTCAGCACAGGCAGCAAACAGCAAGGCAGGTTACCAACTGCCAGCCAGGTCACCAACCGCCAGTCCCCAGCTTCAGAGATGTACATCCCAATCATGTGGTCTTAAAGGGACCTTAACTTACAGCGACATAGTCCACAGACTAGGCATCCCAAAGGTAGTGTAGCCTGTAAATTGAGGCAGAGAACAAGCAAGGCAGCCACACACTGGTCCGATAATCAAAGAGCGAGAGACAAGAAGGTGAGGCTCACCGAGCCATTTATCTCTCCACCCTTCAATCAGTCTCACATGTGTTTATTAGCCAGGCCGGCACAATAAACTATCTCAGAAGCCATTTCAAATTCCACTGTAGAAGAACTACGTCATCAAAGTAGAGTGAACTGAACTGATGTGGATTAAGCCAAACTTTCTGAAACTTCTTTTGCTGGTAGGACATGACTCAAAATTAGCAAAAGTAGCAGAACACATCCATTAATATTTAGAAAGTAAAAAGTATTAAGTATGAATCTAGGTATACTGGACACATAGATGAGCTGAGATGTACGAGTGTTGACCATTTTCAGTCAGTATATCATATGGTTAACTGTGCCTCAGAAAGACAAATCCAAGAGGAATGATATCATACCTAACATCACAAAGACCATTTCAAGATAGTTCCTGAAGTGGAATACTTTCTGTGAGAAGATAATGCCTACACGCCTATAAAGAAATTCCGTTTTTAAGACTATTATTGAAATTTTCACATCAACCAGTAAAGCTAATGGTGAAGAAAGTGACATTTCTATCAATTTATTCCATCTGAAATTGATCAAACAAGCAATCAAGATGCATTAGTCATTACTAGCAATGGGACTGAAAACAAAGAAAAAGGACCAGTAGTTGGAAAACACAGTGTCGGTGATTAAAAAACAACAAACCAGAAGACTCCATGATAGAATTTTGCAAACATAATGATTTGTTCATTGCAAATCCTTCTTTTCAACAACATAAATGGCGACAATATAGGTACTCTTTGACATATAGAATACAAAGAAGTCAAATGAACTCAATCTGTGAAAAAAGACAACAAAGAAGATTGATATCATCGGCCAAAACATGTTTAAGGGCTGACAGTGGAACAATCAACTGATCATATATAAATTCATACTGAAGCTAAATAAAGTGGGGAAAAGTCCACATGATCTAAACTACGACTTTACATATTTCACCAGAATATAGCAAGCATCTTGAAAACAGATTTGATGTATGGAATATTAGTGACCAATGACCTGGTAAGTTGTGGAATGGCATCCAAGAACATCTTGCATGAAGAAAATAAAAGATAATTAAAAAGAGAGGAAAGAAAGAAAAAAACCGTGGTTCTCAGAAGATACTCTGAAAATTGCTCTTGATTGTAGTGCAGTTAAAAGAAATGAAATGAGGATGAAGTAAAAGTGCTTAATAGAAAAGTCTGAGGGTCAGCTCAAGAAGCCAAAGTGAAATATTGGAAGGAAATGTACAAAAACCAGAAGTTAGAAACTAAAAAGGAAGAACATGGTCCACATTTCTCAAGCTGAAAAACTAAAGAAAATATTCAAGCCTCAATTTTAAATATTGAAGCTTTCTGTGAAGAAAATATTAAAATATTCAGGAAGCATCAAAAGACAATGGAAGGAATACACAGAGTTACTGTACCAAAAATAATTAGCCAACCCACAACCATTTCAGAAGTAGTTATTTTAAACCTGATCATTTTTAAAAGATCAATAATTGATGGTACAGAAGGAAGAAGTTCAAGATGTTCTGGGGCATTATTGAAAAAGAAGGCACCAAGAATTGAAAGAATACTAGTTGAATATTTCAACAAACTGATAAAGCACTCACTTACTACTCTCAGGAAATTTGGAAGACAATGATTTGGTCAACCAATTGAAAAAGTTCCATATTTGTACACATTTCAAAAAAGGTTTCCCAACAGAATGAAGAAATTATTTAACAATATCCTTTATTTTATGTGCAAAACATTTTGATGAAGATAGTTCAAAGATAGTTGCAGAAGTTCATCAACAAGATGCTGCCAGACTAGACCAGAGCATGCACACTGGTACAGATAAGAGCTGGCAACACAGGGAATCCAGGACAGATAAACCCCTCAGGGCCAATAAGGGAGTAGCGATATTAAGAGTAAGGGAAGTAAGGGAAGGGCCAGGGTGAATAAGGAGAAACCCATCACAATAATTGATGTATGGCCCCCCTCGCAGGGGGAAGAACAACAGAAAAGTGGGTGAAGTGAGCCAGCGGTTGGTGTAAGACATGAAATAGTAATAAGAATAATTCATAAATTATCAAGGGTTCATGGGGGAGGGAGAGTGAGGGTGGAGGGAAAAAATGGGGAGCTGATACCAAAAGCTCAAGTAAAAAGAAAATGTTTTGAGAAAGATGATAACGACATATGTACAGATGTGCTTGACACAATGGATATGTGCATGGGTTGTGATGAGAGTTGTAAGATGTCCTAATAAAGTAAAATTTAAAAAATGATTTCTCCAAGCCAAAAAAAAAAAAAAAAAGAAGCTACAGGAAATTCAATATGCATTCATAAGAGGTCATGGAGTGAGAGTTATCATGGCTGGCATTAGAAGAATCTTGGCTGAAAGCAAAATATATAAGAAAACTGTTTATTTGTGTGCTATTTACTCTACAAAGACATTCAACTTTATGGATTATAACAGCCTAGAGATAGCATTGGAGAAAATTAGAATTCCAGGGCACTTAAATTTGTTTGGGTGGAGCTTATTCGTAGACAAAAGGGCAGTAGTTCTAAAAGAACCAGAGGCTTCCTCATGGTTCATTATCAGGGATGGAGTGAACCAGGGTTGAATCCTCTCACCATACTCTATATGGTGCGTAAATAATCCAAGGAAGTGGACTCTACGAAGCAGAATTTAGCGTCAGGATCAGAGGAAGACTTATTTACTATGATGTATTGATGACACAAATTTGCTGAATGAAAGCCCGAAGGACTTAACTGCCTGATAAAGATCAAAGACTGCAGCCTTCGGTAATGATTGCGACTCAATTTAAAGAAGCAAAAATCCTCACAAATGACCATAGAGTCAATAGTTATGATAAATGGAGAAAAGGTTAAAGCTGCCCAGGATTTCATTTTACCTGGGTCCAAAACCAATGCTCATGAAAGCACCGGTCAAAAAATAAGATGGCATATTGTTGTTGGAAAATCTATTGGGCAAGACCTATTCATAGTGTTAAAGAGAAAATATATTATTTTGCATACTAAGGTACGCCTGACACAGGTTTTGTATATTTAGTAATCTTGTATGCAAGTGAATATTGGATGATGAATAAAGGAGAGAACTGACCATCTATTTCACAAAGGTCATAACCTTGAAAACACTGTGGAGAGTTTCTATTCTACACACCAGGGTCTCAGGAGTTCCAATGGACTTAAGAGAAATGAACAAGAATAATTTCTGCATGAACCTAACCTAGTGTCTTATAAACCAACTGCCTTTGATTCCCATGTTCAATCTCTCACTTTCCCCCACATGCTGCAGATATCCATACAATATCTTTTTACCGCAAATCTAATCTATGTATTAATGATCAGTTAGGAAAGTCTACCTTAAAACAAAGTCCACTGCAAATCCAGTCAATCCCAATCATAAGGATGCTATATAGGATATTTAAAATTATAAATTTTCACAGGAGCAGACGGCTGTATTATTCTTCTGTGATGTAGTGGTAGATTTGTACTGTCTAACCTTGTGGTTAGGAGTACAATGACTAATCCCCAACACCATCAGGGATCTTTAACTTAGACATGTCTCACTGCCATTGCATTGATCCCAATTGACAGTGACCCTGTAGGATAGAGTAGCACTGCCCCTGTGGGACTCTGAGATTGTAGATATTTAAAGAAGTAGAAAGCTTCACCTTTTTTTCTTGGAATAACTGGTAGTTTCAAACTACTACCCTGGGGTTAACAGTTCAAGTTTAACTATTAAACCATCAGGGCTTAGTAACAAATGATCTACACATCTAAGTAACTTAATACAGCAAAAAAAAACCCAAAACCACACAAAAACTCTTGCTCTTATTTATTGTTGAGTTGGTGACAAGCTCTTCATATACTCTAAAGGTTCTAAGCTGACAAACATGCACATTTCTAATGATGTTGTTCTCAATGCTAGAGGGACAAAGAGTCTTCAAGGCAAAAACTTCTGTTCAAAAGTGGTCCGTACCATGGATTCCCCATCCTGATTACTCATATTCACTCATATAACCTCACCCAAACACAAGGAGACCAGGATGCACAAAACTACACCATGTGAAGAGAGCAATGAAAAAAAGGCAAATAGTTCTATTGTGGTTAGATTTTATGTCAAGTTGAATTTTTGTGAAAGTCTAGGTGTGCGTACAATCTGTCCATCAGGTCACAGCCTGATGATGCCTCCTAGAAGTGGGGCCCTTTACTAGGAGAGACCCCACCCCTCTTTCTCTGCCCCTCCCCCTTCACACTTACTTGGCCTCTATGTTTGCAACCCCATGTAGGCTGCCCTCACATGCTTCCATGGTCCTTGGATCCATGCCACTTTGCACACACTTACCTGTGGTCTTCCTGTGGTCTCACTTCACCTTTATGCATCCTTGGTCTGTAGCTGCATGAGTCTGAAGAGGCCTCTTGTGGTAGTTACATAATCTGGTGTCAATTTGGGACTTGAGAGGATTAAGAGTGAAGGGGTGGAGTCTAGTCTGTCAATCGGGTCATAGCCAATGCCGCCTCTGAGAGGATATGACTTTCTCTGGAGCAGTGGTTCTCAAGCTTCCTAATGCCAAGACCCTTTAATACAGTTCCTCATGTTGTAGTGACCCCCCAACCATAAAATTATTTTCATTGCTACTTCATAACTGTAATTTTTCTACTGTTATGAATTGGGCAAACCCTGTGAAATGGTAGTTTGATACCCAAAGGGGTTGTGACCCACAGGTTGAGAATCACTGCTCTTGAGAATTCTGGGAACACCTGTATTTCTTCCTTGGAGGCTGAAACACACTCTCTCTCTGCTCACTCCCTGAGAGAGGGCCAAGACACATGGCACTACTCTGATAGACTCCATGCCCTGGGGGTCTAGAGAAGACACATGGAGAGCCCTGCCAATGTTGAGATGCTTACAATGCCCCTGGACCCACGAGACTTCCCACCCACTGGCCTGTGATCTTCCTACTTAATATAACCCTTCTTTTGCTAATCAAATTATTTTTCTCTTCAATTCCACTTTCTATTAGCTACAATTTCATAAAAATAACTGTGCTTTGTCATCATGCAAAACTGACACCATCACCTTTGTCTGAAATACTTAATGGTCTCTGCTACAGCTTCCTACTTTACACAATCTTCCCTTTTCCCAAAACACCCCTAATTTTGTAGCAACCTATTCAAATACAAATATCATTGGCTTATTCCACCTTTCAAAACCCATCACTGTCAATTCTGACATAGTCTAAACTCCTGAGCATGACATGTAAGACTTACCTAATTTTCTTTATTTTCTCTTTAAACCTCCATTTTTCTAATCTCACCCACTTAATTGAATTTCAGTTCTATTCATTTGCCATGTCCTTTCTTGCCTCTGGGCTTTTATACATACAGCTTTTGCTTCTCAGAAGATCTCCCTCTCCTGACATCAGCCACTCAATTCCTGTTCATCTACCTTTTCTCATTCCTCAGGAGAGTCTGCTCTGAGCCACCAAGAGCCTTCTGCTCAGATCTACATAATGTTTCTGCTTATTGTTATCTTGAGAACTTTGATGTATTCTTTGTAACCTCAGCTAAAACAGATGTTCAATAAATAAATGTTTATTAAAATTAGTGAATTCCCATTGAAGAGTCAAATCAGCTGAGTATTGCAGCTGTTGGAGGGAGCAGACTATAGTGAGTTCTCATGGAAAAGGGACGGGAATTGAAATGGAGGATGACATATCATGATAGATTCACAGTCTGGGATATTTCTGAATAGCACATTATGTACAACTTAAATAGTCTGGTAAAACATTAATTTTTCTATAAGAAATAACAGTACGATAAACTAGGATTGGGGTGTACTGTGTTGGGGCTGGAATAGAAGTTGTGCTCAACATTGTCCAACAGAGACTACAGAGGGGAGATCAAGCAGCGGGCCATTGAAGGAAAACAGTGACCGCTGTGGCCACATGCTCTTGTGCATACGCGAGGATGGGAGCACGGCATTAAGTTCAGAGTAGTTTCATGGAGGGAACTCAGAATTCAAAGTGAGAAAACCTGAATTCTTAAGTTATCTTTCTAACTTGCCATCAGTGGGTTTGGGACATATCTCAGACTTTCTGAGATTTCAGTTTCCTAATTTTCTAAAATGAAGAGCGGGAGAAATTGAGACAGAGAAGTTCTGATTAGTCACTTTGAAACACCTTTAAACCCCTTGAAAAATCAATGACTACACAAGGGACAGGATTAAAACATATGGCTCATAAATAAGAAAAGAAAGGTTATTACTAGAAAAAGAAAGGGTATTTTTATCATAATGTCAACAAACAAAACTTAATGAAAAATACATAAACATTTTACTTGAAAAATATATTTCCAGAAGTGTCATTTAAATGAAGAACTTTATTTATTATAAGGGTGCAATTCATATTAGGAATTCTCATTTCTTCAGTAACAAAAAGAAGTCAAGTCAACTAAAGGAAAGTATAATGGTCAACTATTGTTTTGCTAATTGCACTGTAGGGGTATACCTTGTCATAGAGGGCTCAGTAGAGTGATTATTCTTCAGAAGATAAAAGCAAGCATGCTAAGGATGATTTCTTTGGAAAAAATATCACATTTTATTTTCCAATTTCTCATTATTTAAACCATTTAATTAAGAGCCCTTTTCAATGCAATTATAATACTCTATCGACCTATGAAAATACAGCAGATTCTATTTTGAGTTTCTTGGTTGATGATTCCATTTTATTACAGTTATTGCTAAATTTCACCACTTGCGTCTTAATTTGTCCCAGTATGGTGGCTTGTATGTAGTATTTCAAATATCAGTAAGGTCACCCATGATGAACAAGTCTCAACAGCATTTCCAGACTAAGATAAATGAGGAAGGAAAAAGAGACAATCCACTTCTGAGCTATTAGTTATAGAAAACCTTATGAAAAACAGTGGAATATAGTCTTACACGGTGCCAGAAGATGAGTCTGTCAGCCCGGAAGACACTCAAACTATGATGAGGAATGAGCTGCCTCCTGAAGCTAGAGTCAACCTAAAAGGCACGGGCAACACAGCGGTTTTAGGGTCCTGATATGCAGCTGGGGTACAGAACCAAAGGAGAAGAAAGAGCTGCAATCAACCATTAATATTCAGAAAATGGAATATATGAAGTTTAAATACAGAAAAATTAAAAGCTATTAAAAAAGAGACCCATAAAGATCTATATTCTAAGCTTTAGTGAGCTAACATGGAGTAATATTGATCATTAGAATCAGATAACCAAATGGTTACTATTCTTGGAATAATAAATCCAAGAGAAATGACATCACACCAATCATTAAAAAGAACATCTCAAGATCTACCTTGAAGAACAATGTTGTTTATGATAGAGTATTAGTGGTGTAATACCCATTGGGTTGTGACCTGTCAGGCCAGCAGTTCTAAACCACCAGCAACTCCATAGGAACAAGTTAAGACTTCCTACTCCCATAAAGAATTATCATCTCAGAAAACCACAGAGCAATTCTACCCTTCCCTATTGGGTTGCCACCAGTCAAAATTGACTGAATTGCAGTGAGTTTTATAAAGAAGACCAGTTAATCTGGTGATTATTCAAATAAACATATCAATCATTTGAAGAATTACACCAACTTTTTCAGTCTGAAACTGTTCAAATATGTAATCAAGATTAATTGATAATTATTGGCAATTGCAATGCAAAAAAGTGGAAGAAATGAGAAAGGATGAGCAGTTAGGAAATAAGGTCTTGGTAAAAGCTATGCTGCATCACATGGTAGCAGCTTTCAAGACTAATGACCATTAAATCTACAGTGTAAATACCTCTCTTTAGCAACAAACAGTAACTATGCAGGTGACCTCAACAAATGGACTACACTGGAATGAAATTGACCACATCTCTGGAAGGAGACAATGGAGAAACCCAATTGATTCAGCTCAAATAAAGCCTGGGGCAGACTGTGGAACAGAACAGCCATTACTGATACGTAAATACAGGTCGAAGCTGAAGAGAATGAAAGCAGGTATACAGGAGTTCATTTATGACCTTGGATGCATCCCATCTGAATTACACAACAGATTTAGCACAGTGTACGCTAATGCTCAAAGGACACGCATGATGACTTCCAGGACATCATAGATGAGGAAAAGCAAAAGCTTGTTAGAAAGACAGAAAGCACACGAAAATGGATGTTAAAGAGACTCTGAAATGTGCCTTTGAATGTGGAGTAGCAAAATCAAATTGAAGAAATGATTAAGTAAAAGAAAAATAAGTTTGAACATAAAATTAAAAAGAGTAACCCTAGAAGACAAAGTAATATAGTAAAAGTGTAAAGACATGGAGTTTAAAACTCCAGGAAAAGAGTAAGCTGTGCATTTTTGAAGCTGAAAGGACTGGAAGAAAATTTCAGACTCTGATTTTAACACTTAAAGATTATATGGACAAAATATTAAAGATGTAGGAAACACAAAACAAAAGAACATAGAATAAATGCACAGAGTCACTGTATCCAAAATAACTGGTCACCATGCAACCATGTCGAGGGCTAGGATATGCACCAGAACTGATGGTATGGAAGAAAAAAGTTCAAGCAACACTGAATGTATCAACAAAGAATAAGTCTCTCAGAATTAGCAGAATACCAAATTCAACGTTTCAGCAAGCTGATGAAACACTGGAAGCACAGACATTTGGAAGACAGATACCTGACCTACTCCCTGGAAGTCCCAATCTGTGCCCATTCCAAAGGACGGTGACTCAACATCATGCAGAAAATACGAGACAATATTATTAATATTATACATAATAAATTTTTGCTAAAGATACGTTTAAAATGGTCGGAGCTGCACATTACCAAGGAGTTGTCAAAAATCCAAGACAAATTCAGAAGAGATTTGGAAGATGTGATATCATTATATAAATATCAGGTGGTTCTTGTCTGGAAGCAGAGTACCAGGGAGATATTTACTTGTGTTTCATTAGCCATGCAAAAGTATTTGACTGTGCGCATGATAAATGATGGAAAACACTGAGAAGACTGGAAAATCCAGAACATTTACAGTTGCTCCTGTGGAACTTGTATTTGGAGCAAGCAGTAGAACAAGGAGCTACCACATGGTTTGATATCAGTAAAGGGTTTTATCCGTTTAGATATTAAGTCTGTAAACCGAGCAAATAATCAGAGAAGGTGGACTCTGTGAAGACTAATTTGGCGTAAGGAGGGGTGGAAGTCTTAAAAACAATCTGCTATGAGCCGATGACAGAGCCATGAACATGCTGGTTGAAAGCCAGGCCTTGAGGCACTTCAGTTGGCGAGATATATCTATTTCTGTAGGAGCCGTACTAACTGGTCTTTCTTATAAACTCACCATCTTCAGGTCACAGCAAAGTGCAAAGAAGATCAAAGATTATCACCTTCAGTATAGATTACAGCTCAATGTAAACAAAACAAAAATCCAAACTACGGGACCAATAGACAAACTCACGATAAATGGAGAAAAGATTGATGATGTCAAGGATTAAATGTGCTTGGATACACCATCAATGCTTACGAAAGCGTCAGTCAAAAAATCAAATGGCATTAGGCAATCCTGCTGCACAAGATCTCTTTAAATTGTTTAAGAGCAAAGAGATCACTTTGAGTATAAGGTGAACCTGACCTGAACTGTGATATTTTTAATAGTCTTCCATCAATGTAATGACTGGGCCATGAAAAAGGAGACCAAGGAAGAATTGATGTATTTGGATGATTATATTGGCCAGAAGAACTAACTAATCTATCTTGGAAGGAATATACCAGAAATCTCCTTAGAAGCAAGGATAGTAAGACTTTGTCTCATACTTTTCATATTACTAGGTAGAACCAGTACCTGGAAAAAAATTTATCATAAAAAAAAGGGTAAATGAAAATCAAGAAGAATCTCAGTGAGATGGATTGGTACAGTGTTTGTAATAGAAACTCCAATTGGCAAGTGTGGAGAATGGGCAAGATTAGGGAGTGTTTAGTTTTATTGTATGTATGGTTGCTATGAATCTGAATTGACTCAAGCTCATTTAATAAAAATAATAAGAAATTGCTTAATTGATATTAAAGACATACTTAAAGTTACATTTAGAATAAACTATTAGAAAAAATTTCCATTATCTTTATTGTAAAGTTGGTCATATTCTAATAAGAAAAATATTATAATTATTTTATAATTTATTATTAAAATATATTTGACTCATGTAATGCCATTGAGAAAAAAAATCACCATTTTTGAATATCACAATATTTTGAATATGCCCTCCTTAGTAGCAACAATCAAACAAATATAGTTCTAGTTGTATTCCAATGATTACCCAATGATTATTTTTACCTAGTTTGGCCTTTTATAGAAAGAATGTCATTAAAATGCCAAGTAAATTACCATTGTAACCTTTCGAGTAGCCTTTCATAAATATATGTCTATCCTTAAGCTAGTCATTTTATATATTAATCCTTTTATATTTCAAAAGTTTTTTAGTTTACCAAACTTTCCAATGGCTTTCCCTATGTGCCTGCCTGCCCACGCACACAAACTTAAAAAAACAACAAAAACAACCCTGTTGTTCTTGTGAGGTGACATCGAATACATTCCCGTTCATAGGGACTCTGTGTACAGTAGAAGGAGACCTTCTGTGGCCTGATCTACTGTCACAATCATTCCTCTATTTGAGCTCCCTGGTGTGGTCACTATGCCAAGCCATCTACTTGAGGGTCTTCTTTTTTGTTGACATCTGCTTACTCTATCTATGTCTAACATTAAATGATCATCAAGGATATTGTAGTATCACTATCACTACAGCGTGTTTACAATGATAGCCAATGTTTTAAACAATAAATTAACTTAAGCAAATTTTGTCTTGATTGTGGCTTTGCATAAACAACAGGCTAACATTGACAATATAATAATTTACTTTCAAACTTATGATATCCATGTACCACAGGGATTTGAAGTACAATTTGAAATAACCTATGGTCAATTTGAATTAATACTATAGTATGCTTTGTCCGGAATCTGGAGGATCAGACTTGCTTGGCTGCTAACTGCAGGTCAGCCGAAAGAAGAGGCTTTCTGCTCCCTTGGATTTACAGCCTCTGAAGTTCAAGGGGGACAATTCTAATCTCATTGGCAGGGTGGCTGTGAGTCGTAATTGACTTGATGACAGTGAGTGAGTACGTAGGTAAAATACAATGTATTTTTTTAAGTTCCTCGTGTTCCATTTTCCTTATTTTCCTCTCCCGTTCTTTCTCTTCTTCCTTTCATGCTTCCTTCCTCCCGGACTTTCACTAATGCGCATAGGTTGGTGATCGCCTCTCATACTTGCACTACTAAATCAGAAAGTGGTTTCAATGAATCAGAAAATAAAAAGGTTATTATAAGAGAATTTAATTATTTAATTCGCCATCATTTTAGGTAAAATCTTGGATATATATCACAGAGTCATGCCACATTTTCCATGGCAGGTAAGTGTTTATTTAAATGGTAGGATACAGATTTAACTGGAGGAGAAGGAGCAGAGATGGGAAATTGTCACAAATCTTGGGTTACAGACACTGGAATATCTCTGATTCCCTAAAGATGAAGAGTAGGAACAACCAAGAATCTGTTCAGCCCGATAGATAGTGGTTTCCCAGAAAGAAATAAAAATCTCTTTGGACAGTAAGTATATTTTAAAACTGCTTCATTATGTTTGCCAGCATTTTCAAAATGACTAATTCGAATATCAAAATCTATTAAATACCTTCTCTTATTTTTCATATTACTAAATTCAGATAATTAAAAAAAATCAGGAGCATATATAAATCAAGCGAAAATGAAATAAGATGCCCCTAAAATAGCCACCCAAAACCAATGCTTGAGAGATTGAAATATAGATATGAATACTTTCTCCTATTTTTTTCATTAGGCTGTACTATATATGAGGAGTTAAGGCTATTGGTAAACAGCACATTTACTTAAAATCCTATGGTAAAGTAACCCTGATGCAGAATCTAGACTGTAATGACTCCAGAAGACAGATGAGGCTTTCTGCTCTCAGGAAGATGTACAGCTTTGAAAACCCAGAGGCAGGAGAACTCTACCTGCTGGGTTGCTGGAAATATGAATCAACCCGAAAGGAGTGAGGTTTTTGAGTTTACATATAAGTAAATAACATATTTACTTAGAGCCCATTGGTAAAATAAATCTAAGGTGGAGGTCAGACTGCAATGACTTCTGAAACTAGGCTGTCATTTAGGGACTTTTTAAATGATCAGGGCAAGGGTACCTAGATAGCATGCAAGTTGCTATAAGGCTTTTAAAATCAACATTCCCCCTCCGCAAATACCCTACTGATCAAATGAAACCCATTAGCATAATTTCAACAACAACAACAAAACAAACTTACAGATACTCTAAAATCTACAAATGGAAAATATGAGAATATAAAAAAGTGCATTATAAAAAGAAATAGTCTAATAGGAACTGGTGTTTATTTGGGGGGATGTATGTGAGTCAGGTGAATGTTTTGTTGTTGATAACATATTTACATGCAAATAAAATCCCCATTATATATTGCAGCAGCTGTGATAAAATGTGTGCATGGTTTACTAAGAATTAATTCATGGATATTTTTATCTCTATAAACTACCTTTTCAATTCATCTCTAAAACAGTTGTACTGTTTTGAATTTCCGTGCTTAATTTACTTGTAATAGTTTTTATTTGTCAATTTGGCTGGGTCATCACGATTCTCAGTGGTTTGTCAGTTATAGTCTAGTAATCTTCCACGATATTATGTAACACAATGCAATAAACTCCATAAGGAGATCTGCTGTGAGCAGCCAATCAGTTATAAGATTCAGGTGGAGTTTAACATCTGACTCATGGACTTGGACTGGACATACCAGACTCTAAAACTGTGTGAGCCATTTTCATAATATACACCAATCTCTCTCTGTCCTTCGTGCCACCTCCTTTCTCTGTCATATATATGACAGAGACATAGAGACACATACTGTGGTAGCTACATAATCGTCAATTTAAGGATCCAGCATGTAGTGATGGAGTCTAGCCTATCAATCAGATCAGCCAATGAGGCTTCTGTGTGGACATAGCCTTCCTCTAAGGATTCCGGGAATTTCTGATATTTCTTCTTGGCGGTGGGAGACACTCTACTCACACCTTGGGACACATAGCAGCTGACAAGACACATGGACCCACCCTGATGCAGCCCTGGGAGCGCGGAGATGTTTCCAATGCCACTGGATCCAAAGACTGTGATCTTCTACATTCGGCATCATTGCATGTGGTTCATGAGTCGGAAGAGGACTTCATAGATTGTTGTCAGATATATGGGCTAATATATTTATGGACTTGATCTGGACTGGGTTGGAATGTTTTCCCAATGTTCAATTGTTCCTGTATATAAATCTCTTTCTTATACACATCTGAGTGTCTCCATGATGTTGTTTCTCTAGTCTACCCGGACTAACACATGTACACATATTTTTTGCATCACTGTTTTGCTTCTCAAGAGAACACAGTCTAACACACCTAATATTTTCATGCATTGTCTTTTCTTTATATTGGCTATAGAGTTCTGTATCAATTTTGTACTGGCTGATTTTTCACTACCAATATTGTAAATTTCATCATAAGGACTCGTTGCCTTCTGAGTTGGCTCCTGTCATCTTACAGACCCCGTGGGATAGCGGTCATTGGAGCAGGCAACCCCATCAGGCCAGTGCTTAGCGAACTGCAGCACCAGGCCCCATTCCTCATGAAAAAATACTTAAAAATCATCAATAGATTGTACAAATACATTGGCCACTACATTTCAAAATGAGACTAAAATGTATTATGATACTTTTAAAATAGAGTTTATATGAAATAGATTTAGTCATTTTAATTATAATTTTGTGGTTATAGGAGGACACAGTCAGTGGTTAAAGTCTTCGTTTGCTAATCTGAAAGTTGTTGCTTTGAACCCAACTGCTGTTCTATCTAAGAAAGATGTGCTATTCTGATTCGGTAAGTATTTTCAGTCTCAGAAGCCCTGTGGGGCATTTCTCTGTCCCTTAGGATTGCTCTGAGTTGGATTTCACTTGAAGGTAATGTGTTTAATTTTGACTGCATTTATAGTTATATATTAAAAAAACACATGAAAAACATACATAAATACTAAAAGTCATCAATAACATGTAAGCATGTAAGGAAAATGTTAGCTCTTAACATGTGCTCAGAATTTATATTTGCTACCATTTCACTAAGTTAATATTCATAGTAACTTTGTGAAAAATATATTATTGTTTCTATTTTCCAGTGAGTACTTCAGGAAGTCAGCTTTATAAGGTGGGAAATTTAGCCAAATATACATATGAAGTGAATAAAAATTAACTAGCAATTATATGTTTTTATATACATTAATCATAAAGTTTAGATTCCTTAATAAATCAATAACATATACTAATATAAAATAATAAATCAATAACATATACCAAGACTTAGGAATGTGGGTCCATGAATAATCCATATTTTTTAAAAATCCAAATTATTTTTATTAAATAAGAGTTTCCCTAATGGTCACACTTTCTATTAAAACCTAGTTTGGAAAGTCCCTTCCAAAAAGATAATTTTAAATTACTTCTCAATGTCCTTTATTAAAACAGATATCTTCAAAACAGACAAATCAAGCTTCTCTCAATTTGTCAGCCCTCAGGGAGTTACATTGTTCAAAAAGAAATAAATAGAGACACTAAAGAGAATGTTTTTGGATGCCTTTCATGAAACATCAGTGGGTCTTTAAAGCAAGTTTATCGATTCTTCAGGAGCACCCGAGGCAGGCCAAGATCTATGGCTCTGCCACTTTAGAAGCAGAAACAGACGTGCCACTTTTCCTAGGAGATCTTTCTCATAAGACCTGAAAATGTCGACAAACCAATTGCATCTGTCATCTCTGGCTTGATGCACTGAGTCCCAGAGGCTATGTCTGAATGGTTGAAAGCTATATTTTTGCTCAAAATGCTTGTTGGAACAAATGCATTTTTAGGGCAGGGACTCAATAAATGAAAAGTAAACATTCAAAACTGTAAGCATCAATGAAAGGTGATATGACCAGCAAGGAGTTAGGCTTAGAGAGACTGGATAAAAGACCACTCAGTATCAATGGCCTGGATCCCAGAGTGGAACGTGCGAGAGAGACTCTTCAAAGCTAGCCTCTGTGAATACTTCCAGCAGAGAAAAACTCTTTGACTGAAATAAACATATTTCATTTCTGACAGAACATTTTAAAAACTGACCTTTATGCTATCCCAGACCTAAGTTTCCTCTAATTTAATTCATTACGACCAGTGCGACACCTTGGCGAGTTCCCCAAGACGTGTTGATGCTACCGTAGGTCCTACCAGGTCCAATCAGAGCAGCTCTCTGTACCTCAAACAAAACCCCGTCTCCTCATGCGCCTTCCTCACAACTGTTACATTTGAGCGCGTTACTGCAGTCACTATCTCAATCCATCTAATTGAGGGCCTTCATTGTTTTTGGGAGGTGGCATGGGACCTTCTACTTTACCAAGCATGATGTCCTTTTCTAGAGACTGGTCTCTCTTGACAATATGTCCAAAGTATTTGAGAGAAAATCTTTTCATCTTCACTAATACGGAACATTCTGGCTGGGCTTCTTCCAAGACAGGTGTATTTATTCTTCTGATAGTCCATGGTAAATTCAATATTCTCTGTCAGCACCCTAATTCACATACATTGATTTTTCATCAGTTTGTCTTATTCAGTATCCAACTATCACATGCATATGAGACAATCAAACATACCAGGTTGGGTCTTGTCCACCCTAGTCCTCAAAGTGACATCCTGGGTCTTCAGCACTTTCAAGAGATCTTGTTCATCAGATTTACTCAATGTAATTCCTTGTTTAATTTTTCCAGATACTTAGTTCCATAAGCATTGATTAAGGATCCAAGCAAGATGAAATTTTGACAACTCAAATCTTATCTTTTTATTATTATTATGATGTTACTTATTAGTTCAGTTGTGCTTTCTTTACATTGAACTTAATGCATAATGAAGGCTGTCACTTATAGTCAATTAATATGGCCTCTCTGGACATAATTCCTTGTGTGATGTGTTGTAATTCTGGACGCCTGTGGTTATAATGCAGACTATATATGCCTGTGGCTTTAATCCCATTTTGAAATACATTCTCTACTATTCCAATGAACAGTATTAGGGTGGGATTAATACCCGACTTTAGTGGAGGGGAAGAGGACTGGGGGCATAATGATTACACTGGACTGCTAACTGCAAAGTCAGCACTTCCAAACCACCAGGTGCTCTTAGGGAGGGCAATGGGCTTTATACTCCTACACAGATTGACAGTCTCAGAAATTCATAGAGGCCAGTTCTACCCTGTCCTATAGAGTCACTATGAGTTGGCATGCACTCAATAGGCAGAGAGTTGCTTTTGTTTTGGAGAAGGTGTGAATCAAGGCATAACGTGTATTTCCATGGAGGCTTCTTTAAGACAGAATCCGCTGTTTTCCTTGGATAGAGTATAAATATTTGTACCACCATACAGTTCTAAACACGTCTTTTCACCTGGAATGCCGGACCTTTATTTCAGACTGAACTTTTGTAGAAGCAAGGAGATCTGCTGTGACTTTGGGACATAGTTGGCTTCTGGTTGTGGACCTTGAATTTGACTCGCTACTGCCTGACCTTCAGATTTGAGATTGAACAGCACCCACAAACACACAGCTATTGCCTCAAGTTTTATGAGTCTCTGTGAGATGTTGTGGAGGGTCACAGAACACAGGCTGGGAGGGAATCTCCCGAAGGGAGGAGTCAGGGTGGTGGAGCACAGTAGCATTTATGAAGAGTTGTCTCCAACTCCTTGAGACTAGTTAAGTATTAATTCTTCTAAAAACCTTCCTACAACATGCCGCCATCCTTGATTTCATCAGCAAGTCCTTCAACGCTCCCCACTTTCAGCAAACAAGGTGGTGTCATCTGCATGCTGATGAGGACACGTCATCAATGGTTGCAAAAACATTCTCCAATCCTGATACTGTGTTCTTCCTTACATAGTCCTGCTTCTTCACTGATTTGCTCAGCATAGATTTAATGAGTATGAGAGGGTACAATCCTTAAGCACACCTTTTCTGATTTTAAACCAATAAATATCTTTTTGTTCTGTTCAAATGATTGCCTCTTGGTCCATGTACTGGCTCTGTAGGAGCACAATGAAATATATTCTGGAATTTCCATTCTTCTTACGGCTATCCATAGTTTGCTGTTATCCACAGAGTCAAATGCCTTTGATTAGTCAATAAAACACAATTGTATTTTTTCTAGTAGGCTCTGTTTCCATCCAGATGTATCTGATGTCAGCAATGATATCTCTTGTTTCGTGTCCTCTTCTGAATACAGCTTGAATTGCTGCAAGTTTTCTGCTAATGTGCTGCTGAAGCCATTGTGGAATGATATCCAGCAAAATTTTACCTTCATGTGATATTTATGCTATTGTTTTGATAATTCCTATATTCTACCAGACATCATTTCTTTTCATATTTACACTTATAACATTTTCACGATCCTTAGGAAGCGCTAAATGGCACACTGTTCCTTAAATGGTGCAGTGACAATTACTACAATGTTCTAAGTAGAAAGAAACAGTTGCTGAAGTGTTTTAAGTGCTCTGATTCCACGTCCTAAACAACCAGAACTCACTTTTCTTCCAGGGATCATCTTAAGTTCGTGCTGGTTTATGTATTATGGATGTCTGACAAAAACCAGGATTGTTATTTTCTCCAACTGGAACACTTTGCAAATACATAGGTGACAGATGTATTTTTATTAGAATATACTTTTTCATGCATAGGAATACTAGAGATAAACTGGTGATTGCTGGAAGATTATAATCTTAAAAGATATTAGATATAGCATTATTTCAAAACTGGATTTACCAACTAATTTAGCTGCACAAGTAAAATTTGAAGATTAATTTTTAATGCCTTTGTGTTAGGACTGAATGTACCAATTAAGAAACAAGTTCCATTTCTTAAATGGCATTAAAAAAATCATTTTATTGGGGGCTTGTACACTTCTCACAATCCATACATCTATCCATTGTGTCAAGCACATTTGTACATTTTGTTGCCAGTTTGACAGATTGACAAACATTTGACAAAATTCTCAAAACATTTGCTTTCTACTTGAGCCCTTGGCATCAGTTCTTCATTTTCCACCTCCCTCTCTAATCCCCCCTCCCTCATGAACCCTTGATAGTTTATGTTATTATGATTTTGTCATATCTTACACTGTCTGACGTCTCTCTTCACCCACTTTTCTGTTGTCTGTCCTCCAGAGAGGAGGTTATATGTAGATCCTTATAATCGGTTCCTCCTTTCTACACTACCTTCCCTCCATCCTCTCGGTATCGCATCACCACTCTCCCCACTCGTCCTGAAGGGACCATCCATCCTGGATTCCCTGTGTCTCCAGTTCCTATGTGTACCAGTGTACATCCTCTGGTCAAGCTGGATTTGTAAGGTAGACTTGGGATCATGATAGTTGAGGGGAGGAAACATTTGAGAACTACAGGAAAGTTGTATGTTTCATCATTGCTACACTGCACCCTGACTGGCTCGTCTCCTCACCATGACTCTTCTGTAAGGGGATATCCAGTTGCCCACAAATGGCCTTTGGGTCACCACTCTGCACTCCCCCTCATTCAAAATGATGTGATTTGAGGAGAGAAGTATAGCGCAATGCTAAGAACATGGACTCCAGAAATAAATTGTTTGGTTTGCTTCCTTCTTTTTCAATTCCACCCAAATTAATACGCTTCCATTTCAAGTCTGGTTTTAGGCAGGTATAAGGTGATTTAGTTAAATGCTTGGATTATTAAGAATTGAAAACTAAACTGTGTATACTCCTGAGACAGAGTTCCTGTGAGCCCGGCACCTGATGGACATTGATTAATGTGTGGCAGGGAAATGAGGGAAACAAAGTGAAACATAGATACTTGACATCTAATAGAGTGTGTATGTTTTGGTGTTTGAGTTGGTTCTATATTTTGGAAGCATGGTACACAAAAAGACGGTTTATGTACCTAGTATGGGGAGACAGGAGCTCTGGTCCCAAAGTATGTTAAGCATTGATCTGCTAAGTGAATGACAAGTGGTTCTTTCTCTGATGGAGAAAAATGAGGTTGTCAGATTATGTAATGGTTTATACCTCAGAACCTCAATGGAACAATTCTCCTCTGTCCTATAGGATGGCTGAGTCAGAACCGATGCAGCACTGTGTGTATTATTGATTGTGGTGTGATCTCATATTCTTTTTTTATTATTTTATTTTATTTTTTGTTTGTTTTTTGGTCTCTGATTCTTAAGAGATACATGACACATATTTTGATGAAGCTGTTTATGTATCTCATCCTGAGGAATAGCCTCGTGTGTCACCTGGCTGCCTTAACGGTCATATGTAGGTAACACATATTAGAGCATGTATTTGAGAAAGACTATTTAAAACTTATGCATCAAACAGAGGGGGGCTTACTCGGTAGTTGAAATGGAAAATTACAAACTATCTTTTGTTGGAAAATATTAAGGAATATTTGCATGTGGTGATTTGAAGGAATAAAAGAATAAATAAGCAAGCAAATCAATCAATCATATATGAGCTACCATTCTGCTGCTGTTGTTTTTAAGTCCATCAAGCTGTTTCCGATTCATAGCAATCCTATAGAGAGGAGAAGAAAACATTTCTGGGGCCTGCATTATCTTCTCAGTTGTCCTGTTTGCATTAATCCATGTCGTCCAGGGTTGTCCTCGGTACTGATGCCTCTCAATTCTCCAAGCAGCACATCCTTCTTCAGGGATGGTCTCTCTTCACAACATGTCCAAAATAAACGACATGGAGTCTTGCTTTGCTCATGTCCAAGGAGCATTCTGCTTGTAATTCTAACAGTATCATTCGTACCAGATACAAGTAAAATTCTGCCAACGATTATCCAACAGCAGTTGAAGCATTGACAGAGAGCTGCCAGAAATTCAAACTGGAGTCAGAAGATTTGGCACATGTGATAGCATTGCTGATGTCAAATATATATTGACTGAAAGCAGAGAATACCAACAAGATGTTTACTTGTGTGTGTGCTTGTGTGTTTTGCTATTAAAAGGTAATCAAGTGTGTGGACTGTAACAAACTATGGATAACTTTGAGAAGAATGGTCATTACAAAAACTTCATTTTGCTTATATAGAACATGTACAGGAACCAAGAGGAAGATATCCAAACAGACCAAAGGCATGTCATATGATTAAATTTAGGGATGGAATGAATTCTTTCACCACAATTATTTAATCTATATGCTGAACAAATTATTCAAGAAGCTGGACAACATTGAGAAGAGTATGACATCCGAATTGAAGGAAGGCTTATTAACAACATGAAACAGCAAATGACACAATTTTGATTGCTGTAAACTAGGAGGCCTTGAAGAACTTGCTAATGAAAAAATCAAAGATTGCTGTTTTCCGTATGGATTGCAAGTAAATGTAAAAAATGCAAAAATATTCACAATGGGACCAATTGAGACTATCATGATCAATGGAGAAAAGATTGGAGTCATCAAAATTTTTGTTTTGCTCGGGTATAAAATCGATGGTTATACAAGAAACTTTCAAAAAAATCATAACTAGGCAGATCTGCCGCAAAGGTCTCTTCACAGTGCTGAAGATCATGGCTGTCTCTGTGAAGACGAAGGTGACCCAGACCCAAGGCATGATATTTTCAGTCAACTTTAATGCGTATGAAAACTGGACAATGGATTCTCTAGAAAATTACAGATTATATACTTTTGAATTGTAGTGTTCCAATAATTTTGAAATTACATTGGAATGCAAGAAGAACACATGAATCTGGCTTGAAGGACGTACAGCCAGAATGGTCTATTGAAGTAGGGGATGAGGGCTTTTATCTCTAATACGTTGAACATGTTATCTGGCAAATCCAGTCCCTGGAAAAAGACATCATGTTTGGTACAGTAGAACATCGGCCAAAAAGAGGTTGGCCTCCAAAAGAGATAGGCTGACCCACTGCCTGCAACAACGGGCAAAAACAAAAATGGTAACGTGGGACCATGCTTTGCTTTGTTCTGCTTTTCACAGGGTCTCTCTGGATTGGATGGAACTGGCCCAATGGCACCTAACAAAGTTAGTAACACAATATGAGAAGACCGAGGAGAAGAACAGCCGAGGTCAGAGATGAAGAGGTGATAGCGTCCTACATGTTTTGTGTGTGTTTCATTGACGATGAAAAAGTATTCTGAAAAAGTCTCACATTAATGATCTCTTCAGTATCACATGCACCAATCTTGTCCTAATCCTTCCAAAAGAAGTTTTATTCATGCACCAGCCTAAATGAAAAAGAAATGCAGTTGAAAGAAAGCATGGGAGACAAACTAGGGGACATGTAGTGTAAAGTGAAGTTCTATTAGAAAATTCTAGAGAATATGTCAGTAATCAACAGAGACAATAACCTAGAATTCTCCAGAATGGAATGAAAAGAAAACCCCCAAATATAATAAATGGATTTCAAAAATTCAAAGATATGATAAGTTAACAAAATCCATACCTAGATGAGGGAGCGACATTTTTCTGTCAGTCTGTTATACTATTATAGCTTGTGTCTATTGCTATAATGCAATTCCCTAGTTTTTCAGATGGAAACAAGATTTTCACACGGTATACAATTATCACCAGAGCTTTGAGACTAATAGCAGAGTATGAAGACGAAATACATTATATACACCAGATGATTGTTGTTATTGTTATTAGGTTCCATTGTGTTGGTTTCAACTCATCGGGACCCTGTGTAAACAGAACAAGGCATTGCCCAGCCCCATGCCATCTTCACTATTGTTATGTTTGAGCTCATTGTTGCAGCCACTGTGCCTACCCATCTTCTTGAGACCCTTCCTAGATTCCAATGCCCCTCACTTTATCAAACACATTGTCCTTTTCCAGGGTTTGGTCTCTCCTTATTGCATGCCCACCATTTATGGAGCTAAGTCTCCTCATTCTTCCTTCTGAGAGGCGTTCTTCCAATGTCCAATTTCCACAAGCTGGTGAGGAAATTCAAATGATCAGGGCTTGGATCAGGCACAATCCAGTCTTCAAAATAACATCCTTGCTCTTCAACATTTTAGAGGGGTCTTGTGAAGCAGATTTCCCCAATTCACTACGTCCTTTGAGCTCTTGACTGCTACTTCATAAGCATCGATTTTGGATTCTAGCAAGATGAAATCCTTGACAGCATCAATTTTTTCTCCTTTTATCATGATGTTACCCATTGGTCCAGATCTGAGGATTTTTGTTTTCTGTACATTGAATTGTAATCCATATTGGAAGCAACAATCATGGATCTTCATGAGTAAACTCTTCAAGTCCTCTTCAGCAAGCGAGGCTTCAGCAAGCACGGTTGGGTCACTGGCATACTGCAGGTTGTTAATGATTCCTCCCACCCTGATACCCAATTCTTCTTCATGTAATCCAACTTCACTGATTAGCTGCTCCACATACAGACTGACTAAGAATGGTGAGCTGATAGAACCCTGATGCACATCTTTCTTTGTTTGAAACCATGCTGCATTGTCGTGTTCACACAACTGCTGATTGATCCACGTACAGGTTTCTCATGAGCATAATGGAACATTCAGGAATTCTTAATTTTCTCAAGGTTACCCCAGTTTGTTATGGTCCACCTAGTTGAATGCTTTTAAAACAAAAGTAAACATATTTATGGTACTGTCTTCTTTCAGCCAAGTTCGATATGACTTCAGCAATGATTTCCCTATTCCACGTACTCTTCTGAATCTATCCTGAACTTCTGGTAACTCCCTGGCCATGTACTGCTGCAACCATTGTTGGATGACTTTCTCCAACTGTTTACTTGTGTGCAATACAAATGATATTATTCTATAATTTAATAATTATAGAATCCATTATATTGAGTCACATTTCTTTGGAATGGGCACAAATACCGATTTTGTCCAATGAGTTTGCGAAGCAGCTGTTTTCCAAATGTCTTGGAACGGACAAGTGAGTGCTTCTGATGCTTCACCAGTTGTTGAAACATTTCAAATCTAATCTCACCAATTCCTGGAAACCTTGTTCTTTGGCTAATGCCTTCACTATACCTTGACCTTCATCCTTCAGCAACATTGGTTATATACTTCTAAGTTTCTAAGAGTCATTTTTCCACCAAGTTGGTTTCAATGCATGCAGTAATAGTTCAAGTATGTCAAGAAGGAGTGGCAGACATGCCCAAGGGAGAGACGAGAGGGACGTGGTTGTGTCAAGGGGATATGATTCCCATGCAGTTGTACTAGGAGAAGTGAGCTACCCAAAGGCAAGGGAATACAGTTTTCATCCCATTGAAGCCTAGGATGAGGCTAGGAGCTCTCACCTGGAATTCAGAAAGCATTTCCAATACCCAGAGATTGGAGGGCAGAGCCATTGCCCAGCTGTTTCAAGAGAAAAGAGGATTGTCTTTGAATCTAATATAATATGTTCTGGGTTTGGATTTGATTGTGTCAGCTATCCCTGCTCTTCTTCCTATTTCTCCCATCTTTTCAGGAATTGTGGAATTTGTTCTTGTTTTGAAATAGCACTTTACTTGGAAACAATACCTGGAAGCAGATAATTTGCATTGTGGATTTCACAGGTTCAGAGATAAAGAGAAGTTTTGCCCTAAAATGATTTATACCTGGAGTCTCATCAATATTTGATTTTGAGCATTTAGAAGATGAGATATTGGTCCTGGAATTGATTTAAGATTTTTGTTAAATTTGATGGGGTGAATATGTCTTGCATATGAAAAGAATGAAAATTGGGGCATTGGGGGTGGTAAAACTTGTGGAATGTTATGCATTAATTTGCACGTCCAAAAGCAATTATGTGTTCTAAATTCTAATCAGTATACCTATTATTATAAATCGGTGTGAAAATGGGTCTTCTTTGCATTGTTAGTGAGGCAATATTAATGTAGGATGTGTTTTGAGTTAACCACTTTTGAGACATAAAGGGTACCTAACAAGCAAGTATAGTTGGGAGAAAATAAATGCTATACTCGTGTAGGTCACTAAAGAACCAAAGAGCAAAGAATGACAAGAGACAAAGCAAATTCCTGGAGCCAATAGACAGGAAAGCCTTTTCCTAGTATTCAAACAAAACCCACACTGGACTTTTGACTCTTAAGGACCCTGTAGGGCAGAGTAGGATAGCCTCTGTGGGGTTCTAAGATTGGAAATCTTCAAGGCAGTAGGAAGCTTCCTCTTTTTCCTCTGGCTCTGTTGTGGACCTTGAGGTCAGCAGGAGGCAAGTAACTCATTACACAGCTAGGGCTCCATCCCCTTCAGCCAGTACCCTACATTTGTAATGATAGCATCCTAAAGCCTAAGGTGCAGTGGTTGATTGCTCATGTACTGTACCAAAACTTTAGTCACCCGCTTGCCCAAGGGGACAGATGTGGCAATCTCCTTTCTTAATATTACAGCTTTGGAAATCCTATGAAGGAGTTCTACTCTTTCTTGAAAGATCAATTTTAGTTACAATCAACTAGATGATAACAGATTTAAACAGTGAGAATAAACTTGATTATGCTAACCATTGGTGGTAATTCCATTACTTGCTTAAAATAAGGCACCATCTTTAAAATTTTACTTGCTAAAGGTTAATGTTTAGCTCAACATAATTGGATCCTCAACACATAGACTACATCTAAAAGGAATAAGCCAGTTCCTTTCAACATCGATTCTGACCCACTATATGAAAGAAGCAAACAATTGCCTGTCAAATAAGTGAAATATTTTTGGTAATAAACTGTCTTTTGGCATTCCATCAATTGTGTAGGCCTTTTTTCAAATGATTTTAGCACTGAGCTAATTTTATGCTTGAGAAATAGGTAAATTCACATTTAAATTTTAATAATTATCAATTAATTTTTGATTTGTTATGTTTAATATTGGAAAGAGTATGAAAAAAGAACACTGCTTACGATTAAGACTTGTTTATAGAATATAAGAAAAAATAAAAAACTGTGTGACATGAGTGCTGAGAGATCTTCAAAGATTTTATTTTAAAGATGCTATTGCAACCAGAAACTAGATGTGGTCCATAGAGAAGCTTATTTAAAAACACTAAATTTGGGGTTTAGTAAGAGAGAAGACAAGACAATAGTAATTAACATCTAATGCTTAAAATTAAGGGCTAATAAATTATATTCTCTTATATTATTTTTGTCATTCAATATCCACAATGAAGTAATTATAAAAAATTACAAATGCTGAAATTAAAACTTAGAGTTGCTAATTTATTAACTAGCAAGTGGAAAAGCTAGGACTAATGACATCTTTACTGCATTTACTGCATATTCGTTATCAATTAAGGTAGTTTCAAAACTATGAGTTGGAATCAACTCTATGAAACTGGTTTGATTTGCCCATTTTTTTAAGAAGCTAGAATACATGAGATCTTAAAATGATAAATTTTATTTAATTAGCCATACATTCTTCCTGTTTGCCACACGTGTTGAGCATGCTTTGTTCATAGAGTAAACTTAGATTGAAGACAGTTCTTTTGGCAGTCCATGGTACTTTCAATGTTCTTTGCCAATATCAAACCCATTGGTTTTTCTTCAGTCTTCATTATTCAATGCCCATCTTTCACGTGCACATGAGACCATGGAAAATGCTGTGGCTTGGGTCAGGTGCACCTTAGTCCTCAAAGTACCACCCTGCTTTCCCACACTTTAAAGTGGTCTGTGCAGTGGAATCACCTAATGCACTTTCATTTTTTCTCTTGATTGTTGCTTCCACGATCGTTGATTGTGGATCTAAGTAAGAAAATCCTGATTTTTGTATTACAATATCTTCTTTAGTTTTAAAAAAGCCCATAGGTATATTCAGTTTTTCCTACTAGTTTTCTAGGTCTGGTTTTAATGGTTTGATATTGTATATTTTTACACGTTTAATCTCTGAAAGTCTCATAAAAATCACCTAGTCTCAATTGTTGTACTGAATCATGAAACTTGTATATTTAATATTTGATACAGAAATGCAAAGCTGTTATTTCAAATCAAAATCACATTACTTTTACAGAATCACATTTAATTGCTCAAAAGAATTCCATTATATGTTGCTGCCAGTTGATGTATTGTTGATTTTGAGCCATGACAACCCATATGTGTGCTTCTCATGATTTTATAGAAACCTCGTTATGGAAGGAAACTCCTTATGGAGATTTTCTCTGAGACACCTCTCCAACCCCAACCAAACTCACCACCATCTAGTCACCGCAGAGTCAGAGCAACCCTGCGGAACAGGGCAGAACATCCCCCGTGAGTGGCTGAGGCTGTCAGTCTTTAGCAGGGAGAGAACACCATTGTTGGTAGCTTCAAAGTGCTGACCTTGTGGCGAGCAGCCAAACACATAGACATTAAGTCACCAGGGGTTCTGAAACACATCTTAGGGGTTCAAAGCATAATATTTTGGTTGTTTTTGTTGTTTGTTTTCATTTTACAGTAAGAACAACACATGTAATAAACAAAGTAAACTTCAATCATGAATCAGGTCACCTCATGATTTCAAGATGCTGACCACATCTATGGATATGATATTATATGCTATATGGGGTAGCAGTACCCCATTGACTCACCTCATCACCTATCCTGGTTACCCATTGGGCCTTATTCTTGCCTCCCAATTGGTCTTTATCCAGCACAATAATTGCCCTTGAATCCAAGGTGGTGCACTTCATTATCATGTGGATTGGTGTTTGAGAATAGGCTATCTGGACATGACTTCTGCCGTGGATACTGTCAGACAATTTGGAATGGATCATCAAAATTGCTAGTTGTCCTTGGCACGGCTGGTGGAATGAACCAGATGAGATGGTGTGAGGAATGAGTCATCCACACATGACTGGTAGAATTGATCAGGCGAGATAATTCAGAACTGGTCATTCAGGCCTCAAAGGACATTTAGACCTCTACCTGACCCTGACATTCCCCTCCTGAAGAGAACAGAACTCTGAATTCATTCAGAATATTGGATGATGATGATATGGCCATGGCCACTTCCAACTGACAGCGGACACAGGACCATTGTATTTTTCAGAGTACATGGTCTTCATTTTCCCTAAATCTGTGAGCTGCCTGTTTCAATATATGGAGCAGGATGGGTCTGTATCCGTTCATCAACATCATTCTTACATAGAACTGCCACAATCAGGAAGAGACAAACTTCATCAACAGATCAAAGAAAACATAAACTGAAAAACAGAACACAGATAGCTTTTCATTGTCTCCAGAAAGGGAAGCCGTCCGATTTTGACAGACATGTTACAGGATGTGGTTGGGAGCACAATTCTTACTGGCACCCTTGTCTTTTTCTGACACACTGGAAAAAAGGGTTTATCTAGGCCAAAGAGCCTTAATGCAGGGCCCTTAATTAAGGCTTGCTTGTATGCTTTAAATTCATTTTCTTGGGCCTTGCATCATTATCGTTTTTCTAATTCTGCTCTCTTTAAAAGCATCATAATGTTCTTTCCGTGCTCCCAAAGTAGGATCCAAATCCTGCAGTAACCTGCTATTCCCAGGAGCAACATGGTCTATTTGGGAATGCATTCAGTCTCAATAAAAACATTCCCACCCTAAAAGGTGAGCAGGAAACTTGGGAACAATTTAAAATTGGTGGGAGAACAAAGAACCTCTCCCAGATGCAAGGCAAGGGAGGTGAGATAACTCTTTGACGGGGACTCACTGATGTCAACTACTTGAAGATAGGAGGTTAAAGGACCACTAAGGGATTTTAGTACCAAATGGGTCACCCTAATGTCCAGCAGAAAGCAGAAGGGCTTACCAGCAACATCTACTCATACCCAAGGCTCCTTAAGTTTGATGCCAACAGTGTGGTCCAAGACAGCATGGGAGCTGAGTCATTGTCACTCAAATCAACATGACTTGCTTAGGGAATTGGTTCCCAACCTGTGGGTCGCGACCCCTTTGGGTTGCCTAAGACCATTGGAAAACACATAAATATTTCACAATATATAATTAGATACTGTTTTATGATTGATCATTATACTTTGGTTATGTTTATGTTCAATTTGTATCAGCGAAAATACATCTGGCGTATCGAATATTTACATTATGATTTATAGCAGTAGCAAAAAATCAGTGATGAAGTAGCAATGAAAATAATTTTATGGTTGGGGGTCACCACAACATGAGGGACTGTATTAAAGGGTCACGGGAATAGAAAGGTTGAGAACCACTGGTTTAGGGCATTTGAGCATCAGATGTTCCAGGGTCCCGCACAGGAAGCAGGTGGAGTGAGTCTTCCCTCCTGACCTCATGTCTCTTGAGGGACCTTGGCTGACACACTTGCAAAGCGTCAAGTTTTACACTGGTGTTTAACGATTTAGGTCACTGGGGAACTGTCCATTCCATCGAGGTACCGTAACCAAAACACAAAGCATAACAAAAACCTGTGGAGTCAATTCTGACTCATAGCAATCCTATACAATATTTCCAAGTGTATAAATCCTTATAAAAGCAGACAGCCTAATTTTTCTCCAACTTGGGAAAAATGTCACCTTGATCATTATGCTCTTAATAAGCATAACCAGCTACTTAAAAGATTAGATAAGAAACTGAGGGAAGAGTAAATTTATGTTCATGAGACAGAAATAGATTGGATAAAGGGGATTAAATACAGTTTGAAGAATACACACAATATTAGAAAATTTTACGGTTTACTTTGTGCATGTTTAACAATAACAAAATTAATAAGATTTTAAAAAAGTACTATTTTGCCAAGTCCTGTGAGACACTTTTATAATCCCAACAACTAGGGAAACTGATGTTTTTTGCCTCAAGCACTTTCCTGATAGTATGTCCTAAAATAATCGTAGCTACAGGTCACTTAAAATCCTATCATTTACAGCAGTAAATATCTCTGTAATACATAGATTGATTTCACGTTAGAATAAAAGATTCAAAATCACAAAATTTTGCTTCAGAGACATTTGGCTTGAAGTATAGCTTGGCCAGTCACTTTGCTGAAGATGCTAAATTGTTCTGAGATTTAATTTTATCATATGAAACCTGAATATATTTGTATGATTGGGTCATATAAAACATAGGTCAGATGTCTATTAAAAAAAAACCCAATGTCATCATGTCAATACAAAGTCATAACAACTCTATAGAAGAGGGTAGAACTGTCTGCTGTGAATTTCCTAGACTGTAGCTATTTATGGGTGTTGAAAGCCCATCTTTCTCCTGTGGAGCTTTTGGTGGCTTCGAACTGCTGACCTTACAGATCACAGCCCAACAAGTAACACCTATGCTACTAGGGCTCCCAGATATCTATTGTATTCCCATTAATGAACAAATACAGATGAATGGACAAATTATTTTTAAAGAAAATGAAGCTTTTTTTTAAGCCAAGGTGGACTTTTTCTCTCCTTCTATACTACCATGTAAATTTCCTTATTAGTACATCTTTGAAAAATGATCAGCTGAAACACACCAGGCATTTTCATGTATTAAAATACCTAACAAAAATCATGGTGTGAATTTATTAGGAATACTTAGCTCCTGACTAGAAAGTAAATTTTCAAAAAGGTGAAACTTTCAACCAAGAAAGTTAAATAAAATCTATAATCCTCTCCTTTGGACAAGTGAACTTCTCATCAATAGAGATGGATGATATATGTGTGTTGTTTTATATCTATTAGGTTGACTTATTCCGTTTTGAAGACTGAATTTTGATCAACTGCACAGCATGAGACTATATGCAATGAGAACACCATGCCTTTCCTCTTTTAATTAACACAGTGATATTATCAGGGTCAACCAAAAAGTTTTGCCATCATTTTCATTAAAAAAATGTATTAGTCTTTCAAATGAAGTAACCTTATTTCACTTTCTTCAGAATTTATATATTTCTTTTCCATTGATAATAACTTTAAAAACTGCACACATGGGAAATCCATAAATCAGAATCCACATGATGACAGTAAATGATGATATATAGTTAAATTTTAGATGAATGATGAAATCCTTCAAAATAATAATACATTAATTTTTTAATCAATATTACCTATACATATTATAGGAAAAACTCAAACCCACTTCCTTTAAGTCGATTCATCCTCACAGGGATCCTATAGGAAAGGATAGAACTACCCCTCCAAGTCTCTAAGACTGCAAATCTTTACAAGGCAGAGCGCCTCATCTTCCAATTGGTCAAGCAATTGCTGTCCAGATTCCTTGGCGCAGACAAGGGAGTGCTTCCAGTGATATTAAGCATGTTGAGGCATGCCCATTGGTCTTCCATCGATTCCTGGAGGCTTGTTTTGGACTGAAGCTTTCAGTGAAACTTGAAATGTTTCCTTTGGCACCACAGGTTCTTTCTCACATGCCACCTCTTGAAAGAGTTCAATGGCAACTACATCCTTGGGGTACAGTGACTATGTATTGTTTCCATCTTCTTTTGATGTTTCCTGTGTTGTTCAACATTTTATCCATAGGATTTTTCAATACACTAGCTCTCCATTTCCTCCCAATCTCCCCTCCTTTAACCCAAGGACTCATAAATAGTTACTATAACAATAGATTTACTAGCCTGTTACTCATAAACTGAAAAACATAGTTAAAATCAATAACAAAAACCTAACTACAATAACAAAGTAAAACAGAGAAAAACCTGAATCAAAAGAAAGGTAGATTTTAAAAGCAGGTCAAAAGGGACATGAAATGATAAGGCATTAAAATTTAACCTAACTGCATCTATAATAATCCACTTTCCAATACATTCTGCATGATAGCAAGGCTATTCGTATCCTTGGTCTAAACTCAGATAGGATTCACCAAGGACATAAATCGTGTATTTCTCCTTCACTTAAAAAAACAAAACAAACAAGACAAACAACAAACAACAAACAACAAAAAAACTGAAACAACTTTAAAATGGGTCAAAAGGGACATCAAATTATGAGATATTTTCACCCAACTATATATGCCATAGGTGAGGCTTAGGTATAGGAAACATTTTCAATAATATTCATTCATAATAGCAGAACAACATTTACCAGACTAATACGTGACATAATAAATCAAGGAAGGTATTAAAATAGTAAGTCCAGGCCACCATCATCCAGTTCCAGGCAAGAGAGCCCAATCAAAATCCAGGGTCCACCAGTTCTATGCATCTGGATAGCAGTCATCTGCTTCTTCAGTCTCAATCCAAGGCCTACAGGTGTGTTTGAGTTAAGCCCAGTTCATTCAGTGGGCACCTCCATTTTTCTTGACTGTGTCCTTCCTGGTATCATAAACCATGTTGAAAATGGCCAATCACAGTCCATTTCAGTTCAATTACAAGTAGGATATTGATCTTTATGCATTCTATTTCATTTTTCCTAGATGAATACTTCCAATTTTCCTAGATTAATGTCTACATGCCAAGCTTTGATTATTAGTTGATTTTTGCAGCTTTTTCTTCTCATTTTGACTTGTGCCCTAGCGGTTTTAGCGAATGAAGATACCTAAGGCTTTAGTTCCCCAGGATTGACTCCATCAGGCCGCCCTGGTTCACTCGCAGTTGAGAAGGCAGCTCCCCCTCAGCGTGATTTTGCGTGCCTTCAGAC
>NW_022107431.1:81623510-81631046 GCF_000313985.2 Echinops telfairi | reverse complement strand
TTAAAATCTTAAGTATATGTCAGATAAACTTACTCACACCATTCAGTCACTTGGATTTATAGCGATTCTATAGGAAAGATAAAATTGCTCCTATGGGTTTATGAACCTAGAACTATTCCCAGAAATAGCCTCACCTTTTTCCCTTGGAGTGACGTGGTTTTGAACTACTGACCTTGCAGTTAACAGCCCAACTTGTCACCATTATACCATCAGGGCACCTATGTTAACTATATAGTGAATGAAATTCAAGTGATAAACAAGGCAAATTATGGTTATCTTTCATCATGCTATAAAATGCATGCTTTTTATGTTATATGAAATGCATGTAGAAGTTTGAAACTTTAGAGAAAAAAGTTCCCTTTTATTCTCCCTGAAGAGTTGTCTGCAGTGAAATTTATAGAGCCTGGAGTGGATTTATATAATTAGCTTAGTTGCAAGCCATACTTCCCATAGGTCAAGCCAATTAAAGGATAACTCAGGGAGACATGGCTCCAAACAGTGGCATATGGCGCAGAGACACTAATGCTCACTTGAGAGGGAAAACAAAGTCACATGGATTATAACTTTGAAATGAAACAAAATTGGATGTTGAAGACTTTGAACTCAATGTTCCCCTCCCTTTTGTTTTCTGTCTGTACTGTGTTTTGTTTTAAAAAAAATCATTTTATTGGGAACTCTTACAGATATAACATTCCATAGTTCAATCACATCAAGCAGTGTTGCACAATTGCTACCACAATCAGTTTCAAAACATTTTCTTTCTTCTTGAAATACTTGATATCTGCTTCTCCTTATGCCCTCTCTCTCCCCACTCCCTTCTCCCCAGGAACATATATCCCCTCTTCCCATACCCCTAGGGAACCATTACTCCTGTTACTGCTTCTGAAGGGTTATCTCTCTTGGCTTTCTTGTATTGAACCATCCTGAATATACAAATGAACCTACACAGATCTGACATGATTAATGAGGTCTTTTTCTATACTCCCTCTTTTTCATGTACTGTCTTTTTTATGTTTACTGTATCCTGTGAAACTTGGATAGTTTTAAAATTGTGGTTGTAGACTCCACTGTTATTGAACATTTGATGATCTATATTTTCCTCTCTTGGGGGTTTATTGTCAGTTTTCACCAAAGATTCAAATGTGATGGCTAAGAACACAGTTTCCTACTTCCAGATTGTGGCATTTGAGGCCGATGATGAAAACATACATTTGGGATAAACACTCTGAAAATTAAACATGAACTTTAAGTATAGAATAATATATACCAAAGGAATTTAATAGTTGGATTAAAAAGTCACAATCAATAAACAATTATCACATACTGCCTGAACCAATGTAGGGTGAAAAGAGACAGTTTTAGCAATGAGGAAAATAAATGGAGTAGAGTTACTCATAATAAAGCCAGACCCTGGATCGTGTCAATTAATGATTTTTGAATGAGAATGTCAGGAGAGTAAATTGACAGACTCACAAACATATAGATGTGTGTTGGCTTAATCAAAAGTCTATCAAGTACCACTTCAGGATTAACTGTAGACTACAAAACAATTTGCATCAACTCTGATGAGACTTCAATCCATTCTGCAGTATGGATTGCTGTTTTGACTCTATTCCTTTGGCAATTTCAAGACCTAATTTTGGGAAGCTGAGGGAGAAAAAGGAGAACACTAAACATTTGTAGGGTTTTTACTGTTGTTGTTTTAAATTAAGGAATTATATATGGTACCAGATTCAGGTTATTTGAAAAATGATGGCTGGAATTCTGGAGTCCTCCTTTACCACTGACGATGATGTGTGATTTCCAACAAGTCTCCTTTGCCTCTGTGTCAGTAAAGAAGGCCTGCTTAGGTGGTGGTGAAGTGGTACATGGCTAACAAAAGGGTTAGCACCTCGAATCACCAGCCCCACAAAGGAAGAAGGATGTGGCAGTATAAACATGTACAGCATGGGAAACCATTTGGGGAAGTTCCATTCTGTTCTGAATTGTGACTGGGAATCATAATCAAGTTGACCGAAATGATTGTCTTCATTTGCTTATTTTCAAACTGATGGGTAGACTAGACAATTTCTGAGCTTTCCTTCTAGCTTGCGATGTATCTTTTTGTTGTTTTTGTTCATCATACTGTAGGTCTTATTTTATTTATAGTTAAAGTTGACACAAATAAATAGAAAGTACATTATAAAGTACCAGTATCAAGGATTGATAAACTAGTTCTTTAAAACTGCAAATAGCTGTTCCTTGAAAAGGTGGAGTCGGCTGCTGTGTGTCCTGACATGTGGTGCACTGCTTCTTCACATAAATCTTGCTCTTTGAAAAAGTAAACTGAAAATCTTCAAATCCAGACACACCATTCCATGTACCTTCTGCAGCCTTTAGTTTCTCATTTGCCACAGCTTGACTTAATTTCATCATATTACCATTGTTCTTTAGAGATGGTTTTTCAAAAGGGTTTATCTATGTGGGGTCACTTTTGATTTCTCCTTTGACATTTATTACTTCCTCAAAATATCAGGTTCCATGGGAAAAAATATATTATGTAAGTACAGCTCTTTTATACTATCTGGCTAAGTGCCATTAAGAAAAACTGCTTTTTTTTTTATGTGAAAGATACATCAAAATATGAAAATAATTCTTCAGCATCTTTCATATTGCAGACATGCTGCGGCTAAATGTATACATAGTAAAGTAAAACACACTCCTTACTATTGTAATTCATTGAAATCTTGTAACATTTCCGTCTAGAGTGTCAATGCTCTGAGTAATTTATTCCCTTCTGAAAATCCTTATTCTGCACAAGCTCGCATCTCGTGATGCTAATCAAAACCCAGACCCTTCCCATTGTCCACCAGTGCTTTGTGCAGAGAATGAACAATTCCCCTACATTTATTTTCTTTAAAATCCTGAAAGTTAAACTACTTGTAACAGCAATATTACGGCAGAATTATCATATTAGTTAAACAAAATAATGGTGGGTGGCTGAGGCTTCTGTCAAGTCTCTATATTGACAGTGAACAGTCAATCCCAGGCAGTCTGTGTTAGAAATGACAGCGCTCTTTCGAGCTCTTCATCACTGCTGCTCGCGGAAATCCGAGTCATCATCCTTCACTGGCTGTCTTGCTTCATGGTATCAATTAGCAAACAATCTGTTTTGTTGGCACATGACACAATTAGGATGCAAAACAGAGGCACTGTGAGGCAAAACAGTTTTCAGAGAAAAGGCTGTTCTGCCCAAGCATGGAATGGGAGAAACGGTATCACTCCGCTGTGTGTCAGTCATCCTTTAATTTGCCGCTGTTTTATTTTTTCAATAATACAATGTAATAATAGTATTAGTTCAGTTGTCATTGTGTTTGTTTTTATGACGTTAATGTTTGATCATAAGAATATAAATACACTAATAAGACTTTTCATTTTTAGTTTTCAGTTCTAGAATTTATAGTTTAACCTTTATTCACATTCTTGAAAAAAAAAAAAAAGGAAAAAATGCACCCTCCACATACATAAAGCAGGGGAAAGGTACACTAGAGGGCACTAGTAAGCTATATTTTTATTATATATATATTTTTTCATTTACCAATGTAATTTGCATATCTTTAGAGATGCCTTTACTGCTTAATCTGATCTATGTGATAATACCAATTTTTCTTCTCTGTTGTCCTCTTTTTTTTTTTCCTCCCAGAGATCAATAAATTCCCTTAATATGTTTCCTGGCTAGGAATATTTCGACCCAGCTGGAACACTGTTGGGGTAATCTTTATTCCACAAAGATTGCTGGGGTGGCCTTTGTCACCTTTATTGAAACCCCCACGCTCATGTCCTATGACATGGCTGCTGATTTTGGAAAAAGCAGCTCCAAAGATACCAGTGCTTGCTACTTAAGCCCTATTGTAGGGCTTCTAAATGCTCACAACTCAGCCCTGGGCATTTCCTTTAAGCTGCCTTGAAACTCCCTCTCCAGGGGTGACAGACTAGAAATGTAAGTAATCTGCCACCTGGTTCATTTTCACAGGATTGGTCCGAAAGATAAATTCATCCTCTGAAGAATATACAAGAACAATTTTCCTTAAAAGGTCAAATGAAATTTATGCTTCTTGCTCAAACTTTGGCGTTTCAATTAACTTTTAAAAGTCAGAAACAATATAGTGAGATCTAAAATGACCTTAAAGAGAAAACATACTGTATTTATTAAACAAAATAAGCCAAATGAGATGCCTTTCTCAGAACATATTGTTCTTCTCCCTTTATTTAATAAGGCTTAAAAAAAAAAACCCAACCAAACCCTTAAGTCTTATGGTACTTTTAAAAACAGGAGTAGAAAGCCTCATCTTTCTCCTGAGTCGGGAGAGGTGTCTTCAGATGACTGACTTTGCAGTGACAAGCCTACTGCATGTTTTTGGATAACATTTATTACTAATTTTGGAGGGTAATTTGGAGTAATTTTGAGTTTACAGAAAAGTTCAATACAGAAAATCTCCATGTACTCTTCCCCTGGGTTCCGGTCATGTTAAAGTGTTATGTTGACATACAACTTTCAAATATAAGAAATTAAAACAAGTATAATGTTGACTAAAGTCTATTTTCCCCACAAATATCCTGTTTCTGTCTTAAAATTCCATTCTGGATTTCACATGGCATTTAATTGTAGGGAGCTTTTATCCAAAAAAATCGCTGGCCGTGTAGTAGTTATACCTTGAGCTTCCAACTGCAAGGCCAGCAGTTAAAAACTACCAGGGGCACTACAGAGAAGATCGGGCTTTCTACACCCTTAAACAATTACAGTCTCAGAAACCCATCAGGCAGTTCTACCCTGTCTTACAGGGTAGCTATGAGTTGACATCAACTCAATAGGAGTGAGTTTAGTTTGGGTTTAGTGGATCAAGGGGTATTTGTTGGACTCTTGAGAATCACTAGCATTTCCAATGGAGAAATGTCAGGGTTCCTAGTCTTATAAAGAGCTACAATCAGAAATCCACAAGGGCAACTCTGCTCTGCCCCAAAGGGGTGCTATGAAACAGTATGGATTTGATGGCAGTGAAGTTTTGTTTTGTTTTTTAATTCATTAAGTTGCTTTTCCCCATGTATTCAAATCTTGAGTATAAAATTAAGAAAAAAAAAAGAGTTATTTCACAAAAGTGCATCAGATGTAAAGAATGTAGGGAATGTATAACAAATGTGGTTATAATGTTAAAAAAATTGTTATAGTAATATTTATTCAGCAGAATACAACTAAAATCATGGTAAGCTAAACCATGGCCACAATCCACTATCATGAAACCCAATAATTTATAGCAAAATATTCCTTCAAATTCCTTCGGATAAAGAGAGTATCATTTCTTATCTATGAAGAATACAAATTTTCTAGTATAGCTCAGGTAATAATACAGTGGCATAAACAGTTAAACTTTGGACTCCTGGATTAAAGTTGGCTCAGACCTACCCAGAAACAGAAGACAGAAGACAGACACAGAAGACAGGCGTGGGGATACACCTTTTAAAGATCAGAACCTGGAAAACACTATGAAGCAGGCTACTCTGCAGTTGGGTTGCTTTGGGTCCAAATTGATTCTGTGGTAACTAACAACAACAACATATTTCTCAAATGGGTGTGGCTTTTGTCACCTTCCATGTGGGCAAACTGTGTCCCATTCCTGGGCTGTGCTGCCCGTTCCCTGTCTGTCAGTGGAAAGGGCATGTTGGGAAGATACTGAATAAGTTTCAGAGGAGCTTCCAGAATGCGATAGATGAAAATGAATAAACTGGATATCTACTTGTGAAAAATAACCTAACGAAAATCCATGGATCAAAAGAACTGATCATGGGCTCCATGAAGGGCCACGCAGAATTCCCTTTCATTGTGCCTGATTTAGTACTCCATTGAGGATCCACTGAATGGCAGCTAACAACAAGAGCCCCTTTTTCTCAAATATATAAGACAGATGAGAGCCATCTGAAAATAGGTTTACGTAGTTTAACTTTACCCTACTATTATTATCTTGAAATACTGTATTGCTGTAAAATATTAAATAGATTGTTTAAAGTTCACTTCACATGTTTCAGTCTCATTATGACCACCACATCCTGCCCCCAACCCTGAACAATCTGTACGATCACCATCATTATCTCGTCAGTTATTACAACCATTTTGCAGGTTTGATAGGGAGATGTCTCCTACTCTGGGTTTGGGTAGGCAGGAGAGGGAAATGCCAAAGCACACAGGGGCAGTTTTGCAAGATGGGACTGTTTTCCCTCTTTGCCAGCAGTCATTTCTGTCTGTATATGATGGCCATTAGGTTAAAAACTAACTTAAAATATATTCCATCTATGACATAATCCCAGAAAAAATTAATAACTGATTTGATCAGGGTCATCCCATCAGGCAAGCAAAGGAGGCAGCCCCAAATGGAAAGGCAGCCCTCTTATGGCTTACAATCTAAGGTTCTTTCTGTGTCTAAACCTTCTGCCATGGAAGAACAATCAAAACTAGCACCCAAATGTATTGATTAACTTTCTCTATATAATTTTTGGACAATTATTGTGAAGATTTCTTTAGAATGATTAAAGGAAGCCAGTTTTTCCATGAACTCTCACACACTCACTCACTGCCATCGAGTTGATTCCAGCTCCTAATGATTGTGGAAATTACTTCTCAAATGAAAATGTCTAAGGAACCTTTAGCTGTGTCCTCTGAGTAAGAAAATGTCCAACCACTTAGACATTAATATTCTTAGCGGTTCTCCCTGGCTCCTGTTCCTCTGTGTCTTTGGAAGGTTAATTTAAAAAAATGGAAAGGGTTGACTTTTATATCTTCAACCACAAACAGAACACTCTTGATTGTTAGAAGTGCTTGGAGCCCTGAGATAGTTCGTTTTCCTCGTGGGAAGGCTTTGAGTTTAAAGCCTCACAAGGGGTATGTCATTTGCTTTAAAATTAATTCATGAAACTTCCAACTGAAGTAAAAAATGCACTATACACACACACACACACACACACACAAATTAGCTGTTTAGTGATTTGAGCACACTGTCATGATCAGTTTTTGTTACATTAAAAAGATGCAATTAATATTAAATGCATGCATTTTTAAGTCACTTTAATAAGTTGTTTTCTACACTACAACTACATTTCATTCTAACTCACATGGTAAGTCACTGGATTATAATTAAAAACGGTAATTTATAAAAAGGCTCTATCACTATTAGACTATAGAAAATCCAATAAGAAATACTACAGAAATGGTTCTCTTCATGTGATTATGTGCAAGATGGTTTCAGGGGTCACCGATTATATTGGCATTCCAAGCATTTATTTGGAAACTAAAATGAACAAAGAAAGTTATAATGAGATTTCAAGAGGATTGTGAAAACATTCTACTATTGTTAATTCCATTTTTCCATGAACTGTTTGAAACTCCCTAGTACGATACCTCTACTAATGAAAGAGGTTAGGTTTATGATATTTTAAAACTAAGAAATTCCCATTGGACACTAGTGTAGAGTCATTGTTACTTAAAGAAACATCTTGTTCTGATGATGC
>NW_022107431.1:81605613-81622189 GCF_000313985.2 Echinops telfairi | reverse complement strand
TTTGGAACAAGTTCAATCAATAGACATCATAAAAATATGTAAGAGAAAATGTAATTTGTTAATATTTTGTCCTATAAATCATCTGTTCAGTTTGTTAATTATATGCCCTATCCATTTAACTCAGTTTCATTTCTATAGGCTTGTGTGAAACCACAGAGAAGTTTTGTGGCTACGAATGATGGCAGGAGTAAGAAGCTGAATGTTACATTACTTCTTAAGTTCGCCAAGAGCCTAGCATCACTATGATGCCTCAGATTCAGTAGATTAAAAATTCAGAACTTCAAAAAATATTAGACACAGCTTTGAGAGAGAGTAGAAGATACAGGAAGTTCCTTCAGTCTCAATATGGTAAGAGGAGATGAAGAAAGGAAGAGAAGAGAGAACACAGCAAGCAAGCAAGGAAGGAAGGGAAGAAAAAATGAGGGTGGGAAGGAGAGAGGGAGGGAGGGAAGAAAGAAAAGAGAAGGAAGGTAGGAAAGAAAGGAGGGAGGGAGGGATGGAAAGCAGGAGGAATTTTAAAAGAAGGCCTTTGATGAATACTTCTTTGATATACACAAGGTAGCCGTTTTCACATTTTTACATATTGGCTCATCTTAATCACATTTTTTGAAAGGAGATACTAATACACCAAAAAATGTTCGAACAGACAAGTTGTGTGTGGTTGGCTAGATGTATTATTCACCTGGTGTGCTGCAGACCCAAGGTATGCAAAGACACTCTAATCAGGCAGGGAGTTCACAAGATTTAAGAGATTCTCTCTAAGGTATCAGTTGAGAACTGATGTTGGCGAACTTTGGGATTTGTACCGTGTGTAGCCCAGCACTGATGAGTTAACCTTTACTGTGCAATTAAAAGAGCTACAGTATTTGTTGATTTTTGCCACCTATTACAACAAAGTTAATACAGTTCTTTCTTTATAGGTTAGATGTTGACAGTAAGATTTTTATAATTACAAAGCAGGTAACTTCAGAACTGGTCATGAGCTCCTTTATATTACAGCTGAAATAGCAGTTTATAACCAAGAAAATGTTGCATTTAGATCATTGAGTTTCTTTGCTAATCAACTATTACCACATTTTTCTAATACAAATTTTATGCTTCCCTCTTCCCTTTATAAGAACACTTTTTATTTTATGAGATTCAATTTAAACTTAAACCTAAACAGAGCCTATAAAATCCTTAAGCCAGGAAGGTTGTATTAGTCTAGGCACTTTGGAGAAACAAATCCACAGCAACTCATGTATAAGAGAGAGTTTTATGTAAAGAAAATGTGCATCACGAAAACACATCCCAACCCAATGCTGCCCAAGCTCACAAGTCCAACATTAACCCATTAACCCAACACCAGTCCACAAAGTCCTCCACCTCACAAAACAGAGGCAGGAGGAAAGCTGAGTCAATGAATGAACAAGCATCTCAGCACTAGCAGGGGTCTCCACACGGGGCTGCTCCAGCACCCAGGGCTGCATCGGGATAGGTCCATGTAGCTTCTCCTTGGGGATGTCTTGTAGGAAGTCAATCTTGCAAGCTGAACTGCTAAGGCAGCTGCACCTGGTGCAACCATCACAAAACAAGAGACCCGAGAACTAGAAAGGCGAGGCTCATCACCCATTTATCCTTCTGCCTTTCAATTAGCCCCACATGTGATTATCGGCCAGGCTGGCACAATTAACTAACTCAAAGGTTATAATATCCACAAGATTCCTGAGATTATTAGAATATGTAGACCTTTGAGAGTTATGTCCATAACTACTACACTAGTATACAAGGCCAAAAGAGACACAACTGGTTAGAAGGGAATTTATAACACTTTCTAGTGACCACTTTTCAGGTAGGGATCCCAGTCTATTCCTAAATGACACAAACTTTGTTCACCCAGGAAGGAGGTCGCCATGAATTCATGGCATAGCCCATGGAATACTCCTTATGGCTACCCCATAAGTCCATCAATATTTAACAAAGATTTTTCTTTAGTCTTGTAGGTCCGAGAATCAATGGTTAGTAATTCAAAAGATAATCATTATGCTAAGAACTTGCCCAAACTAATTAAAGTTAAAAAGGATCAATTAAATAATAAATAGCATTTATTCTGAATTCTTTATAGGTCTAATTTTCAAATCCAGGTACTTAAATTATTTTAATATTTTTTTGTAAAGGAAAAGATGCCAAGGACTTGTTAAACTACCCAAGGTGGCTCAGGACGCAACCCGGCAGAAACAGTATCTGAAAGATTTCACAGGCCAAGAGTTTTCCACTACCAAATAACAATTGATTTTGATTCACAGTATGGGATTCCTCTTTCTAGTGACCAACATTTTCATATCCACATTCAGGATATTTCCTTTTCCAATTGCCACATAAAATATAAGGTTAACGAATATTTTCTTGTGGAGGATGAGATTTGGCCAATGGAAAAAAAGTAGCTGGATCTATCAAAACAAAACAAAGAAAACCTAAGAAAATAAGTGATAAAGCATTTCTGTCATATAAATAGAAATGCTATTTTGGACAGTATTAAAATTCTTTTTGGACAGACGTGGTCCTTTTTTGAAAATGCTACTGTCAGTGAAGGCCTCCTGACAGCACAGTAGTGTTTACACATTCTGCTGTGATCCTCAGGGTCAGTGCAGGAGTTCGAAACCACCAGCCACCTGCTTTGCGGGAGTAAGGCAGGTTTTTCTACTCCCAGGGCCACCGTGTCCTACAGGATCACTATGAGATAGCATGGATTCTATAACAGTGAGTGTGTTTTTTTGGTTTAATGCCACTGATGCAAAGTTTTGATAAAAAATAATTACCTCGTGCCTATCTTCAATGCTATTTGAATTTTTGAGAAAAAAATATTAACATTAAGTCATACACATCAACATTAAATAAATCCTCACAAATAAAGAAATAAGCAGTATCATGATAAAGAAAATATAGAAGTTGTCAACGATTTCATTTTATAAAAAGAGTAACAAGTTGAATCAATTTTTACAAAGTAAGTTAACTTAAATTTGAAACAGGCTTCACATTCCTAAGATTTCTTCTATCAAATGGTTCTAGAAGTGTTTCTTTCAATGTGATAAAGGACACGTGGCACTGTGAATACCAATATTCCACACACCTTCTTTTCATAATGGGAGTAGATAAAAAGTAATTATGTCAAAATAAGTTAAAAAGGAACACTGACTGCCTTCTGGGGAAGCTAGGGAAATATCCCTACCCAATTGTTCTAAGGAATTTGTTCTCCTGTGTTCTGTACCCTGATGAGCCTTAATTGCAGCCATTTCTCCTGGATCCGTTGTGACCCAGATGGGAATCCCGAAGATACTTTGTCCTCACAGGGCTCTAGGTGAGATTTTTAGCCATTGCATTAGAAATCTGTCCTATAAATTCACCCGGAGTCGGGTGGCAGTGCTTGATGTGATTTAAACTATTTCCTTGAAATAATTTCAATGAGTCATTCCTTTGAGTGCACCCACTAAGTCAAAACCTGAAAAGATATTTTTAGTCTCAGTTCACTCTACTCAAATGTATTTTAGCTCTAAGTTCTTGAAGTGCAATATAATAAAAGTGATGCCGTTCTTAGTCCTTGAAGTTTCAGAATCATAGTATTCAAAGTTTTAACTGCATGTGCCGAATATGCCAAGTGTTCCTGAAATTTGGTTTTTTCTTTCTGTCTAAAGCAGTTTGTCTTTTCCTTCATGCTCAAAAAATAGGGCACCAGCCTCTTTGAGCTCATAAATCTGTCAAATGTATATTTGTCTCTGACAATGAATAAAAACAACCTGTAACAAAATGCATTTTGTAGTCATCATTAAAACAATGCAAATTTGCAAAAAAATGCAAATAACATTATTTTGACTTTCTATAAAAATAGTTGACCATCTTATATCAAAATTGATTGTCTTATACTTGAAATTGATATCCTCTATGAGAAAGCAGTGTAGTGATTTAGAAACCAATGCTTAGCAGTGAATGAGGCAGTGTTTCAAAAAAGTTGTAGTTCATTATTGTTTTTAATCAACTTAGTGAACTTCAATCCAATACTATGTTTACATGTTATAAACATTATAAATAATGTTTATTGCAATGTATATATGTATGTTTGGGTGTGCATGTGTAGTTTTTTTACACACATAGGTACAAAATTTTCAAATAATTTTCAGTGATTGGAAATTAGAAATAGTTTCCAAAGCATTTCTTCCACAAAATAATATATAGATACTAGTGTTATATTTTTTCATATGACTGATACCATATTACACTAAAATGAGTATACAGTCTAATGTGGTATTCGTAATATGAAAAAGATATTACACTAAAATTGTGTATATTCCTACGTGGTAAATATCATTTTGAAAAAAGGGCAATTATTCAATACTTTGAAAATCATAATAGTTTTAGTCAAGTAATTAACCCAGTGATTGTCTATAGAACAATAATTGGTCTCATAACAGATCCACCAGTAGTGTGAAGTTAATTTTGTTGATATTTTCACTAATTAAATGATAAATTCCAAGTGAAACTTTAATAATTTTGAGGTTTTAAAAATATTTTATAATAAATTTTCAAATATTCATGTTATGAAGTTTCCATTAAGCTATTATTTATAATGTCTACATGTGTCAAAATAATTATAGTTGATCACCCTTTATGGAAATAACTAACATTTCTCCATCTTTTCTGATGCAGTCTTGTGCTTATTCATAAGATTTCAGTAGTAAAAAAAGAGCTGTATGAGCCCCCAGTAAAATGATTTTAAAAAGAGGAGCTGATACCAAGGGCTCAAGTAGAAAGAAAATGTTTTGAAATGGATGATGGCAATCAATGTACAAATGTGCTTGATACAATGGGTGTAAGGATTGTTATAAGAGCTGTAAGAGCCCTCAATAAAATGATTTCCATAAATAGATACCCCCCCAAAAAACTATTTCAGTAGCCGTTTTCTTTTTCACAAGTAGACAATAAAGTCTTTATTTGCTAGTATGTCTTAGTCTGAAAGCATTGCAGGATCCTGTCCATCATGGTATCTGAAATGACATTCATATAGCTTCCAGCAGCACAGCAACACATACTATACTAGAGTATGACAAATGACAGAAAATTCACCTTAAAGACATAGGTGGAGTAAAGCATTTGGAAACTTCATTTGCTGATGTGGCATAGCTCAAAAGGGGAAAAGTCAGCATCAGAAATACATTAGCATTTAGGACATAGAATATACAAAGTATAACTCTAGGAAAATTGGAGATCATTAAAAATGAAATGGAATGCAAAAAGATTGAAATACTTGGTAATACATACTTTTAAGTATAATAGAATTCAGTGATAGAATATTAATATGCGTACAAAGAAGTACAATTAATGTGACTCTTATTCAAGTTTGCATACCAAAAATTATGAAATTATATATTTTCACCAATTTCTACAGTTTGAAATTGATCGAGCATGAAATCAGGAAACATTCATCCTGGTGATTGGAATGCGAATGTTGGGAACTAAGAAGAAGAACTGATAGTTGGGAAATATGTCCTTGTTGACAGAAACAATGTTAGAGATAGCATATACAATTTGCAAGACCAACAACTTATTCATTGCAAATATTGTTAGCCATGCCACAGATAGTATGGATGGAAGGGCAACTGAAATGTTTCAACAAGTGGTGCTAACAAATGAAACGCACATAAATCAAGTTAACTGGATATTTGGAAAGAGAAGAAGGAGAAGTTCACTATCATCAGTCAGACTGAGATCAGGAACTAATTATAAAATAGGCCATCAATTGTGCAGATGTAAGTTCATGTTTAAGGTAAAGAAAATTAAAATAAATCCACAGAAGCACAAATATGGCCTTGAGCGTATCCTATCTGAGTTTGGAGGCCATCTCTCAGAAATGTGATTCCTTATACAATCAATGACTGGAGGGGGGATGGGTCGAGGGATGGCATCAGGGACCCACAGACATGAATAAAGCAAAATAACATTAGGAACACAGAAAAGAAAGAAAAAAAGCAAAATATATATCAGAAGGGATGTGAAACTGGCTTTGGAATATAGAAGAGTTACAGTAAAAGGAGTTCTGCTGCTGCCAGGTGCTGAATGGACAACTAATCACAAAGTCAGTTATTCAAACCTCCCACCTGCACCACCAGAGAAAGGTGCCTGCTCCGGCAAATGTGAACAGCCTCCCAACCCTGTTTAGGATGTCTGTGAGTCAAAATCCATCTTATGGAAATGGATTTGGTTTGTTTTTCCAAGTGAAAGGACAAAGAAAAGAAGTAAAAGTGCTGAACAGATTTCAGAGTGACTTGCGAAGATAGTAAAGTGCTAACATGTGCAAAAGACTTGAATTGGGAAACCAGAAAGGAAGAACACAGTGCACATTTCTAAAGTGTAATTTACTAATGGAAAATGCGACATCTCGAGTTACAATACTGAAGGATTCTAAGGGAAAATATTGAATGACACAGGAAGCATACCAACATATTGAAGAAATCCATAGTCTCTGTACCAATAAAATGATTGATGTTCAAGAATTTAAGGAGGAAGCACATGATCAATAAATGATCAGTTTGGAAGGAGAAGGTCGATCTTCAATGAGGGCATTGGGGAACATCAAGGCTGCAGGAACTGATGGAAGACCCACTGAGAAGTTTCAACAGTGAATGGAGTGCTAGAGGTGGTCACGTGTCTATGGTAAAAACATTGGGAAAAAGCAACTTGGCCAACCTTCTACATACAAGAAATCTCTATCCATGTCCATTCGAAGAAAGGTGATTTAAAAGAATGTAGAAATTGTCAAACAGTGTCATTAATAACACATAAAAATACAATTTTGCTTAAGAATTAAAAACTAACCATTTGGAACTGTATAATAATAGGGAAATGTCTGCTATTCATAAAAGATTCAGACATATATGTGAAACAAGAACTTGCCTTGCTGATGGATCTTAACTGAAAGCAAAGAACAGCGTTTGTTGTTGAGAGCCATCAAGTTGGCTCTGACCCACAGCAACCCTAGGCACAACCAAACTTACCACTGCCTGGTCCTGCACCATCCTCGCTGTTGTTTCTACACCTGAGCCCACTGTGTGGGAACTGTGCCAGTCCATCTCCTTGAGCGCCTGCCTTTTTCTCACTGGCCCTCTGCTCTACCACACATGATGCCCTTCTCCAGGGATTGGTCTCCCCTTGCCATTGTTGTCTCAAAGGAGCACTCTGGCTTTACTTCTCCCAATAAAGATCTGTTTGTACATGAGACTTCCACTATTCTTCTCCGGCACCACAAATTAAATGCATTGATTCTTCTATGGTTTTCCATGGTGAGTGTCCAATTTCACATGACTATGACACAAGAGAGAATGCCTTGGCTTGGGAAAGGTTGTATCTTACTCTCAAAGAAACATACTTGCAGAGCAGATTTACTAAACACAACTTAGTTTTTGATCCCTTGACTGCTGCTTCCATCAGCATTGAGTTTGGGTCAAAGTGAGACAAAATCCTTGACAACTTTTCCTCCATTTATCATGATGTTATCTACCGGTCCAGTTATGAAGATTTTGGTCATCCTTACATTGAGTTGTAACCCATACTGAAGGCTACAATTCTTTTTTTTTTTAACATTTTATTAGGGGCTCATACACTGTTATCCCAATCCATACACACAGCAATTGTGTAAAGCGCATTTGTACATCATTTCTCAAAACATTTTCTCTCCACTTAAACCCCCGACATTAGGTCCTCATTTTTCCCCTCCCTCCCCGCTCCCCCCTCCCTCATGAGCCCTTGATAGTTTATAAATGGGTATTTTGTCGTATCTTGCCCTGTCTGATGTCTCCCTTCACCTACTTTTCGGTTGTCTGTCCCCCAGGGAGGAGGTCACACACAGTTCCATGTAATTGGTCCCCTCTTTCCTACCCATTCTCCCTTTACCCTCCCTGTTTTGCCACTCACACCACTGGTCCTATAGGGCTCATCCGTCCTGGATTCCCTGTATTTTCAGTTCCTATCTGTACCAGTGTACCTCCTCTGGTCTAGCCAGACTTGCAAGATCGAATTTGAGTCATGGTAGTGGGAGCGGGGAGGAAACATTTAGGAACTAGAGGAAAGTTGTATTTCTCATCATTGCTATATTGCACCCTGACTGGCTCATCTCCTCCCCGAGACCCCTCTGCAAGGGGATATAGCGTCTGGGGTCTTAAAAACTTGAAGGTAAACAAGTGGCCATCTAGCTCAGAAGCAACAAATCCCACATGGAACAACATATCAACCTGTGTGATCACGAGGTGTCGAACGGATCACTGAAGACAAATGGGTGCATAAGCAAATGTGGCGAAGAAAGCTGATGGTGCCTGGCTATCAAAAAGTATAGCGTCTGGGGTCTTAAAGGCTTGAAGGTAATCAAGCGGCCATCAAGCTCAGAAGCAACAAAGCCCACATGGAAGAAGCACACCAGCCTATGCAACCACGAGGTGTCGAAGGGATGAGGTGTAAGGCATCATCAGAACAAAAAATCTTACCATAGTGAATGATGGGGGGAGTGTGGAGTGGAGATCCAAAGCCCATTAGTAGGTCACTGAAGGCTACAATTCTTGATCTTCATCAGCACGTGGCTCAACTCCTCATTTTCCGCCAGCAAGGCTGTGTCATCTGCATATAGCAGGTTGTTAATAACTTTTCCTCCAGTCTTAATGCTGAACCCTTCATTGTAGAATCCAGCTTCTCTGTTGAATTGCCAAAATTATACACTATTCAAATAGGGTGAGAGGATACAACCTGCCCCATACCTTTCCTGATTTTAAACCATACTGTATTCCCTGGTTCTCTTGATCCATACACAAGTTACGAATTAGCACAATGGTGTTTTCTGGAAATTGCATTCTGCCTAAGCTTATCCAAAATTTATTATGGTCCACACAGTTGAATGCCTTTGAAATGTCAATGAAACACAAGTAAATATGTTTATGCTATTCTCTGCTTTGAGCCAATATCAATCTGACAATTATATCCCTTGTTGCACGTTATAGTCTGTATCCAGCCTGAACATCTGGCAATTCCCTGTCAAAGTACTGTTACAAACGTGATTGGATGATTATAGGTAAAAATGTACTTGTGTGTGATATCAGCGATATCTTTCTATAGTTTGAGCATTCTGTTGGGTCACTTCTCTTTGGAGTGGTGCAAATATGGATCTCTCCTTGTCAGTTGGCCTTGTAGCTCTCTTCCAAAGTTCCTGGCATAGACCAGTGCTTTCTTCCAGTGCTTCTTCAGCTTTCTGAGCATTTCAGTGGGTAGTCTGTCAATTCCTGGAGCCTTGCTTTTGACTAATACCATTCAGTGCAGCTTGCACTTCTTTCAGCACCATTTGTTATTGCTCATATCACCACTGAAATGGTGGACTGTCGACCACGTCTTCTGGTACAGTGACTTGTGCCCTCCTTCCATTTCCTCTTGAGGTTTCCTCATTATTTGCCTATAGAATCTTTCAAAATTGTTATTTAAGACTTGAATTTTTCACGAGTTCTCAGTTTCATAAAAGCTGTTCGTGTTCTTAAATCTAGGTTGTTGCTCATTTCATTATCATATTTGGCTTTGTCTTCTGGAACTGCTCTTTAACATTTTCTATTCAGCTCCTTGACTTTACCCTTTCCTCCATTGGCTTTAGCTTTTCCCTGATTAAGAGCCAATTTCAGAGTCTCTTCTGGCATATACTTTGATCTTTTCTTTCTTCCTCGTCTTTTTAATGATTTTTCTTTTTTTCTTCGTGAATGATGGTCTTGATGTCCTCCCACAGCTCATCTTGTTCACTGCGTCAAATCTGTTCTTGAGATGTTCTTGACATTCAGGTGGCATAGATTCAATTTGTATTTTAGCTCCTGTGGACTTGTTTTCATTTTCTTCAGCTTTATCCTGACCTTAAATATGAGCAGTTGATGGTGTAATCCACAATCAGTCCTAGTCTGTGTTTAGTTAGTGATAGTGAGCTTCCCATTTTATCTTCCCACAATTGTAGGCAATTCATTTTCCCTGTATTCCATCTGGGAAAGTCCATGTGTATGTCTCCTGTGTTGTTTGAAAAAGGTACTTGTTATGAACAAATGGTTTTACAAGATTCTATCACGTGCACTCCAGCTTCATCTATTGCCAAGTCCATATTTCCAGCTAGTCTTCCTTCTTCTTTGTTTCCCACTTTTGCATTTGAATTACCAAAAACTATCAATACTGCTTGATTGCACATTTGATCAATTTCATACTAAAGTCGTTGGTAGAATTCTTCAGTTTCTTCATAACTGTTTTTTTTTTCTTGTTAGTGCATACATTTGAATACTAATTGCATTGGTTGAATTTCCTTGAAGGTGGAGAGATGTAACCACATCACAGACAGCCTTGTACTTCATGGTGGATTTAGCAAGTTCCTTTCTGACAATGAATGCCATGTTATTCTTCTTGATATGAGTCAGTTTCAGCTCACCAATACCTAGGATATTGATCTTTGTGTGTTCCACTTCATTTTGACCACTTATAATTTTCCTAAAATTTATAATTTGCATATTCCAAGTTCCAATCTTTAGAAGAGTTTTGAAGCTATTTCTCTTTACCTTTATTCATGTCCTCTCAGCAAATGACCAGAAGGCTCCACTCCCACAGGCTTTACTGGACTCCTATCACCACCGTTGACTACCCTTTAAGAAAGCCTCCCATGTTCAGTCACATTTTGAGTTCACTTGAACTTGAGAGGCCTCAGAAACTCTGACAATATTCTGCTTCCTTGTTGTCAATTTTAGTATTTAAAAATACTTCAAAGCTATGAGTAAGATTTCCAGTGGCTATGTCCTCCAAGTGGAGAGCTGATTCCTTCTTGTGGTTTGTTCTTGGTCCGGAATGTTTTTAACTGTATTTTATTGTCTATACAGAGGTATTTAATTGTGTAAAGCATAACAAAGGATGGATAGTATTGTAAAAATGGGAATTTCAGAACATCTAATTGGGTTCAAACAGATTTTGAAGCAGTGGTTTCGATTCAGAGGCAGTCATTTGAACAGATAAAGGAGGTAATACTTGATTTGTAATCAGGAAATGTATGCTGTAGTGATCTACCAGTAGACTGTATTTATCCCATCTGTATGATGAGCAAGTAATCTGAGAAGCTGGACTACATACATACACAGAGGAATGAAAGATCAAGATTGGGGGAAGACTAATTAAAAACTTACCATATGAATATGACACAACTTTGCTTGTTGAACGTTAAGAGGACATGAAACAATGGATAATGAAGATCACTGATTATATCCTTTACTATAGATTACACCTCAACATAAAGAAAACACACACACACACACACACACACACACCTCTCACTGCCGTCATCAATTCTGACTCATCATGACCCTACAGGAGAGAGTAGAACTCCCGCTGTGGCTTTCTTAGACTAGCTCTTTAGAAAGAAAGCCTCTTTTTAGCTTCTGCAGATCAGGTGGTGGTTTCAAACTGCTGACCTTATGGTGAGCAGCCCAATGAGTCACTCACTATGCCACCGGGGCTCCTCCTACATATGAAGCAGGATAAGCAGTGTCCGTGGTGAAGTATGAGAAGTAGTAAAAGAGAAAAAGCCACTCCATGAGATGTAGGAACCCAAACAGCAGCAATGGAAGTAAGCAAAGCAATAATTATGAAGAAAGCGCAGAATGAGGTTATGTTTGTTCTATTATAAAAAGGATTTCTATGAGTAGAATCAACTATTTTTTACTGTGATTTTATTTTTTAGAACATAGACTACAACTATGTAATATATCTCCTTACCTATCTATCAATACTATTATTCGTGTATCTCTGTATTTTAAAAAATTTTATAGCTTTTATTTTTTTAATTCCCCCTACTTCCTTCATTCCCTTGTTGGCCCCGACCTTGACTTCCTATAACCATTAAAGTTAGCATCTTTTGATGTGAAAAACATTTTCCTTGATTTTTTTTCCTTTAATAATAGTGGTCTCATACTGCATTTGTCTTTATGGGATTGATTAAATTTACTCAGCATATTACCTTTCAAGGTTTACATTGTCATGAAATATTTGAAAGTTTCATCATTCTTTACCAACATATAATATTCCATTTTATGTATGTACCAAAGTTTATTTATCCATTCCTCTACCAATGAGTCTTACACTTGTTTCTGTCTGCTTGCTGTCACGAATAGTGTATGATGAGTGTGGGTGAATGTATGTGTTCATGTTTGGCTCCTTGCTTCTTTAGATTATATACTAAATAGAGCAATCCTGGGCAATATGGCATTTACATTCTTATTTATTTGAGGAAATGCCCGACTTCTTTAAGCAGTTTTACAGTCTCACCAGCAGTGTATAAGGTTTCCATTGTCTCTCCATATCCTCTCTAAAATTTGTTATTTTCTGTTTCCTTTTTTGAGTTTGAGTGCCAGTATGAGGTGGTCCACCATCATTTTATTTTTATTTTTCAACTGTCCAGTGATCACAAGCATTTCTGGTTGGCTATCTGAATGCCATCTTGGGGGATTATATATTCCTGTTCTTCTGCCTTTTGTTTCAATTGGATTATTGGTCCAATTCTTGTTTAATTGTTTAAGTTTTCTATAGATTTTTGAGACTAGCCCTTTATCCAATAAATCACGAATACATTTTTCCAGTTTGTGCATTCGATTTGTTTTTTACTTTTTTGATGAAGTCATTTGATACATCCACATGTCATCTATCTCGGAGGTCCTAATACTCTACTATGTCTTCTATGTGTGTTTTCATTTTTGTATGAGGTGTGAGGCAGAGTCCTGAGTGAAATCAACTTGATAGCACCTAAAACACTTAGCCTACAGAGTGGGTAAGTCAAAAGGCATTGCTAAAAACCATAGAATTTTTCATCAAACAATGATCTCAAAATGTGAAGCTATTTCTTGTTTGTTTGTTTAACATATCCTCCAGCTGGGACTATACATTCTTCCATGAAGAAATATGTACCCTGCTTTATACAGCATCATAATGGCAGTTTTACAGCATCATAATGGCAGTTTTACATCCTTGATGGATTGAAATTGAACTTTTTAACTCTTCTTTGAGTTTTAGGAACAAAAACAAATCTGAAAGGGTCAGAGCAGAGATATAAATGGATGGAAAAAAGTTTATCAACAAAATTCTCACAGGACAATGCCTTTGAATCCCAAAGAATAAACAAGTGCATTGTCATGACTAAAACTTTTCATGGGGCAACTGTCCAGGCTTTTTCTATGATTGCACTTTTCACATCCCTTAAAATGTCTTCATCAAAAGCTCCAGTGATCATCCTGAGTGTTTCAAGAAAGTCTATGAAGATTACCTCTTTGGAATGTCAAAACAACAACAACAACAAAAGCCCTCTTTCCCAGTAATCTTGCATGACCTCCATGGATTTCAGTTGCTCGGTGGATCCCCTTGGAAGTTTCTCTTTTGATTAGGTCAGTCCATCATTTGTAGTGATTGATGATCTTTCCTCTCTTGGCTCATATTTGAGGGCTTCCAACCCTTCTTTAAAAAACTTGATCCATCTATAACTTTCATTTTACGTGAGGCAGCTGTTCTATAAACTTGTTGCAAAGCTTCAATGATTTGATAAGTTGTCCACTTGAGTTTTGTTAAATTTGAAATGAACCCTGTATTCAAAATAACTTTCCTCTCATAGCACAAACGTTTACTTTTTTTTTGAAGATACCTACCTACTAAGACTAAGACCATCATTTTACTTGGAGACACCCCCCCCACCCGGAGGATCCCCCCCCATTCCCCCCCATCCCCCAGTGCCTGCTGATTGCAGAGGCATGTTGAACACATTCACTTTAGACTGAGGCTGTGCGTGTGTGTATTGGAGGCTAGTGTCTGTTCTTTTTGACATACGAGGAAACCTCCCACAGGTGACCTTTATGTTCGTTTTCAGCTGAATAAAATGAGAAAAACTTGACTTTGTATTGTATTGCTCTGTTAGGTTGGGTTCTCTGGAAGAGCAAAATCAGTGACACGGTATATGTAGCTATATAAAAAGAAATATATATGAAGCAATAACTCAGACATTTGTAGAAATGGCTAAGGTTCATCCACTTGAAGTCTGTAGGCTAGGTGGAAGCTGATGGCTTCTCCTGACTCCTGTAGGTGCACGGGCTGGTGAACAGGAAACAGGAAGATGAAGCAGGAAGACTACAGGTTGGGAGATACAGAGGAATGAATCGGAGGTCAACAGACTGCAGGTGGCTTTTTTAATTGGCTGGTAATTAACAAAAGTTCACCAACCAGACAGAGGATCCCAGTCCAGCAGTGAGCATGAAGAACAGGCCATGGCCTGAACGAAACCTCTCTCAATTGTTTCAAGACTGTGACCTGATTAATTGCTTGGTCTCTTCACAGAAGAGTCCACCATGTAGCTGACCACGCTTCTCAGATCATGTTATGGGAGAATCCTGGCCTGCTCAACTTGATATAAAACCTAATTACCACAAGTACTAGGTGTTGAGAATGTTAAGGCAAAACAAAACAAATAACGTAAAATTGAGAGATCCAATTCCTAAATCACTTCTTGAGAACTGGCCATGAGAAGAGACGTTCAACAACAAATATTACCATTTGACTTGGTGTGGGGGTGAGGTGGGCTGGTGTATGAGATTTCAGTCTGTCAGTAGTATTGTACTAATTAATGCAGTTACTATATTTCACTTCATGCTTGAACGAGAACTAGTTTTCTTGGCTACTATTTCAGTTTCCTAAATTTCACCTGCCTCTGGACTGGCTCTAGATGCGTGTATGAGTAGAGTATTATCGGGGGGCACTATCTAGTCAGTTCTGGCACATAGAACCCCTGTGTACAAGAGAAAGAAACACTGAACAATATTGAGTTATCTTCACAATTGTATTTATACTTGAGACTATTGCAGCAGTCACTATGTCAGTCCATCTTGTTGAGGAGCTTTTCCATCACCCTCCATTTAACACGCATGGCATCATGATATCCACGGACTTACCTCTCCTGACAAAATGCCTGAAGTACCTAAGATCATGAAGTCATGACATTCTTGTTACTAAGGGACACTCCAGCATGTGTGTGTGTGTGTGTGTGTGTGTGTGTGATCTTTCTCATAGAAATGAGAAATGATTACATAAATGTCATATTGGTCCCCCAGCAAAATGTATTTTTGGATATTTGCCAGTGAATGATTTTTCTTGTTTCTACTCATACTGGTATTCTGAGTGAAATCTGCATTACATTTCCATAAAATCTGCCTTGAGCCATATTGCTATCTCCATTGGGTGGTGGCTACAACAAATCTAAACAATCTTACTTTGTCAACTTTCTAATTAGCAGAATGTTTTTTCCACTTCGCACCTTTGAGGTAGATGCCTGAATTGAAACACTCAAACATATTAATAGATATAGTCTGCGTTTTATTATACTTAGGTAGCAGACCCCTGGTTGCATAATGATTAAGTTCTCAGCTGCTAAACATAAGGTTGGTAGTTTGAAGCCAACATCCATTCCATAGGATAAAAGTCCAACCATCTCCTTAGGTATAGATTACAGACTTTGAAGACTTTTAGGATAATTATATGCTGTCCTATGGGTTTGAATGGACTTGATCGCAACACATACTTAGGGTTTTTGTTCTGTTTTGTTTTTTAAGTATCAGAATATGTGTTCATGGACATTGTTTAGGAAAAATGGTTCGAGTGGGCTACAATGGAGTGAATTTGAAAAATGAGACTAGATAAAGGGAGACATGATAAATAAATCCCATCACATTACATGTGGTCATACTCTGTTCAATATAAAAGTATATGGATGATTAACTCCATAATCTTGGGAGACACTGAGATTAATTGGCATTACATAGTCCACACAGACAATGTTCTGGATCTTACATCTGTGACTGAGTTCTTAAAAATCTTGAGAGTAATCATCACACGTTCAACTAGTGGTCTTTCACATCAATAGAAAATAAGAGCGAAGAGTATTCAAGTTGTAAGAGAACGATCAAGTCCACGTGAACCCTGATCTCCATAGACTGGAAGACCAGAAGACCTAGCTGTGGAGCACTAGCCGACAACCCGAAGCGATCACAGTAGTATGTCCTAGATAGAGGCGGGGAAAAGGGTGGGGAGAAAATCACAAAATATTAAAAAAGAGCAGACTTATCAGTCTTATAAACTGATAGAATCACCCTTCAGGCTTGGTACTGACGTTGTCTACTTGGCTCAAGTTTCAGCCAAGCAGTCGGTTGAACAGTGGAAATAGTCATATGTCCACACACTTTAGAGTAATAAATTATAGGTGATGAAAAGGATACTATTTACTGTATATAGTTGTGTATAAGCTGAGTTTTTCAGCACATTTTTAATGTGAGTTGTGTGGTAAAATTAGTTGCCTTGGTTGATATTTCCATTGACTTATACTCAAGTATATACGGTACCCCCAGGATAAAGTGCACAAGAGAGTAAGGAATGGGAAAGAACGGATGGCTAAGGGAAGCACAGGGAGAAAGTTAGAAGGGTCTTTTAACACTGTAGTGATGGTTGTCTATGTCACAAATCAAAATGGGTATGA
>NW_022107431.1:81599343-81604258 GCF_000313985.2 Echinops telfairi | reverse complement strand
TTGTATTGACTGCATTCCTTGTATGGAGATATGTATTATCCTATCATAGACAGCCTTAAATTTCAAGATGTATCTTGAAGTGGGTGGCCTCTTCTTTCCTCAGAGTCCATTCTGAGTTGGTAACAGAAACTTGTTCACTTCTGGTGACTCTGCTGGTATTTGACATACTAGTGACATAGGACCTAGCATCAGAACAACACACAAGCCATCACAGTGTGACAAACTGACAGACAAGTGGTGGTCCACTGCATGAGCCACACCTCACTTGTCTGTATTAAGTAATTATTGTCATTGGGTCCCTATCACTGTACAAAGTAATCAACCCCGTTGTACTTAAATCAAAACTCACTGCTATTGAGTTAAGTCTAACTTACTGACTAACTTAGTGAGACCCTAAAGGGCAAGATAGAGCTGCCTCTGTGAGTGCCATAGACTGTAACCATGGGAGTAGACACTCATCTTTCTCCTGAGGAGCAGTTGGCAGTTTTGAACTGTTAACCTTGTAGTTATAAACCCAAGGAATAATTCACTATACCATAAGGGCTACTTTTATTATAGTTAAATGTCTTAATTTAATTAGTGTCATGGTCACTATCTAATCTTATTTACTCGACAATCTTCAAAGATGCTTGTTCTCCTTCTAAAATATGTCCCTCACTGCTGTGGTAAAAGGTATGTCCTCTGGTCCCTCTATGGAGGTCTCTATGGATATACTCTGATAAATCCACTCTAATAGTCCAATCCCACTAAACATTTAAATGCTTTCTTTTAACATATAGCAAAGCATAGCTAGCAGTTGACCTAAATTTAATGCAGTCCACTGTGCAATTGATGCTTCAGTGAGCCAAGAAAATAAATGATTATTTACTTTCCTAACATCTGGAGCTGAAATACTGAATGAAGAAGCTGATAGTGGACCCATATTAATAAACTGGATTGATCAAACCTTATATCCCTTGAACCATTTTCCCACATCCTTAATAGCCATTCCCACATATATTGTCTAGGTTTCTGTTTGTACATATTAGAAAAAACAAACAGTTTTTTTGAAGTGTAGTACATAGTTTATTATCATTAACTGTAACTTTTGTGACTTGCTGACACAAGTCTAGTTATAGGTTCAGAAGCAATAATTAGTTGGGGGGGGCATTTCCTAGTAATATTCAGCATTTTCTTATAAGGCATCTGCCTCAGATAATGCCCACATAATTCCTAAGTACCATTTCAACAGGCATTCACTCACTTAGTACTATTGAGTCAATGCTGACTCTTAGTGGCCTTTTAGACAGGCTAAAACTATGGGGTTGTAACTGTTTATAAGAGTAGAAAGCCCTATATTTCTCCCAAGGAGAGGCTGAAGGTCTTGAATTGCCAGGGTTGAGAATCATAGCTCAACAAGTAAGCACTGTGCCACCAGGGTTCCCTCATCAGCCAGCAAAGTTGGATAATCTCCTTAAATATGGATAGGGATGATAACGGTTTTACTGATAAGGGATTAAAGATATTTACTGATAAGACAACAGTGGAATAAACCCTTCAGATGGGAGGGGAGGGTGGTGTTCTTATTTGGAACTATTAAACATAATTAAGGGCCAAATTCCCTTACTGACCTACCTGATTATCTGCCCTTGGGTCCCCATCCCAAATTACAAAATCCCACTTCTTCCCAATCAGAGCTCCCACTTTAATATCAGGCATCATTGAGGGTTGAGAATTGATTGGCTTTTAAATTCAGCCCCTTTCACAATAAGAGTCTGTTTTTTAAATTTTAGCAACATCAACTCGGTTACTATGAGGAACAGGACTTTCTTTCAAATCACACGTGGCTGTTTGGAAGTCTTTTCTACGGGGCATGAGCTTGACCCCAGGCTCTGAACGCATCGCTTTTCTTTCCTCGTTTAGCTACCATAAGACCGTGCAACCAGCCAGCTTCCTCTGCTTCTCATCCTGACAACATTGTAGAAAAATGTCAAACACATGACACTAAGATACTTGCTTTCAACCAATTTTTCACCCATTAGAGATCTTTCTCATATAATAATGGCACCTTGTGCTATGGAGTAGCAGTGCTTTATTTACTGGTGGAATTATCAATACTAATTGAGACTGTGTCTTTAAAACAAATCAGACTTGAGAACTAATTTATAAAACCCATTATTATGATTGTGTTTCTCTAGAACTACTTGCAAAGAAACCAAAATGACTTCGGCTGGGTTTTCTAGAGAAACAAAATCAATGAAGCTTATATAGCTTTTCTATATAAAGTTTATATTAAGGAAATAACATGGTTGTGGAAATACACAAGTTCAGGTCTGCTTGAACTCAGTTACAGGCTGACAGCTTCTCTCAACTTTAATAGCTGCCACATTGATGAGTCCAATATTGGCAGGAAGACAAAACTCTTCTTGCTGCACAAGCCAAGACTCCAAAGTCGACAGTAAGATGGCAGACCACTGATAACTCCCATGAACAGCAGACTATATTGCAAGATGTTGCATCGAACTCAGAAAAGAAAAGATGGAATGAGCCAAAGGCAGGATCAAGATGCAGCGAAAGCTAGCAGAATTTTCCACTGTAGATACACGGTAAGGAAATCTCATCAGGGACGATTACTAGCTCTCACCTGACAAAACCTTAGAACATCAGAATCTCAGAATATCCCTGTTGATACAAAACTTTAAAAATCATAAAGCTCTATAATATTCCTGGTGAATCTTATAAACTTACATGGAAATTTCTTGATCTTTAATGACAAAGGATATAATAACTGGAATTTGCGAAAGCTATTAACACATTGTATAGGTGCTTTCAACACACACACTAAGGACACCCTCATTATTGAAGAGATTGGAAGCTTTAACAAGTAGTGAATAAGACGGTCAATTTTCTTGCCTTCCATATATAATATACCAAAAGAGTCATACAAAATATACACAAAACCTGCCATTTATGAAGTCAAAGGAGATGATGTACATATGCCATTTCATTTAATATGTATGGAATTACCATTATTACTCATATACATTACTTTGAGATAATTCTTTCAGATAATAGGAGGCAGATCTTATTAACCTCATTATTATCAAGGTTCAAAAGTTGATGAAATTGAGGTTTATGGAGGTGAAATAAGTTGCCTGTTGTAACATAGCAATTAAGTGGCTGAGTTAAGGGTCAATGCCAGCATCTGCTTATATCCCATTTCCTCTAAACTTTCAAACCCAGTACACCTCAATATGGTTTGACATTAATTTTATTTTTAGAATATTATATTTCCTTATTTTAATATTTTTAAATAAAAAAGAACAGAGATAAAATTATCCACTTAAGAAACAATTATTTATATATTATGTAATGTTCATTTATAATTACAGTAGACCAACTTATCCTAAAAGCAGTCTTTCAGTATAAGTTTTGCTTTTTACCACATAAATGATCCATAAAATGATAGAATTATGGCTTGCAGATTATCTGCTTTCCCTCTTTTGAGACAGAAGCTTTATAACTTTCTTTCACACAAACAGACATCATCATGATTTTTAAAAACTCTTCAACATGAGTGTATCTTCAGGGTGATTCTTATAAGACGATTTTTGTAAAATTTATACTCTTAACATTCTACCCACAACATCTGGCAATGGCAGTAACAAGAATATAACTGTCATATTCTTTATAATTTTATCATTAATTTGTTGAAGTACTTACCAATTCTTCCATTGTGATTATTCGAAGCAAAAAAATGCTATACAAATTTGAGGTTATTTATTGTTGGGTGACAGCCTGTAACACAGCTAGATAAACTGTAGTTTTACCCACGCCTTGGATTTAAATGTAGCAATAGGGCTCCCTGACTCTAACATTTAACTTGATTTATGGTTTGTGATATGAAAATACTAGTACTCAGATGGCTTTAAGTGACTTTGAAAATTAAGTAAAGAAGAAAATGCAACAACTAATCTAAACTTGCTGTGAAATATTAATTGTGCATTTCAAGTGAAGGAAGTAAGCAAGCAATAATTTAATCTGTGACATGAAATAAATCCCAAACTGTACCCTTGCTAAAGGCATTTTCTAAATAAACACTTGATTTTTAAGTCACAAAGGAACTGAAGTTGAAACCATTAGTTACTGGAATGTGAGCTGTTTATTAAAACATTTTCCCCCAGATATCCGTTTTTAAAAATCTGGTTTTGAAAGGTAAGTGAGTTAGGATAGAAAACAGCTCTAACCAAGAGAGGAAGAGAACATTTTTTTTCAAGCATGCCAGGGGAACCGTCGTAATGATCCATGCCAGTGCAAGAAGGCGGCTGTAACTGCTGAGTCAGTATAGAAGTGGCTCTCAGTGTCGTGTCATTGTGGGCTTTATTAACGATCTGCGAGGAGCTTAGGCAAGCTGCCAGGGCCCAACACGCAGCAATACTTCTCTGATAACTGCGTTTTCAAAATCACCTAGATGTGCATTTCCCCAAGCTCCTTTTACAACACAAATAATATCCCCAGCAACTTGAATGAGGCATGACAGCCAGACATGCTCTCCACATTACATTAATCGTGGAGAAGCATTGCCCAAGGAGGACGCATGAGCGAGAACAGATGATATTTACAGTAGAAATTAGCACCTGGGCAGTAAACAGGTTTTAAAAGTGCATTGGAGGCAAATCCACATATTCCAAATTTAAAGAAATTTGCTTTCCCCAGCCTGAGGGACAAAATATTGTGTGAAACACACGTTTTATTGGACGTTTTTCAAAAACTTTTTTGTTGGAGGTCTCAAACTTATAGTAAATGTATCGCTAAAAATTTGCACAGGAGCTTTTATCTGTGAATTGAGGTTAGTTACCCTAATGTGCCCATGAGGAAAACTTTAGCTTACCAATTAAAAAAATCATTTTATTGGGGGCTCATACAACTCTTATCA
>NW_022107431.1:81589526-81598171 GCF_000313985.2 Echinops telfairi | reverse complement strand
ATATCTGGCTAGACCAGAGGATGTACGCTAGTACAGATAAGAACTGGAAACACAGGAAATCCAGCTTACCAATTTTTAAGCTAATGTATAAACATATTTGCACTATTCTAAAGGTGAATTCTCAATGCCAACTTTGAGAATTATCAGGAAGTATCTGGAAATGTATGAAGCTAGCAAAAGTGAAAAACATTTGTATAAGGAAAGATCAAAGAGATAAAAGCTACCAAAAAGAAAAAGCCTTTTTTTTTAACACTGGTTTTATAAGTATGACTTTTGGGTCAGCTACACAGGCAATCTAGCTCTAGGTTATATGTTAGAAATACAGATTCTCAGTAGTCACCCTGCCATTGGAACCGACGGGATCAGAAGGAGTTGTAGAGGTTTGGCCCTGTCATCAATATGTTAACAATACCTCCAGGTGATGCAGCTAAATTTGAGAACAAGTGTCTTTGCCATTTCTAATTTGATCTGAGAAATATTGCTTTCAGTCAAATAAACAAACATGTTACTACCCACTTAAAGTGTTAGCTCCCACTATTCATTCTTAGCCCAACGGCAAAGACATGAAGGAAAAGCAAGAGAGAATTAAAGAAGAAAGTGGAAAGAGAAGAACATAAATAACATAGAGTCCAACAGGGCTTCTGAAGAGAAGAGGATTGCTAACCGTAAGGTCCACAGTTCTAACTCACTAGTAACTCTGTAGAAAAGGATGAGATGAGCGTGCTACTCTGGTTTAGTTATCAAGGGGCTTCAAAAGCTGCTGTTTAGAGTGGGCACAGCACTAGATAAGGCTCTGTAGCAGGCTCAGGCTGCTGTGCAAGCCACTCCATCATTGAGCCATATGTACTAGCTGATATTGTGCTTGAAGAGTCAGTGGCTTATAGAGGTTGACTGAGGAAGAGAAACTTGTGTTTGGTTTATAGATTGTTCTTCACGACATTCGGGCACAGCTTAAATGTGGACTACAGGAGCACTCTAACCCCTTTCTGGAACTTGTATGAAGGACGGTGGTAAAGGGAAATCCTCCCAAAGGACAGAACGTGAAGCTGTTGGTTGTCCATTTTACTTAGAAGGAGAAATGGCTAGATGGGAGACTGTATGTTGATTCATGGGCCTTGTCCAGTGGTTTGGTTGGATGGTCAGCAGCTTGATAGGCGTGTGACTGGGAATTGGTGACAAGGAGATGTGGTGAAGATAAATATGAATAAACAACTTAGAATGGGCAAAAAGTGAAGAGATATTTGAGTTTCGTGTGAATGCTAACCATTGGGTTGGCTACTTTTGAAGAGGAGGAATTTAATAATCAGTGGATAGAAGGAAAAATAATCTGTGGAAACCATTTTTCCAAAGCTACTCCTATTATTGTTCTATAGGCTCATAAACAAATTAGACATTATGGCAGGTAAGGAATTATGTGTGGGTTCAGCAACATGAGCTTATACTCACTAAGGCCAACTTGGCTGCTGCCATTTCTGATTGCCCAATCTGTCAGCAGTAGAATCAGCACTGAGATCATTAAGAGCACGTTTCAGAGTCTCTTCTAACATGCACTTCGATCTCTTCTTTCTTTTCTGTCATTTAAGACTATAATCTGTCTTCATGAAATGTATCATATTTGATCCATATCAAAGAAAGATTATCCAATAGCACCCTCAAATTATAGAATAATATAATTGATATCACATGCGAGTAAAATGTTGAATATTATCTGACAATGTTTGCAGCAGTATATTGTCAGGAAGTTGGTAAAAGTTCAAGCCAAATTCCAAACAAGATGTGGTACAAGAGATGTCACTTTCAGATGTCTGATAATCTTGACTGAAAGCAGGGAAAAACGGGAAGATATTTACTTGTGTTTCATTGACTTTACAAAGATATTCGACCAGTTGAATCAATACAAAGTTTGGATAACATTTAGAAGAATGGGATTTCAGAACACCTCATTGTGTTCATGGGGAATTTGTACATGGATCAAGAGACAGTTGTGCAAACAGAACAAGGGTATACTGAAAGTCAGGAAAAGTGTGCATCGAATTATGTTATATTCTCTCACCATATTGGTTCAATATGGATCCCGATCATCAGAGAATCTGGATTATATGGATAAGCCTGAGGCATCAATATGGAGAAAGGCATATTAACAACCTGAGTTATGCAGATGACACAACCGTGCTTGCTGAAACCAAGGAGAACTTGAGACACTTGCTAATGAAGATCAAAGGCTGCAGCCTTCAGTGTGGATTATACTCAATGTAAAGAAGACCCAAATCCGTACAAGTGGACCAATACGTGATATTATGATAAATGGTGAAAAGGATGAAGTTGTTAAGGATTTTGTCTTGTTTGGGTCCACAGTCATTACTCACGGAAGCAGCAGTCAGTGAGTCAAACAAGGAGTTTCACTGGGTAAATCAGCTGCACAAGACCTTTTTTAAAGTATTAAAAACAAGGTTGGTACTTTGGGGACTAAGGTGAGCCTGTTTCAAATCATGGTGCTTTTGGTTGCCTCACATGCATGTGAAAGATGGACATGTCATAATTCAGACCAAAGAACAGTCAATGCATTTGAATTATGGTGCTGGCAAAAACTATGGAAGATTATATGGACTGCCAAAAGAACAAACAAATCTGTCTTGGAAAAAGCATTGCCAGAATGATCGTTAGTGGCAAGAATGGCAAGACTTGGCCTCACATCCTTTGGTCATGTTATCAGGAGAAAGGAGTGCCTGGAGAAGGACGTTCAGTCAAGTGGCAGCACAAAAGAGGAAGACGGATGGACACAGCGCCCGGGGAAGACGGAGCAGGACTATTCAGTGTTTCCTTCTACTGTTCATAGGCTAGTACGAGGTGACACCGACTGGACCAGGTCACAACAAACTCATCTATCTATAAACGCTTCCTTGCCTAAGACAGACTCGAAGTTAGATTTCAAGTTCAGATAGATTATTTTTTAATGTCATATTTTAAAGTAATCCATACATGGTATATTCATATCCTAAACTAAACTCAGTATCATTAGATCAATGATGACTCATTGCAACCTTATACAGGGTTTCTGAGAGGGTTGATCTTCATAGGAATGGACAGCCTCACTTTTCTCCCATTATGAGGCTGGTGGATTTTGAACTTTCAACCGTTGTGCTAGCATGTCAACTCCTAAACCACAATCTCACCAGGTCTCTTTTAATGGTAGATGCTATGAAAATAAAATATAGCTGATGTCCTGTATTTTTCCCCCTGGCAACACGTGCATTAAGAAAAAGAAGGTAAAAACCCAGTTGGTAAGGATAAAACTTCTGACCTGCAATCACGTAATTATGTTAACAATTACACAAATACACAAATGTGCTTCCCCTGGCTCTTTGCATAGTGAAGTTGTGGCAAGTTCTAGGCTAGTTCTGTTTCTTTCATTTAGTTTCTCGCTATAGGATTTCATCTATCTAAAAGGCCCCCTGCCCCTGCTCACCAAACAAACAAAATCCAACTTTGTTTAATACGAATCATCTTAATGTCAACACTAGCTTATCTGCCTCCTGGATACCTTCTGTGACCCAGATCCCTCCCACTGCCTCCCATCCCAATTAACTCTTCTATTTTCTCAAACAATGTTTGTTTTATTCAGAACTCCTACCCCATTTTGCAATAATAAACTAATGCGTGCAATGATCTGATCCGTATCCTTCTCCTCATCTAGGCTGAAAGCTTGTGCAACTCTTTTTTGCTCACAACTCTCATTTAGACTAAGAGATTGCATTTTTAACATGAAATGGCTGGTAATTCAGTTCAAATGAAGAATGTACCATCTATTTATTAGAGAAATCTTCCTGGGTGCCAGGCATTTCTGGAATCTAATTGATACCCTTCCCCCAAATCACATTCTTATGTTTTAAGACATGTTTTCAAATACCCTGAACTTATTTTCATGTTATTTTAAATTATGTATAAAATTAAGTCTATTTTTTTATTTAAGAAGTAAATAAAAAGGTTTTTGTGCTGTTCCTAAATATAGTAAATTTCATGAAGAAGTAAGCATATTAAAGAAACAAAAATAATAACAGAGCTTGAAAGATGGTAATGGTCATAATTTAAACATATTTTACTTCTAGAATCTGATGGTTAAACAAGGCAAGATACAAGAGGTAGAATTTCAGTTAGGCTTTCAAACAGAGATGGATATTTAAATCAAGTGGTGATATTGATACTTGGTCTTAGAAATTCAAAAGTAATACCAGAATGTTCAGATTGTATGCCTTTGCAAACAGCAATTTTGGTCCATTAATATCACTCAGTTGCTTATTTGAAGTGCACAGGCCACTCTCAACCTTAGAGACCAAAATCTGGACTTCAACATGATCCCCAGATTATTTGCATTCGAATCAGCATTTGAGACACAGCTCTCTAGATAGTCATTTTCAAAGTGGTTGCCAGTCAGGCACCATTGCCTTGAAACTTGTAAACAATGTAAAAACGTCCCTTCCTACATCTCCAGACCTAGTAAATCAGAATCCCTGTAAGCGGACAGTACAATCCAGCAATCTTTTTCTTTTTCTTTTTTAACAAGGACGTCAGATGATTGTAAAGCCCTCTCAAGATGGATGGAATTCATGTGGAGTTGATCCCAGGGTCTGTTTCAAGTCTGTGTCTTTCAGGTTTTGTAAAAGTTGAGAAACATAATATATCAAATGTGTTATGAACTGTGCCACAGGTTTTTCTTGGAGCTCTAGCAAAGGGTTTTCTGGATGGAAACAGAAACCAGTCCTCAAGTACTGATTGAAAAGACACTGTGTACAGACAGGGAGAGTCTGTCACAAGATATTGCCATGTCACCTGCTGAGAGGCACCTTAACATTTACAACTCTATATACATTTAAGACACTATGTATAAGGCACCCTGCTAGCATATCGGTATATGTGCTGGGCTGCTAAACAGAAGGATGGTGATGAGAGAGAGAGAGAGAGAGAGAGAGAGAGAGGCTCTCTGCTCCCATAAAGATCTTTCTGGAAACCAAACTATGCAGTTCTCTTCTGTCCTATAGATCTCCATGCACTGGGTTTGATTTTTATTTGAATTTAGCACTTACATTTTATATTTTGCTTTTTATAAGTTCATGAGAAATAATTTCCTACTTATGGATGAGAAAATGAACTCTCTTTTTGCAATGATGGGCTGCTAATCGTTAAGGTCAGTGATTTACATCCAAACAACTCTACAGGAAGAAAATAAGTCTATCACTGTCCCTCAAATTTTCAGACTCTGCTAGATATATTTTCCCTCTTTCTTATTAGTAAAGCAAAACAAAACACGGTTCAAATGGTGAAAGTACCCTTGCTTTATGAACCAGGTGTGATATAAGGCTATGGATAGGAACTATCGTCTCCTCCCTCCTTTCCCCTCCCTCACTTGAGCTATTTTCCCATGTGATTGACCGCCAGAATTTACTGTTTTAGGAACTCAGCCTGGTACAGACCAATGCCATGTAACCAGTATGAATCTTGCTGGGGTTGAGTTGTTTGTCTGCAAAGATCTCTTACATTGTGGTTCCATTTCATTTTGGGCTTCTACTTGTGTTTGTTTAAAGCAACTGCCACACCTGCCGTTGTGCTCACATATTAGCCAGTCATCAGTAGCCCAGCTATCCAATGCTTTCGTGAACACACAGCCTCATAAAAAGGACCAACCCAGAGATTTCGAACTGCAAAGGACAGACTTGTCAACAATTGGATGACACAGAAACCAGAAAAGAATATTAGCTACTATACCTTAAATTTAATTTATACTTTAGCCTTACAACATACATATGTTATGTTGGATGTTGTTCAGTTTCCTACCCTTCATTTCAGATTTAAGGTAAATAAAATATCTTCCAGCAGTAGATCTTTGGAACTAGGAAATAACAAGAAGGTTAATTCTAAAAGCCTGACCCTCACAGAGAACAAAGCAATAGAAAGGCCACAAAGTGTAGAAATGTAAGACTATACAAACTGGCCTGAGTACAGATGGGATTACATGGGCAGAAAGAATGGACAGCATTCTATGGCAAGGGCCCGTCCTCAGGTACTGAGTAATTCAATAGTGGAGTGGGGACGTGGAGGGTCTCATGCTGTCGATTTGCTTTGACTTTGAGTTTTTCACGCTTCTCAAGAAGTTAATATCTTTTCATAATATCCACATGGCTTAATTGCATCCTACTGACCACATATAATGGGATGCTACTTTCTTTAACACACTCTAAATCTTATTACAAGTAATAATCTCACGCAACATAATGACTCATAAGGTACTTATATATTATGACAAGAGACCTGCAAATATAAAGTGTGGTTCACTAGTTTTTCTTTGAATAATGCACTATTCAAAATTTTAAAAATACAAAAATCAGAAGCCCTCTTTTGCATAAACAATAACACTATAAAAATATAATTGTAAACTAAATAATATAAGCATATATTTAGTCATTTTATAATGTAGTGTCATGAATAAATGGAGAGAAAAATTGAGCTTTTAAAGAATTTCATTTTGCTTGGATCCACTGTCAACACTCATGGAAGTAGCAGCCAAATGTCAAATGACATACTGCACTAGCAATTCTGTTGCAAAAGACTTCATTTAGAGTGTTTTAAAAAAAAAACAACATGTATATCAGAAAGAATAGCATCTGGGATATTAAAAGTTTGTCTTAAAAAAAAACAACAGTGCTATCTAAGTGGTATGAGTTAAATCCACAAGAAAGAAGTTCATCAGCCTCTGTAATCCAAGGATTGTAAATAATAAAATTCAAAATCAGAGGTGGGAATTGTATGAGAGCTTAAATTCTAAGTATCCAGTTTGCAGGAGTCTATGAATGACAGTAAAACCAAGACTGATTTGCAGATTCCCCAAACAGATTAAGCCTCCACTGAACTTCATTGGACCATTGAGCAGAGATGTGAACCTTCGTGCCCTTGGAGAGGGCTTTGCAAAGTGGGTAACTGCTGCAGATACATCCCTGAGCCAACAGAGATGAAAAGCCTTTCTCTGGAGTCAGTTCTTTAATTCAGATTGCTCTCCTGCCAAGACGTGAGAAAATACATGGTTTGTTTCTTAAATTCATCCATTTGTGGTATTTTTATTCTAGCAGCAATAGGTAACTGAAACGGATTTTAAGATTTGATTTGGACTTAACAGAGCTACAGATCTGCCTCAAGCCAAACACACAATATCCCTGCAAAATTCATCATTGAACTTTTAAGAATATGCATCATATTATTTCTTATTTTATTTTTCTTTTATCTGTAACTTCGTAATTTATATTTTAGATTTAATTATCAGATTGAGTCAGAAAAACATTCTTTTACCTGCCACACAACTACTCCTGTCAAATATAAGGATTTTCAACATATGTTGAATAAGTAAATGAATAAAATAATAGAAAACATGATTTGGGATAAGAAAAAATAGGAAACATAAAGGCAAATAAAATTGATTGGTACAAATTGCAGAAACCTTTATTAAACAAATTGTTAGAAGATGAAGCTAATGTTTCTAAATATATCCTCCATCAAGTTTGTACACTTCTGAAGAGGGTGCTAACATTTTTCTAACCCTCTTTGAAGAATTATGCCCTCTCCAACTTACACCACAACAGCCATTTCACATCTTCATGGGACCTAGATCATGCGTTTGAAAAGGTTCTCTAAGTTTGGCCAGCAATAAAAAGTATGCATGTGGGAGATGAGGACTGTAGAGTGGTTAAGGTAAAGTTTTCCAATGAAGTTCTCATCGGAAAGCCCTTGATCCCCTGGACGCATGAGCAGGTGCATCATTCTGATGGAGAGAGATATGAAAAAACTTTCCCAGTGCAATTTTCCTGCTACTTTTTCACCAGTGCAGCTTTTAATTTTCTTAAAGCTTCTTCCTAATAATCCCTCCTTATCATCCTTTGTCCTTCAAGGAAAATCTATCAAAATTATCCCTTTGACATTCTAAGAAATGATTGCCACAATCTTCTGAACTGATCTCTCTGTCTCTGAATTTAACTGGCTTAGTACATCCCCACTGAAGCCACTGTTTTGATTGGATTTTTTTAAGACACCCTAAGGAGACTTGGACATATTTTTCACTGAGAGCACATGGCTGCAGCCATCCATGGGTTTCCATTGATAGATGTGTTTAAAGATATTTTGTTTGTGATAATCCAGAAAATAATGAACTAGAATATTATATCCTGGGTTATTACCCCCCCCAAAGTTAATACTGTTTGACTTGTCCTTTCATATTATCAAAAATAAAATAAACCAAAATATTATAATTTAGTCTATTAGGATTCCTGGAAATCCCATGTGTTACAGAATAAAAATAACCTGTAACATTTTCTTGATGATAATCTTTATGGAAAAAATTGCCAGATACTTTTTTCTTAAAATCAAATAATTGGGTTGAACTTCCTTCATGTTAACAGCTGATATTAAACTGCGTGCCTTACACAGAGACCTCAGGAAATATAAAGGAGAGGGCTTCAAAAAGTTTGTAGAAAAAAGAGGGACCAGACTTCAACCCAGGGCACCAAGGTGTGAAGACAACATGCCGGTGTGGAGTAGGGAATCAGTGGAGAGGTCTGGGGGGCTGGTCCCAGCCCCAAATACTAAGTGGATGCCTGCTCCTCCCC
>NW_022107431.1:81578691-81587464 GCF_000313985.2 Echinops telfairi | reverse complement strand
TTAAAAAAAAAAAAAAGAAAAACTGGAAGAAAAAGATAATGGAACTTTCCACAAATTTTAAAAATCAGCCTTGAATTCAATAGTTACAGTTGCTAAATATTATTATTAATTATGAAATACTATTCAAAAACAGTTATGTGGTCTACTGAAAAAGCACACATTACAGACCATTAACATCTTATTTTTCGGGTAATTTTACCCGCACCTACTTGCTAAATTTTGGGAAATTCCCAATAGTTTATTCTCTTTTCCTCTGATGAAATATGATCATATGAATAGATGATCTATGTCTTGTACTGCCATCATCCAATTTTGAAGTTTTGAGAATTCAAGTACCCAAAACTTTAAGTTTCTCAATTATCTATTTTTCTACATGGGATATATGAGTATATTAATTATTTATTGTCTTTGTACTAGCTCCATATTTCATGGCTTCTAGGCATACATAATTTGTCATCAAACATGTAACACTTAAAATTTTGCAAATTAAGTACACCTTCAAAATATTTATTGGCTTATGATCTTGATGTATATCTATATTAATAATAGATATGAAATCATGGAATACAAGAAAGCTGACATGTTTAAAGGAAGCTTCAACTATAATAGTATAAGAAAATATACTAAGAAAAGAGAAATTATCAAGTATCAAAACAACAAAAAATAGATACTCTATCTTCTATCTCCTGTGAATTTCACAACAAGGTCAATTATTTATAATTGACTAAAGGAATTTGAAAAAAAAATAAAACTATAGTCTTCAGTATGGATCTTACAGCAACGTGAAGAAAACAATAATCCTCACAACTAGACCACTATCAGTTTTATCATTAAAGAAGAAAGGACTGAACTTGTAAAGGATTTTATATTATTTAGATCCACAGTTAATATTCATGAAAATACCAGTCAAGAAATTAAACCATGTATTTCATTGGACAAATCTGCAAAATACTTGCAAAGTGTTGAAAAGCAAAAATGTCACTTTAGGAAACACAATGTGTTTTACCCAAGTCATGGTAATTTCAGTCAACTTCTGTACATGTGAAAGAGGACATTGAAAAAGACAGATTCGATGAGGGTTGTTCCATCAAATTATGGTGTTGGTGAAGAATATCGAATGCATGGCCAGAAAACAAATTTGATTTTTAAAAGTATAGACCACAATCTCCATAAAAGTAAGGGTGGCTAACCTTCATCGCATGCATCTTGTACATGTTTTAGGTGGCAGCAGTCCATGGAAGAGAGCATTATGCACGGTAGAGTGCCAGTGAGAAAAATAAAGACTCTATAATATGGACCGACAGTGGCTACAGCATTAGACTCAAATGCAGCAACAACTGGACCAGGCAGCGTTTCTTTTTCTGTCGCATATAAGGTAACTAAGAGTTGGAACAGATTCAAGGTCACCTAATACAGGGAACATATATATATGAATCTATATATATGAATCTTCATGTACATTTTAGTAGACATTTATCAATTAATTATCTTTGTTGCTGTTGATATGCTCTTAGACAGTGCTATCTAGAGAAACAAACTAGTAATGCTTAAATATGTATGCATAAAGAGAAATTTATATTAAGAAAATGGCTCATACAGCCATACAAGCAGACCAGGTAGATTCTGAGTTCATGTGTCACATATTAGCCTGGAGAGTTCTCCTGACTCATATGGCAATGGGGGCTGAATTAAATAAATATCCACATGAAAGACCATTGGCTGGTGGTCATGGAGGTAAATAAATTCAAGTTTAGCTGCTCAGACATGTGGCTACAAAGGTGAGTGTACTTAGGTTGGCTCATCAGACGACGAATGACTTCCAATATTGTTAGGCAATATAGAAAAATATTGGCTCAAGTCCAATGAAGTTGAGATAGAAGAGCAAGATGCAAGATTCAGATGTGCAAAAGCCAAGTCAGATGTTTTCATAGAATCTATTGGAACCAGAGCACACCCTGAGGAAACATCTTTTCAACCTGCAGTGGGGCTGAGATCTACGTAAGATTATTGTATTCCACTCAGATTTTAATGCTCTTATGAAAGCTTATAAGTGATTCGAGGTGACTGCATTGTGGCAAATAAAGTCTGAGGAACTACCAAGTGTTAACTGTCAGAACCACTGGGATGCTGGCTCAGTCAAGTTCACACAAATCTAATTGTCACAATTCATGTCAAAAGCTATTAATTTTTAACTTTATACCTCTAATGAACTTTGGAAAGTCAGAACTTTAGTTCATCTTCACTACAGCAAGCAAAGCTGTATTTTCTCTATATTTCAGGCTATTGATTGGTCTTTCTTCAATTATTTGCCCAGTATTAGGATTGAATAATTAGGGTATAATAATAGCACATTCGACACACTGATATCTGGATCTTTAATCATTCATTATCTCTTTGCTCTGCTTGAATAAGTGCATCTTAGTCTATGCACGAATTCTGTAAGAGCACAATTTAGTATTCTGGAATTCCCTTTCTTTGAAATATTACCCATAATTTGTTATGAACCAAGAAGATCCAGTTGACATCAACAGTAATATAATGATTTTAAACCCTCTTCTGAATCTTTATTGAATTTTTGAGAGCTTCCTGTGGACTTTATCACATGGGGTACACAGAATTCAAATCAACTGTATTTGCTGTATGTATGTGCTTAAAGTACTTCCATAGCTAAAGTAAATGGAAGAAATGATGAAGTGTAAATAATATCAAATGTAAATCCTAGGAGACAGCTATCTGCCCAATAACTGATAGAGATCCATACTGTGCAAATTCCAAAGAACGGTGACCCAACAGGATGTGGATATTATGTAACAATTTCATTAATATCAAGTGCAAGTAATTTTTGGTAGGGGGAAAGGTTGGTTTACAAAAACAGTTGTATCAGTATTTATAGGTATCTGAGGGAAAATCAAGCTGGATTCAAAAACAGACTTAGAATGAATGATATTACTGTTGCCATCAGCTGGATCTTGGCTAACAGCAGAGAATTCCAGAGAGATGTTTAATTGTGCGAAAACATTCAACTACGTGGATCCTAACAAACTATGGGTAACATAGCCAAGAATGGGATTTCCTACCACTTCATTGTGCTCATGAACAATCTGCACATAGACCAAGAGGTAATCACTTTTATAGAACAAGGAAGCAGTACATGGTTTAAATTAAGAAAAGATGTGTATAAGTGTTGCATCTTTCACCACATTTATTCAATCTGTATTCTGAAGAAATAATCTGAAAATATAGGTCATAGAAAAAGGATATAGCACTAGGATTGCAGGGAGGTTTATCAGCGACTTATGATATGTAGATGATGTAATCTTGATTTCTGAATGTGAATAGGAATCGTGATGGAATAAAATATTGCAACCTTCAGTGCAGATGACAACTCAATGCAAATAAAATCAAATATTCACAACTAAATTAATGGATAATATTGTTAAAAATGGAGAAATGATTGAAGTGGTCAAGGATTTCATTTAACTTGGATCCACAATCCATGTTCGTGGAAGGAACCATAAGAAAATGAAACTAAGTGATTCACCGGTCAATTATGTTCCCCAACATTTTTTAATGCTAAAGGATAAAGATATCACTTTGAGGAATAAGGTGGATCTGACTCTTCCCTTGCTATTTTCCATCATATAATCTGTATGTGAAAGTTAGACAATAAATAAGAAAGACAGCAGAATGGATGCTCTTGATTGGTGATGGCAGCAGAGTATTGAAAACATCATGTATTACCGGAAGAAACAACAAATCTGTCTTGGAGAAAGTACAACCAGAATGCTCCTGAGACGTAGGAACAGTTAGTCTTCTCATGCAATTTGGATACGTTATAAAAAGAGACAGATTCCTATAAAAGAACATCATGCCTAGTAAAGTAGAGGTCATCAACAAAGAGGTAGACCTTCGGCAAGTTTGACACAGTGGCTTCAAAAATGGGCTCAAACACAAATTCAATTGTGAGAATGATACAGGATTGGATGGCATTTAGTTCTTTATCACATAGGATCCCTGTGAGTCACAGCCAATTGGAAAGTGTCCAACAATTCTCTGTTAATCCAATCCCTTGTGTTTTCATTTCACACACTTACTTTTCATCTTTAAACATAATATTTGAAAATATCTATATATTTCATATTTATAATTAAATTTTAACAGCTTGAATACAGTATAATGCTTTTTATTGGCCTTCTTTGGTAAATTTAACATCTGTGCTATGTCTATGTTAAATGTGAATACATTTCTATTGTCTTTATTATGGGTAGCTAGAGCCCTGGTGACGTACTGGTTATGTGCATTGGGCTGCTAACTGCAAGGATGGCAGGTTGAAGCACCAGCTGCTCCACTGGAGAAAGAGAAGATTTTCTACTCCTGTCACGAATTACAGGCTTGGAAACCCACAGGGGCAGTTCTACTCCATTCTACAGTGTCGTGGAGTTGGCATGGACTGGATGGCAGTGAGTATGAGTTTTTATTATGGGTATGTTTCTCTGACTCCTTGCATGTCTTAATTAAATGCTAGACTTTGCATATTTTAACTTGATGAATGCTAGGTAGTTTTGTATATGAAAATCTTCATTTTTATTCTAAGGATGAAGCTTAGTGGATTCATATGCCATGAAACTAATTCTGGGATGTAGTTACATTATTAGAAAGAGTTTTATCTTTCTGAGTCTTCCTGATATGATTTTTAGGAGGTTTTTTTGGTTTGTTTTTTGAGTAGGATTCCCTAGTGTTGTACTCAAAATGCACTTTGAGTTTTTCCTGTTTGCTGCGCGGAACATATACTAGTCCTGGACCCTGTAAATACTAGACATTTTCATCCATTTCTTTGAGCTGGTTCTACTCCAGTCTCAGTTTTTGTTTTGTTTTTTCTAATCTGCTCAATAATGGAGAGGAGCGTTGGAAGATCTCCCTGGTCCTCTCCCTGTGCAGGTCTCTGCATTCTAGTTTCTGTCCCACAAACACTGGTTGCTTTGTTTTACCTGGATTTTCATTCTATCTCTTCAATTCAGAGACTCACCTATACTTGTTCCTTGCTGTCTCATGGCCTGGAAACACCTTTAAGACATTAAGTCTGGGCAATTGTAAAGGGATCATTTTGATTTGATTTATCACACTCACGAAGCAGTTTACTTTGTTCCCTCATGGTTTCTTGAAAACCATAAACCATTGTTTCATGTATTTTGCCAGGTTATAGTTATTTTAATTTTACAAATTTCAACGTCTATAAGGAAAGCAATTATCCTTCAGTGTTTTACAATAATAACTATTGCCAAAGATTAATTTAATACTTTCACCAACACTTTAGTCTAAATTGATCAAATGTAGAAGTCAGGATATATTGTGCACAAATGTCAAAGGAGCCACATCTGGCGTCTTCCTCATCAAAAGACTGACTGTCACAAAGCAGAGATCAGACATGCCTCCCTCCCCATCTTTTTCTTTTCTTTTCCCACCCTGATCACTCCACTTCTATAGCTGGATTTGACAGTTTATTGCAATGGCTACGCAGGATTCATAGAAAATAATAATAATCATGGCATTTATTAAAGAAGTTGACAGATTACAATCAGGTGATTAGTCAGGGCAACTTCTTTTAGGTCATGTCTGCAGGTAGCTCTCTATCGGCCTTCAGGCAATTGTCCTGGCCTCTACCCTGTTAAGCAATATTATATATCTCTTTGGGGTCTGTTAATGCCCGAATGGCATGCCGCTCCATTATAAGCCTCAACCAACCCCACTACACTCAGTTTCATCTTCTTAGATTTGAAAATGCAGCTCCTCCAATTAAGTGCTCAGAGGCCCCTCACTCCACAAGCCAGCCTCCTTCTCCAAAGCCTTCAGCTTAATCCACTGATATACTTCATGCTCAGTCTCCTGGTTTTGCAGCTGCCACTACTCTGGGGCTAGGGCTGTCTCTTAGATCAAGGAAGTTCAATATGCATGGAGCTTGGGCTACAAAGTCATTCTCCACCCTGGCCTTTGCTGGTAGTAAAATCTCTCATCCCACTTCTGAAATAGTTCATTATATACCTAGTATGATCATCATCACAACAAATCCAGATAACAAACACTGCAAACTAAATCCTACCAGTATGTTCTCCCACCTTCTCTTACTATTTTGAAGGAGTTACAGTTCCATGCTCTGGCTCGTGATTTTGCTGCTGCTCTTCGGATGTCACAGCTGGATCAAGGTGGTTCACTGTGCAGGAATCTCAGGGTCCAGAGGACATGTTCTACTCCTTGCTCTTGCTAGCCCTGAGATCCCGTCTCTCGCTTCCCAGGGGGCTCCTCTATTACCCAGAGGGCTCCTTTATTGGGATTCAAATGGACCCTTTCAATAATTACTCACATGTGATTCCTATCAGTATCTGTCTGCACCTGCATAGCAAGACCCATGCAGGAAAAGGTCATTTAGTGGGAGTTAGAGTTTGGCCAGAAGAGCTACATGAAATCATTCATTGTCCCTGCAGAACGCAGTGTATTGAAAAGTAGATAAAGTTTTTGTTTACTGGAAAAATTAAACAGCTTAAGCCCCTTAATATTAGCAGAACACTTAGGCATCAACACATCTATTTCAATACCAAAAAAGTATTGTTTTTATTTTTAGAATGTTTAATTTTTAATGTTAAAATGATCATTACATTTTCTCTAAAGGAATGTGAAATTCTTGAAATATGTTTTAATGTAGTTATTATTTGTATTTATGAGAATGAAGCCAAACCATGTTTTGTTTTATATTCTTTAACCTTGATATTATACTATCTAACGAATGCTAAGAACGCCTAGTTGTTATTCTCTTGCTATACATAACATAGGTTTACAGAAAGCTATGATTTATAGTAGAAACCCTAAATTTATTTTGGGTTTCCACATAAATAGCCTCCATTGAGTCCTTTTGAGATCATTGAGCAGCAATGTAAATATCTTTGCTCTTAGACAAGGAACATGTTTGCTGTGACTCCTCATGACCAGCCCATGGAGGGGCAGCCTTTCCCTCAGGAGCTTGCTGGGATGTGCTGTTGATGGAAATCGGGGTGCTAGTATGCCATGGTTATAAGCCGAACCCTAATCCCTTTGGTCTAAAACTCTAAGCCAATTTTACAAATTTCTAATCTGCAAGAGTGGTCCCTTTCCTCCTGCCGTAGATGAGACTGTTACTGTGATGAATCAACCTGCCATCGATCAGGATTCTGGTGACAGTCTCTCTCCCACCCGTGTCTTACTTAAGTAACACATTGGCTGTGAATACCTTGGGTACCGCTCTGGCCTCATCCTGACGGCCTCCCTGACGTCGATGATGCCTTTTTCTTCTCTGTATCTTGCATGTTTTTAGGTGCCATCGAGTGGGTGCAGGCTCAGCAATCCTACGGCGCAAAACAGAACAAGACACGGTCTGCTTTTGTGCCGTACTCACAATTGTTCCTGTGCTTGAACCAGTGGTGGGATTCAGCCAATTCACTTTGGTTAGGCAGAATCAATAACTAATTTTTTGGTTGAGTACAGCAAATCATTTGTGAAAATGGTACTTGTACGTAGGTTTCTCTAAATCACACAAATTTACATTCCTTATTTTTTAACACTCATGGGTGCAAGAGCATGCTCAATTCATAGATAAAAAGGATTTGATTCCTTTCATAGATATAAAGGATGTGATTTATCTGTGCTTGCAATATTTATTTATTCATTTCATAAACTTGCCATAATTTTGATGAAATACTACTTTTTATTCCTTTGTGTTTGTTACTTCAGTAAACAAACATGTAATGTAGAGAGAAAAAGAGTCAAGCAACCACAGGGTGAGAAGGTGACACTTGTTTCAGTGTTGTGGTATGCCTCAAATTCTCACAAGATATTATGAGTGAATTATAAAATTCCTGAGACTGTTCAAACAGCTAAAAATATTGTCAGAACAATGCTGTAAGTTCAGCAGAATTGGAAAAGAGGTTTTCCAAAGATGATCCTAATATATTCAAAAAAGAGAAGTTGCCTAACTGTTTCTAATACATCAAACACAACAACTGTTGCCTCATGGGCCTACCTCTAAAGGAAGGGAATCTTATGCCTAGAGGTTGGTAAAGGATAAATCACATATCTTATGACAATCATATAACTGTGTAGACTATTGCAAGTGAGTGTGGCACACCAGTCAGCTAGGAGTAATCTGAGACAGCTGTTGGACTAACTACTCAGAACTCAAGATTGAGTCACGAGGGGAAAGGAGATGATTTTAAGGGAGAGAAGAACTGAGCTTCTCCACTGCCCGGTTTATAATTGAATGACAAAGGAGAAAGTTTACAAAAGTTCAAGTGCAGGGGCTATGCTAGGGCACAATGACTTCAGGCTCAAAACGTTTTTATTCCTACATTTCCATGACTAACAACCATTCTGACTTTAGAGATCCTTCCTGTCTGCAGTACAGGATATCTCCGTAATCACGTAGCATCTGGGCAAGCTCCTGCAACACGCAAACAGCTATGCCCTCAAGCTTTACTTACTGTCTTTGCACCCAAGCAGTCCTTGCAGGGAAAAAGGACACTTTTTCCCTACAAGTGAGGCCACCTATCAGGTATTATGGGCATATCTCAAATAATAGTTTTGTTGTCAGGCATTATTTAATATTATTTTCATTAATATTTAAAAATTATTATAACAAAGTTTCTTGCACCTCTTTTGTTGTTCTTACTTAAATATTAATTGTATAGAATGGTAAACTACCTTTTGGTATATCTTTTTTATGTTAATACTTAAATGGTCATTAGGGCAG
>NW_022107431.1:81576840-81578242 GCF_000313985.2 Echinops telfairi | reverse complement strand
TGTCTCTATGCCATGTATGGATAGGATTTCTAGCTGTGAGGTTAGCAGTTCAAGACCACCAGCTACTTCATGGGAGAAAGATGAGGTTTTCTACCTCTGTAAAAATTTACAGCCTTAGAAATTTTTTATTAAAGTCATTATGGGTGAGAGCATTGATGGCAGTGCTTTTTAGAAAAATATATTTGAGATCCACTTCTGAAAAAAAAAAAGAAAAATATATTTGATTGACTTGGAGGTCTCTTTTCCAAAGAATTTACCAGGGGTGGGGGGTTGGAAGCAGATACATTGAAATAAATATCCATGTAATTAAGGTAAAGAGGGTTCTTTTTTATTTCTCATTAAAACCCAACCAACCAAACATATTTCTTTTGTGTGTTTTTCAAAATCCTAAGTGTATAACAGACTAGCAAAATTTAACAAAGAAATAAACAATAAAATTCTAAAATTATGATGAATCTTCAAATAATTGAAAGTAAGATTTATGTTTTTTTCTACTTACTACTAGCACTTTTTTCAGTTCATACATGCACAGTTTTATTCTAAATAAAATGTGTTTAACACCCAGTCCAAGAAGAAGCAGCTGTTATCCCAGGGTAATGGATTTGGAGTTCATTGGCCTTTGGTTCAGATCTCTCTTTTTTTAAAAAAATCATTTTATTAGGGGCTCATACAACTCTTATCACAATCCATCCATCTATTGGATCAAACACGTTTGTACATTTGTTGCCCTCATCATTCTCAAAGCATCTGCTTTCTACTTGAGTCCTTGGCATCAGCTCCTCATTTTCTGCCCTCCCTCCCCCTCCCCCTTCCCCCTCCATCATGAATCCTTGATAATTTATAAATTATGATTATTATGTTATGTCTTACACTGTCCAACGTCTCCCTTCACCCACTCTTCTGTTGTCCATCCCCCAGGGAGGGGGTTACATATAGATCCTTGTAATCGGTTCTCTCTTTCTACCCCACCTTCCTTCTACCCTCCTAGTATCCCAATTCTCCCTTACCAAACCGGCTAGACCAGAGGATGTACACTGGTACAGATAGGAACTGGAAACACAGGGAATCCAGGACGGGTGATCCCTTCAGGACCAGTAATGAGAGCTCTTAATAATGGATCCTCACTGCATATGTCATGCTGGATTAGAGAAACAAGAACTCAAACCCAAACCACTGTCATCTAGTCTATTTTAACCCTATACTTCTTTGCAAAAGAGGGCTAGAGAATGATTGGCGAAACTAGGTTTAAAAGGACAATCCTGGAAAGGAGATTAACCAACAAATCAAGTCAAAACAGGAGTCTAATAAATCTATTCATTGGGGATTTGAAAATTAAGAGTCTACCATGGAAAAATATAGATGGTAGGGATTTAATTTTGGAAATACTGTAGAAATCAAGCAA
>NW_022107431.1:81569145-81574609 GCF_000313985.2 Echinops telfairi | reverse complement strand
TCACACTAAAAAAAAGAAAAAAAAAGTTGTGAACATCACACCAGTTGACACCTTTACTGTATTCATTGCTTACTTTCAGTTATATATGAGTATGTGTGTCTGCTTACAGTATATAAGATGAATCATTTTAATGCATTTAGAGGAAATATCTATAGGGTTGCTATGAATTGGAATCAAATTGATAGCAGTGGGCTTCTGAGGACATATCTAGTTCTATGCAAATATCTATATTTGAAAAAATACTAAGCATATGAAATATTATATTCTTTAAAATTTTCTATAAATAATTTAAAAAAACACATTTTGGGAATGCCTTTCACTTTAATGAGGAGAAATAGACATCTGTTCCCCATGGCCCTTTCAGCTATTGTGTAAAAAGGAAAAAGAAATGCTACATATAATTCAGTAAATTAAAGGTTAAAATATTTTAAAGTTTCAGTAAATTAAAATTTAAAACATACTTGACCATCTGTCACTAGAGATATTTTAATTGGGAAGCCATGTTCCTTTTTCTTTCTTTCTGTTTTATTATATTAGTTGTGCTATTACAGATAATACCTCTAACAAATTGATGAGTAAGGTTACAGTTCAGAGTGAATTTATTGTATTAGAAATGAATAATTTTAGAAGGCAGTTGGAAAGCCTTACTATTCTTTGATCAAATTTGTCTTTATTTAAGAAGAAAGTACAAGACTATTTTGATCAAAGGTAACTTTTGGGGCTGTCTTGGGGAACGGAGTTGGTGTCATGAGGTGCTGTCCATTGAGTACAGACTCACAGCCACTCTGTCCGCAGTTGTGATGTCTGAATGCCTGGATGCAAACAATGTGTCAGGAAGGCCACTGTGTCTGCATTACCCCTCTACCGTACCAAGCATGATGCTCTTATCCACAGACTGATCTCCCTTGAGAACGTGCTCAAAGTACTGTGAGATGAAGTCTTGCTGTCCTTGCTGCTAAGGAGCATTCTGGTTGTACTTCTTCCAGGACAGATTTCTTTCTTCTTCTGGCCGTACTTTGTTTAAAAACTATGTATTTAGTGTATGTAAAGGATAAGCTTATTATAACTAATCCATTAAGTTATGGAAGCACTGGATGCTGACTTACTCTTAGGTCTATTGTCTTTCTTATGTTTTTGTAAGATTTTATACATTTCCAGATTTTTATAATCATGCATAATGATTATATATAACATGTAAATAAGATTTAAGAATCTCTCTACTTAAATGTATATTCAAATGAAGTATATCTTAAGTTTTTCATGTTACATACAAATTAGAAAGTCTTTTGTCAATAATTAAAAATTGTATTGGCAATATTCTTTATAAGTAACTTGTGATTTAGAGAGAAAACAACAAATGTATTTTATAAAGAAAATATGTATTTCTCTAATTTAAAAGCATTAGTATAATAAAATAATTTGCTAAAATTTTTATTTTTCTTAATTTAATTTATTCCTCAGTGTCAAATGCTTATGTATTTCAGCATAAAGCTATATATAAAAAAAGACATGTTATGTGAGACATTTTCTAAATATAAAAATATTTATCTTTACTTTGAGACTCCTGACCTACCCAAGTTGAAACAAAATCCTATTACCACAATTACAGCTAGGGATCTTTAGAATCTCCTTTGTAGTTATAATATGTGCATTTATGTGCATATGTATTTTCCTGATTTTCAAATAAATCTGAAATTGCATAAGCTTCCAAAATATGTGTTCCATCACATTAATAAAACACATACATTTGGGGGATATTTAATTCTTGATTATAAAAGGATGAAAGCTTAAAGTGTCAAAATATAAGCACATAGTTTAATAAGAGGCAATAATTTTTAGTAGATCATTAATAAATTGTAAAGGTTTATGTAAATCTGTTTTTATTCACATTATATACCCTGTCATTTTTTATATCCCTCATTGATAACATTATATTTCTGAACTTTTCATTCATAGCAAGGTTTGGATTAAAGCATGGTAAAAGGGAAACTGTCTATATTCAGTTATAATATTTACTATCACTTTAGTAATGATATAAATCCAAATATAAAATTTTTCTTATATAGATATAAACTCAGATATAAATTATTCCCATATTCAGAATTAATACTACTTAAAGATTGGCCATTATTGTTATTTAAATCTTATTTATTTTTAAAAATAATTTAAAAACCATGTAGTCCCACTATTTAAATAACATATAAAGATAAAAATAATAACTTTTTTTAGCCCACCCCAATCAATTCCCTTGACAACCACCCATACCACCAAAATAAACACAGTTGAAAGTTGGAAGTGCACCATAAAGTAAAACTTTTGTTGGAACTAATTTCCTCTCGTGCATGAAAATAATAAGTCCAAAGAGCATTGGAACTAGCAGTTGCTGGGGTCATGCTGTCATGTTTATGGTCCACAGATGAATGGCCGAATCAAAAATAGAATCAGATATCAAGTATACAGAGAAGAGAAATAACAGATGGAACCAAGTGTTGGGAAAGACAGACCAATTAGCCTTCAGCGAGTAGCGCTTCTTTCTGTTTTCTTTTTTTTTCAGTTGATCCTTGATTCTTCCCCTACATACTGCCATCTGTTCCACCCCACAATTCGTTCAGTGTCATATGCTCATTTGTGGGTACTCCGGCTCTCCACTCCTTTCTCTTCTCACGGTATTAACTTTCTTAATTGTACATCTCTGCCAGTGAACTGGGTATAATACCTGCCACAATCTCTTCCATGGTCCTTTTTCTAACAGCTCCCACCCAGATCCATCTCTAGGAAATATCTGACTTTTGGCTTTAGTGCTTGTCACTTGGACAGGGGTAGCTACTGTTGGATAGCATTTTAGAAGGTGGTCTTTCGAGGGATTGCTTAATGTGGAATGATGAACATTCATTGGACATTTGGATTCTCTGTCTCATAACACTGATATGAAGATGCAAAGTAAGAATGTTATAAATCAGATAATAGCAAAGAGAAAAACACGTTCAACATAGATGGCATATATAAAGACAGATTTCTAGAGGACATACATAAAGATAGAACTCTAAAGTGAAGCTCAGTAGATTACTGCGGAAGGATAATAACATAACTTCATTGTCAGAACTTTGAATCAGGGGCTCTGTTAGAGCCATCCTTTCCTCAATGTGGGAGTGATTGTTCCATTTTTGCTTAATTTTTATGAGAACTGCTAAGCTATGTGTGTTAATAATCTTATATTAAAGTTTACTACAAGATATAATCTCCAGGACTCTCTTCCTAAAAACCACAAAAAGCACACGCAGCTCCTAAGTCACCAAGTAGTTGGTCCATTTGACTTTGTAATTGGGGAGTCTTGTGTGGGAAGTGGGACAAGTGCGTAAACCACCCTGTTATTCATCACTCTGATCGATACCTCACGTCTACAACTTGGCTTCTAGTCAAAGAGAAAGGGATAATAAAGGTAACAAATTACATTGCATACAAAGTTATAATTCATTAATTGATACCTGTAAGGTTATTTCAAATCCATGTTCTTCATTCTAAATTATCTTTGTTATTGAATACTTCAAATGTGTGATTAGAAAGTCTGGTGGTTGCATTAGTCAATAGCCTTCTGATTTATAGTTCATGTTACTTCTTAATTTAAGTTTTATTTAAAAATATACGTGGTAACAAAAAGACTAAATGTACATCATAAATATCTCAATTAAATTAAAATTTTATCTAGACAAGGCATTTTAGAAAGTGAATGCTTCTGTTCTAATGTTAAATTTAAAGGTTGTTAACTAAAAATGATTATTATTTACTTAGGTACAAATATTATATCAACACATCTCCACCCTCTTGATTCTTTTGCCAAGTCAAACACCATCCCTCTTACCTAATCTTAGCTAGGTTCAAGAAGTCATTGCAAGGATCATAACTAATTCATAGGCCATATTCACAATTATGGGGTTTAATAAGGGTGCTAAAAGGTTACAAATTAGGTTCAGAAAGCTCAGGACTCAGTTTTTCACGCCATGGCAGCTTGCTCTCAGCCATTCCAACAGTCAGGTTTCTCTATAGTCCTTTGACTGTCAGGCACAATGGCCCCTTGGCTTCTACCTTGCTCGAGTAATGTTACAGTATTATTTTAGTGCTGTTGATAAATGCCACCAATACATTCCCCAAATCAGCAAATCTTGGCCCAAAGGCATAATTTCCTTGGGTCAGTAAACCTGGGTTCTTGAGTAAGGACTCGGAGGTACCCCACACTGCAAGTGAGCCTCCTGCCTGAGGGGAGTCAGCTTTGCTGGACACCTGGCCTGAGAAGCTCAAGGCTCGGTCTCCTGTTCGGGCTCTGCTGGGTCCACTCTTCTGTCACTCTTTATGTCGCAAGTTCTGTCTTTGGAATTTCAAGGTGCATGGTTCTCAGGGCTCAAATAATGCACTGTGCTTCTGGCTCTGATTTCTTGATGACAGTGAAACCTGAACCTCCTGCTTCTGACATGGCTCCCTTTATACCAACAGGATTTCAAAATGGACCCATCTCAACATTAGCTTCAGGCTATGACAAACACAATTATACCAATTAACAATCACAACTGAAGCTTCACAACTTTATCTCCAATTTCTCTTAATCTCTCCGCCATGTTAGACCCATGAGGAAATCCACCGACCTTCATGGCTTTATCCTGTCCATTGGTGGAAGCACAAGGCCTACGTCTTGAAGCGCCACATTAAGTAGTTCATTTATTGAGTAACTCACTGCATCACAGTTACCTAGTATTGGTTTGAACTTCCTCATTGAACATGCTAACCTTTTCTCCATGAAACTGTCTTCCTGGAGTCACCAGGTTTTCCCTGTGTGCGATGGTGGGTGATCTCCTCCATTGAAATGCATCTTTAAAGTTGGTGTTTAAAGTTTGACTGGTTTCCCACTATGACCTTTTGGGGCTATCAAAGTTACCCACTTCTTCAGTGGAATCCAGGAATCATGTGTTAGGATTTTAGTACCAAATTTAAAGCCTCATATACATTTTTTCACTTCCTTAGTGCCACTGTTTGGAACTTAGTTCTTCTTGGACTTGAACTTCTAATAGTTTGAGTTGAGATCCTCTGAGAGAAGCTTTTGCCATGAAAGTCTGGAAAATAGATGTCTAGGAAGATTAGGTCTGTAATAGACAAAATAAATTAGGCTAAAAAAAGACATGTATTTGTCTTCTCTGATAATATATAAGCCCAGTTTTAATTTAATGTAAGAGCTACTCCAATAATTACATATATAATTTTATGTGAAAAATATTATTTTCACATATATATACATAACTATATGTGAAAAACTGCTCTGTAAAAAACTACTTTATATTGTTTCCATAAAGGATCTTATAAAGCATGCAAAAATAGGGGTGTGAGAATGTGCTAACTTCTTATCTCTACATGGCATTATTAGATTACAGTATTTCGTCAAGGAACTTGAAAAAGAGTAATATGATAAATAAACAAT
>NW_022107431.1:81566615-81568609 GCF_000313985.2 Echinops telfairi | reverse complement strand
GGTTCTTAAAAGCTTGAATGTCAAATATATAATAACATTTATCAGCAAGTAAGATAACTTATAGCTGATAAATGTTGAGTTCTCTCGCCATACTGTTCACTACTTGTTCAAGCTCTCTGGTGAGCCCATCATCAGAGAAGCTGGATTATATGAAGAAGAGTGCAGCATCAGGGCTGGACAAAGGCTTATTAACAACCAGCAGTATGCAGATGACCCAATCTTGCTTGCTGAAGTGAGGAGGAAGGATGAAGGTGAAAGACCCTTAGTCTCCAATATGGTTTAAAACTCAATGTAAGTAAAACCAAAATCCACTCTCCTGGACTCATAGGTACCATCATGATGAATGGAGAAAAGGTTGAAGCTGTCAAGGATTTTGTCCGACTTGGATCCATAATCAGACTTATTGCATTCAGTAAATCTGCTGCACAATACCTCTGCAGAGTGTTGAAGAGCAAGGATGTTTCTTTGATGACTAAGATGCACCTGACCCAAACCTTGGTTTTCTTCCTTGCATCGTATGCATGCATTTTAGTTGTGGTGCTGGAGAAGAATATTGAAAGTACCACGACTGCTAAAAGGACAGACAGATCTGTATTGGAAGAAGGGAGTCCAGTGTGTTCCTGAGAGGCAAGGATAGAAAAACTTCATCTTACATGCTTTGGACATATTGCCAGGAGAGCAGTCTGCAGAAGGACATTATGTGCAGCTAAAAAGAGGAAGGCGCTCAGAGAGCTGGATTTGTTCTGTGGCTGCATCAACGGGCCCCGACCCAGGAATGATTACATCGTTTCCTTCTGTTGTGCATAAGGCACTGACTCGATGACACCGGACAACGACAAGATAACCAAATAAAATGATCATCTTGGCATTGTCTAACATTCTTCTACACTTGGGGAAGATTTTAAATCCATTTGCCCTCTGATCTCCACGCGGTGGCATGAAGAGAAGCCATCATGATTGTCTTGATTTAACAGATCCTCTGACAACTTCTAGTTTATTACGAGGTAACTTTGCAGGAAACTCTTCTGTTTAACCCGGATTTAGTTATTTTTGTAGATAGGTCATCTTTTATGCCAAATCTTTCTTGGTCCACTTTCAGGGAGTACATGCTGCAATACTTTCACTGAAGTCTTGGGAAGCGCCCCTTTTCCTGAAGTGCCTTCTATGCTACAGGTTGAATTAATTGTGGTCACAAAGATATGCAAAAATGGTCTCAAAACAACAAATAAACATTTACAGGACCATGATAAGGTTTTGAATAGTTCATGGTTTTAAAATCTTACTGAAACACAGGGGTATCTGACAAATTCAGGAACCTCGATAAAAATAACTCTTTGGTGTCTGACTTCCTATATGCTCTTTTGTTCCCTACTGTGATCGCAGCATTCCAAATCCAAGCTCATCAACCTACAATGACTCCTCACAGAGAGGAAGGCAAGGACAATGACTTAGTTCATAGGGTTACTGAAGAAGCTACATCTCAATCCATTTGTCACGCAGGAGAGCTGCATTAGCCTGCACATGGAACGCATCCTTTGCCAACTAGTCCGGCATTTCAATGGCATACAGATTTTATTCGGTTAATACCTACCAATGGCCATCGATCTGTTTTAATTATAATTTGTAGGGATGTACAGTGAGTCATGGCTTGTTCTTGCTATGAAACCATGGTTACTTTTAAAAATATAAAACTTAGAGACATCATTCCCCAAAAGGGAGCTCCAGTCATGCTCCTTAGCAACAGAGGAAGCCCCCTTTATAAAACCATGACTGCTATTCGTAGGTTATTTGCTTTTTCTCTTCATTTTCCATTTTTAGGGACCCCATTGCCCATTTCACCCCCAATCTTCTGGACTGGTGGAAATAACTAATGAAGTTATAATTCAATTGATAAAGCTTCCAAGCATTTCTGTTAATATTAATAAAATTAAGAGTGACTCCTTTTATCCCTTATAAATTACCTTGTTTTGAGATTGTAAGGTGGGTCCATAAAT
>NW_022107431.1:81564104-81565981 GCF_000313985.2 Echinops telfairi | reverse complement strand
AAATTTCATCTGTGGTACCTCCCTTGACAAAGAGAGTCATTTTTGTCTAGCTCAAATTCATAATTGGTATGGAACCTTAGTATATTTTTAACTCCCTTCACTTTTGAAATGGTTTTTGTTTCGAAAGTTCAAATTTCTAGAATAACAAGTAAAATTTACTGTTGAAATACTGGTAACTTGTTTTCTGATTACTGAGCATTTTATTATTTTTGCTTGGACTTCAGTGACAGATATTTTTTCTTGTTTTAATATAGCATTATTAATTGAAACCCAGACCATTTTATGTAAATATTACTTTTATAAAATAGTCATATTACTTATGAACAATCTGAGATTAGATCTGTATTAGCTCTTTTGTTTCAAGTTTTTATTGCATTTTTATAATATTAAACCTTATTCATGCCATTAGACCATTGATGCTACCTGTCAGATTAATTTGTTAATACGTATTCATTTTGAAACATTATATATTTTTGCCTGTGGTGTTTTAACTGTATTTGTCCTTTTATGGTGGTTGTTGTTCTTGGGTGTCATCTAGTTGGCTCTGACCCCACCAATGTAGAACAGCATCAGAGATGGCATGGCCTGCGCCAGCCTCACAGCTGCACCTATGCTTGAGCTGCTCATTGCAGCCAATGGCAGTCCACCTCGCCGAAGGTCTTCCTCGTCTTTGCTGCCCCTCCACGTTACCAAACTCACCTCCTTCTCCAGGAACTTGTCTCTCCTGACAATGTGCCCAAAGCATGTACAATGACATCTCGTCATCCTTGCCTCCAAGGAGCAACCAGGCCGTACTTTGATGTTAGCCTCTTTATCCACTCTCACAGAATTTACAGCAGACATTTATTTTGTAATAATTGTTGTTTGTGTGCTATTTGCTTTGTTTTATGTTTTCATTTTTGATGTGCTCTTTAAACATTCTGTTTGTGCTACTGTTCTCAGCTCACCTTACCTTTGGACATAAAAATTAATCTATTACACTAGCTCCAACACGCGTCATCAGTTTGACTGGATGTACCAGATGACGTACTCCTGGGCTTTTTCCAGCCTTCAGATCCAGTGGCAGACCTCAGAGGTAACCCTTTTCCTGTTCTTCCTGCAGTTAGTAACAAAACCATTTTATTTAAGAGGCGATCTGAGTACAGCTGTAGTTCCACTACCTCTGATTTATCATGGAAGACATAGATACCTTTTTAAAAATGTAACCCAGATTGTGAATGAGGCTATTGTTAGCTGTCCCTAGATAAAAACATCTTATGTATGAAAATCATCTTCAATAATTGCTGAGCCACCTTGGAATGGCTTATCCAATTACCCTTGTCACATACAATAAATGAAATACAACTCTGTCGCACAACTTTCCTGATTGTAAACTAGGCAGTGTTCCTTGTACCATTTGCATAACTGCCTCTTGAGATATGTACAGGGTACAGTGCAGTGTTCTGGAATTCCCATTCGTCTCAAGGCCATCCACAGTTGGCCAAGTAGCTAGCATCCAACTTTGCTTGTCTAGACAAGCGAGTGCTTCTAGTCAGCTTGTTGAAACACTTCCATTGGTATTTCATCAATTTCTGGTGCTCTGGTTTATTGGCTAATGTTTTCAGTGCAGTTTAAACTTCTTCTTTCATTATCATTGGATCTGCTCATCTGCTACCTCTTGAAAGTGTGGGACATTGATGAGTTCTTTTTGGTACAGTTACTCTACATATTCTTTCCATCTTCTTCAATGTTTCATGCATCATTCAATATATTTCCCACAGAATGTCTCAATATTTCAACCTGAGGTTAGAAGTTTTTCTTCAGTTCTTTCCATTTCACATAATTTTTTCAGGGCTTTCCATTCACATACACTGAACATGTTCTTCCTTTTTGGTTGT
>NW_022107431.1:81509081-81563390 GCF_000313985.2 Echinops telfairi | reverse complement strand
TGTATATCCTCTGGTCCAGCCGAATTTGTAAGGTAGAATTGGGATCATGATAGTGGGGGGGGGAAGCATTCAAGAAAATGAAAATTAAAACAACTATGAAATACCACCTAACACCCTCAAAAGTAGCCCAACTCAAGAAATCAGAAAGTAACAAGTGTTGGAGGGGATGTGGAGAGGTCCACTGCTGGTGGACCTGTAAGTATGTACAACCATTATGGAAATTGATTTGGTGATATCTAAAACTGTTGGAAATTGAGCTACCATATGATCCAGCAATCCTCCTACTGGGTATATACCTGGAAGAGACAAGAAACAAACCATGGCCAGACATCTGTGCCCCAATGTTCATCACAGCACAGTTCACAATCGCAAGGAGTTGGAAACAGCCCAAATTTCCATCAACAGATGAATGGATTAAAAAACTGCGGTACATACATACAATCGAGTATTACGCATCCCTAACAGGCAGCAATGAACCCATGAAGCACATCTCTGCATGGGAAGAACTGGAGGAAATCATGCTAAGTGAAGTAAGCCAAGCACACAAGGACAAGTCCAACATGAGTCCACTGAGGTAAGCTCCGAAGATCCAAAAGGGGCATAGGGAAGAAGCTACTGTATACATACATGGGTTTCTTGATGCCCTCCCACAGCTCATCAGGTCTTCTGTCATAAATGTTCAACGTGTCCAATCTGTTCTTTACATGTTCTTGAAATTTAAATGGAATAGACTCAAAGTAGCATTTTCTCTCTCATGGACTTGTTTGAATTTTCTTCATCTTTAACCTGAAGTTACATTTGAGCAATTGATGTTCCACAGTCAGCAGCTGGTTTGGGTTTAGCTACAGCTACCGAGCTTCTTCAGCTTTCTTTCAACCGATGTAGCCAATTTCATTTCTGTGAATTTCAACTGGAGAAATCTGCATGTGTAGTTGCCTTTTATGTTGTTGACAAAAAGTATTTGCTATGAAAAAATGTCATTGGTCGTGCAACAATCTGTCATGTGATCTCCAGCTTCATTTCTGTCGCCAAACCACCATTTCTATCACCAAGACTGGTTTCTTCTCTTTGTTCCCAATTTTTGCATTCAAATCACAAATAATTATCAATGAATCCCAATTGCATACATGATCAATTTCAGACTGAAGACATCATTAGAATGCTTCAATTTCTTCATCAATAACTTTTGTTGGTGTGCATACATTTGAATAATAGTTATACTGATTGGATTTCCTTGGAGACAGTTGAACATGGTCATATCACAGATAGCATTGTTCTTCAACATTGATTTTGAACTAGCCCTTTGGACAATGAATTCAAGGCCATTCCTCTTGATACTGTCATTCTGAGCAGAGCAAATCATATGCTTTTCTTATTCAAAATGGCCAATACTAAGTCCGTTTCATGTCACTGAAGATATTGATCTTCCTGCATTACATTTCACTTTTGATGACTTCAAATTTTCGTAGATTTATATATTGCACATTCCAAGTTCCAATCATTTCCAGGTTTTTGAAGGTGTTTTTCCTTACTCTTAGCCATGCGCCATCAGCAAAGGAGGACCACTCTACTCTATTCCCATGAGCCTTACCTAACTCTTGTCATCTGGCCAGTGCAGTTCTGAGAAGCCCAGTTAAACTTAGATTGCCCTCCAACATGTGGGGCCCATCTGCTGGCACTGTTTCCAACCACGGTCAGCTCCCATTCATTAGGCCTTTGGTATCTGACAATGTTTTGAAGATGTACCTACAATTTCCAGTGGGTACTTCCTCCAAAGTGGGCAGCCAATTCTTTCTTCATTTTCTGTTCTTAGTCTGTAGGGTCTGCTGTTCCCTTTGGGTGACCCTGCTAGTATTTGAAATACCAGTGACATAGCTTCCAGCATCGTGGCAACCACGAACTACCACAATACAACAAACTGACAGACAAGTGGTGTATACACCTATACACAACAAAATAGAACTCCCCCTCATCCCATACCATTCTCACACACTCATTATGTTTGAGTCCATCTTTGTGGCCAATGTGCTGCATTTAAGTACCTGATCTGAGTTGCTCATCTTCCAGTGCAATATTGAACATTACTATTCATGTGGTTTTCCATGACAGCTTTTTCAGATGTGAATTCCCTCCCTCTTAAGTACTCTGTTCTTAGACTGGAAGCTTTGGTGAAACTTGTTCACCATGGATGACCCTGTGTATTGTATACAGGAGCGAGATTCTAGTCCATCACAGCAACATATAAACAACCACTGTATGAAAAACTGAAAGACAACTTGGGGGAAGCTATTAGAATTCACATGAATTGGAAGAAACCAAGGCTTATTTATTCATTTGCATTTGAAATACTCAGTAGATTTCCAAGAACAACCCTCAAATATAACAGTCATAGCATGGTGAAGAAAACTAATGTTCAGAAAAATCTTGCAGAAATGTGTTACTTAGTTGTGACACCAGACCAGCTCATGTTATGAGAGCGTCCACATAGGAAGGTAAAATACTTAATGGTGAATGCCTAGTTACATCATTTGCTATCTGGTTTCCTAAATACTGGTTCATGCAACCACTCAGAAGTTGTGTCCATTCAGAATAAAATTACTCTTAAATGAACCAGAAGATGTTAATGAAATGTCTGATCAAGAGGAAAGAAACATGAAGAGAGAAATATTCCTGAACCGTTAGCCAAAGTAAAATTCCTGAACTAAATCAATGCTTTTGCTACATTCGACAGAACTAGAACTGAAATCAACATTGTCTTCCCTTGAAGCTCATGATCTGGCTAGCAAACATTAGTAGCTAGGGAAATGTCTTCTCTGTAGTCATCAGAACGTGGAAGGAATACACCCCCAAAGAAAGACAGGTAATATAATTATATTCACATGAAAAAACTTAAGAGATTTTTATTTCATCATAGGGATGTAAACTATGGACCAAAGAGAAATGTGGGAAGGGGGCAGTCCAGAGAGAGAGAGAGAGACTTTGGCTATCAACCTGTTATCAAAGCTGCTCCTCTAACTGGGGATATTTCACTTGAGTTAGCAGTTTCTAAGGAAGAGATCTGTCCCCTTTATTATCACCAGCCTAAGTACCAGGCAGCCCCAAGAATGTTTTGCATTAAATCAGATATTTTGTACAAGTTGTCCTGGAAGGGATGAATTGTAAGCATCTTTTGACTATGGTTATAAATCTTTGTGCTCAAATGAGCTTTGGTAAGTCACCTCTGTAATCATTCTTTGTAGTGTGCTTAAATATACTTAAGTAGACTCCTATGCATCTCGTAGTGATCCTAGAAAGCTACATTGCTTGACTTTTCCTTTTCTGGCCTCAATAATTTTTTTTTTGATCACTGATTTTCATTGTAACTACTTTTGTCCCTGTTTTTATTTTTGCCAGAAACTCTCCCACTAAGGTTACCATGTTTTCACCTGTGTGAGCTGGTTATTCCCCCAATTCAAATGGGTTTTTAAAGTTGAATAAATCCTCTGAAATTAATTTTAAAGCTTGAGTGGTTTCTCACTCAGACAGCATCCATATACTTCCATTTTTAGTGATCGTTTTGCTTGTATGTCTCTAGGTATCTCAGGCTCAGCTCCAAACAGAGAACTTTCACGTTAGTTATCTGAAACTGGTTTCTTCTCACCTATGTGCTGTCTCACTCTCCAGGTTCAGTTATCGGGTCATTTGGATTTTAACTGCTTCCGAATGCTGAAGTTACTTTTATTCTCTCTAGCTTATTTTTTACCATCAAACATCAAGCTATCTCTTGCCTGGATTGTCTAACACCTACAATTTGTCCTGCCTGAATCACCTCTTTTAACATATTCTCAATATGGGAAGTGTTTTTCTCCGCCCCCCCCAAATAAATCCCTGGTTTCACTTTCTAGATAAAACCCCCTGAATTCTACAGAGATTTAAAATTAAATCCTAAAATTATGAAAGTGTTACAAATTTTGAAGTAATCTTAGACAAAATAACATAACAAGTATTAGCTATTGAATTCTCACTTGAAACAACTTTATCTTTGCCTCTTTCCCATGTAACCCAATGTCATTTGAAGTTTCTGACTAGTTCAGGGGTAATCAACTGAAGTTGGCCAATCTTAGCACCTCCTGCAGAATGTAGGAAAGCACTGGCCTAACATAATGGCAGATCCATGGAACTGAAGTATAAAATTGAAGGCTCATAGAAGGGGTTATTCGGTGATACTTATATACAACTTAATAAGAAATCAGGTGAAATAGGAGACACTGAATCCCGCTTGTGTTTGGATTCCTGCTGATCACCACCTCTAAAGCCAGGTAACGTGTGTTATGGAAATAACATGGACGCATTGGACCTCCTCTGGTTTCATTAGAGAAAAGGATAATTCAAACCTGCATCTTTCCAAAGATGATTCCTATAGGGGTGAAGTCAGATATACTTTTCTCCTTCATCCTTTTTTTACCTTATTGTGACCCCGATGGCACTGTACATCCTGGCTGGTTTTAATAATTCATTGCAAAGGGCATAGAGAACGCAAAAAAGATATTCTCCTGATTATGGTGATGTATTGGGGAAGTTAGCAGGTTATGAGGCAGGAGCAGAAAACATCAATGGTACCGTCCACTTGTCCACACTATTACCTCTTCTCAGACATGTTTGAAAACAGCCTCCAAGCCCTGTAGCCCTGTAGTCTCCGCTCTGCTTGGGCAAGTGTCACCAAGCTCCATTAGTGCTGGCAGATACCCAAAAAGGCACAGTGGAAGCCAGATTGCTGACCAAAGACACTCATCTTTCCTCCATCGGTGGGCTGGGAAGCACACCACTCTGTCTCATGGTGTTCACCTCTGGTCCCTCTGGTGCCCCCACCGTTTGCACAAGGATCTACACATGCTCTGCTGATGGCTCCCCTTTCTTGATAGTAGTAGGATTCTTTCTTCCTGCGAATACTATGACTCACTTGTATACCCAGAGGAATGACAAAACTGATCAATCCACGTGTTAAAAAACTCTTTATCTTATTTACACGCCCACACTCATTCACTGAGTGGACGTTATAAAGATTGGAAGTTATAAAAATTTTGTACAGAAGAACCATATTAAGCAATTTAATTTCACCACACCTTTCTTACTATGTTGTGGTTTCAGTTGCATATTACTTTTTTTCCTTAAGGTAATTCAAACTGAACTTCTAGAGATATGATTAACATAGATATAAAAATGAAAGGGTTATTCACCTAAATAACACGATTATGCTGGTTGAAAATGAAGATGAGAGCTTTAATAAGGAAGTAAATATATTACAATCTTCAATGTGAGTTACAACTTAACATAAAAATATGAATAAGATCAAAGGTAGAAAAGTAAAAGAAATTATGATAAATGGGGGAAAAAAGCCAAAGTTGTCACTTATTTTATCCTACTCAGTTAGCACTTAATGATTGTGCAAGAAGCAATCAAGAAGTTAAACAAAATAAAATGTTGGCCAAATCTGTGCAAGAAGACCACGTTAATGGTTTGCACAGAAGAGATGCCATCATGCACACAAAGGTGTTCCTGAATCAAGCCCTGGAATTACAATCACCACATATACACTAAAAACCGGATAATGAAAAGGAAGATACGAAAAATGGATACATATAAAACATGGTGTTAACTGAGAAAAGTTAATATATCCAAAAGAACACACTAGGAATATCTCATATGAAACACTGAAGGATAAAATAAAGCATTGTTTGGAAATAATGAAAGATTCTATGGGGACAATAGTGGATGAGGGATGAAGTTTCAAAAGACGATGGAAGAACTATATAGTCATTTTACCCAAAATAAGTAGCCAATGTTCAACTACTTCAAGAAGCAGCACACATGATAAAGAACCAATTTTATGTAAGAAAGAAGTACATGCTGTACTGAATCATTAATGAAAAGCAAGGCATCGGGAATGGAAGGAATACCAATTAAAATGTTTCAACAAGCTAATGAATTGCTGGGATCACTGGTCTATACCAAGAAATTTAGAAAACAGCTACCTTCCCAACTAACTAGAAAAGACCCATATTTGGCCATTCCAAGAAAAGTGCTACAACTGAATACAGCAATTATATAACAATATTATTGATATCACATGCAAACAAAATTTTGCAGAAGATTATTCAATTGTTGTAGCAGCACATAGACAAGGAGCTAAATGGAAATTCAAGGTCGATTCAGAAGAGGAAGGGACATGAGAGATAGTGCTGCTGGTTTCAGATGAAAGCATGTACAAGAAAGAGGTGTATTCAACTGAGTTGATTATAACAAGCCATGGATAACATTGCAAAGAATGAGCATTCTTATAACACTTCATTGTGTTAATACAGATACTGTGCACGGACAAAGAGCCAACCATTCAATCAGAACAAAGGAGTACTGTATTTTTTAAAATTAAGAAATGTGTGCATCACATTGGTAACATTTCAAAAGCCTAATCAACTTTTACATTGAGAAAATAATAAACGTATTCAATCTTCACATTGAAAAACTGGATTATGAAGAAGACTACAACATCAAGATCTTATTAACAACCTGGGGTATGCAGATAACACCACCTTGCTTATTGAAAGTACCATGGATTTGATTCATCTTCGGATCATAATCAAAGACTAGCCTTCAGTATATATTGCGACTAATGTAAAGAAAACAAAGTCTTCAGACGTGGAACAGTAGACAACATCATGATAGATGCACAGGACAATTGAAGTGGTAAGGAATTTCGTTTTGCTTGAAGTCACAATCAATACTCCTGAGAAAAGTAGTCAACAAATCCTATGATGTGTCGCATTGGGCAAATGTGCTGCACAAGTGCCCTTTGAGTGTTAAAGAGTACTGGTGTCACTTTGAAGATTAAAGTGCCCCAGGCCCAAGCCATGGCGTTTTCAGTGACATCATATCCATGTGAACTTTGGACAATAAAAAAGGACCAAAAAACTCAAACAAACTCCATGCTATCAAAACAATTCTGACTTATGTCAATTCTACAGAGCAGAATAGAACTCCCCCTGTGGGTGTTGAGACTGACTATGGGAGTACAAAGCATCATCGTTGGCCTGCAGATCAGCTGGTGGTTTCAAACTGCTGACCTCGAAGTTAGCAGCCAAATGCTTAACCACTCTGCCACCAGAGCTCACAGAAAATGGATATATTCGAATTATTGTGTTGACCGAGAATATTGAAAGTGCTGCAGACTGTCAGAAGAACAAACAAATCTTGTCTTGGAAGAAATACAGTTGGTCTGTTCCTTGAAATCATCACCTCAGACGCTTCCTGATACTGGGCAGAACTGATTTCTAGAAAAGGGCGTTCTGCTTGGTAAACTAGAGGAGAGTCAGTGAAAAAGAGGAAGAATTATGACATGATTAATGGACAGTGGCTGCAATGGACTCAAATCCATCAATTCCAGGAAGGCATAGGACCAGCTACTGTGACATCCTATTGTGCATCGGGTTTAACTGAGTCAGTATTAACTGCTATTTTTAGTCAGTGCCTACAGAGAGACGCTGTGCATAACAGAATGAAATAATTCCCAGAACTGTGCCGTCCCCACACCCTTTCCTATACTGAGTCTAGTGCTGCCATCACTGTATCAGCCCCTCTCATGGAGAGCCTTCCTCTGTCCTTGCTGCTCTTCCACTTTGCCAAGCATGATGTCTTTCTCCAGGAACTTGTCACTCCTGAAAATATTTCTAAAGTATGAAAGATGAAGTCTTGCCATCCTTGCTTTTAAGGAGCACTCTGGACATGCTTCTAATTCAGATATTTTTTTTATCAAATTAGCAGTCCACAGTACTTTCAATATTCTTCTCAAGCACTACACTCAAATGAATCAATTGTTCGAAGCTCTTTGTTATTCATTGTTCAAATTTCACAACCATATGATGCAATGGAGAATACTGTGGCTTGGGTCAGGTGCACTTTAATCCTCAAAGTAACATCGTTGCTCTTCAATATACTCTAAAGAAGTCTTGTGAGCAGACTTACCTAATGCAATATCCTTTGATCTCTTGACTGCTGCATCTAGGAGCATTGACTGTGAATCCAAGCAAGACAAAATCCTTGACCACTTCAACCTTTCCTACATTTAACATGCTGTTACCTATTGGTCCAGTTGTGAGGATTTTGATCTTCCTTACTTTGAGTTGTAATTCATATTGTAGGTGACAATCCTTGACCTTCATCAGCACGTACTTCAATTCCTTTTCACTTCCAGCAAGCAAGGTTATGTCATCTACATATTGCAGGTTGTTAATAAGCCTTCCTGCAATTCTGATGGCACGTTCATCTTCATTTAATCCAGCTTCCTTCATGATGTGCTCAGCATATGGACTGAACAAGTATGGTGAGAGTAAACAACCCTGACGCAGACCTTTCCAGATATTCAATCATGTACTATTCCCATTTTCTATTTTGATCCATGTACAAATCCTGAATGAGCACAATGAAAGGTCCTGGAATTCCCACTCTTCTCAAGAGTATGCACAGTTTATTACGGCCCACACATTCAAAGGCCTTTGTATAGTCGATGAAACAAAAGTAAACATATTGCTGGCGTTCTCTGCTTTCAGTCAAGATCCGTCTGTCAAGTTCAATAATATCCTGTGTTTCATGTCTTCTTCTGAATCCGGCCTGAACTTCAGGCAGTTTCTTCTCAATGCACTGTTGCAACTGCTGTTGGATGACTGTCAGCTCATTTTACTTGCATGTGCTATCACTGCCATTGTTGCATAATTTGAGCATTCTGTTGGATTATCTTTCCTTGGAATGGGCACAGATATGGATTTCTTCCAGGCAGCTGGCCAATTAGCCCTCTTTCACATTTCCTGGCATTAATGTGTGAGAGCTTTCAGCGCTCCTTCAGCTTTCGGAAACACGTCAATGGCTATTCCATCATTTCCTGGAGCATTGTTCTTGGCTAACGCTTTTAGTGCAGTGTGAACCTCTTCCTTTCGCACTGTGAGTTCTTGCTCATATTCTGTCTACCGAAATGGTGGAATATCCACTAGCTCTTTTTGATACAGTGTGTCTCTGTATTCTTTCCATCTTCTCTTAATGCTTCCTGCATAATTCAAGTTTTGCCATGAGAATACTTCAAGATTTTAAGTGGAGGGTTGTATATTTTGAGTTCTTTCTATTTCAAATATGGTGATCCCCTTCTCCCCTTTTGGTTATCTAATTCTAAGTCCCTGAAGAGTCCATTATAATATTTGGCTTTGTCTTCTCCAGCTGCCCTTTGAAGGTTTCTATTCAGCTCTTTGACTTCATCCTTTCTTCCATTTGCTTTAGCTACTCTCTGGCTAAGAGCAAGTTTCAGAGTGTCTTCTCACATCTACTTTGATCTTTTCTTTCATCCTGTATTTTAATAATAGGTTGCCGTCTGACGGTATTTGATGTCCTCCCACAGGACATCAGGTCTTCCGTCGTTAGTGTTCAAAGCATCAAATCTCTTCTTGAAATATTCTCAAAATTCAAGTGGGACAGACTCAGGTCATATTTTGTTTCTCGTGGACTTATTTTCATTTTCTCCATCTTTATTCTCAACTTACATAAGAGTAATTGATGATCTGTTACAGTCAGCTCCTTGTCTGATTGTAGCTGTTGATATTGAGCTTCTCCATTGGGTCTTCCCACAGATTTCTGTGTATTCCCTCTAGGGAAGTCTATGAGTATACTATTCACTACTTGTTGCACATAACAACAAGATCAGCAGGAAGAAGAAGAAATGAGTCTCACAAATTTAAACAACAATGAAACGAATAAATATGTCTGATAAAAAATACAGTCAGAATGCTCCTTATAAATGAGAACTAGGAAATTTTTACTTGCTTGCTCTAGACCTACACCATCAGGGATAATGAATTATTATTAAAGGATATTATGATTTGTAATTAGAGAGTCAATGAAATCCAGGAAGGATTTACACAATGGCTTCAGCAATGAACACAAGCACTAGCAATCCTGGAGACACTGTAGGATGAGGTAACATTTAGTTCTCTGATATGTAGATTTTCTGTGTCTGAGCCAACTTGACAACTATATATGACAACCAAACATTAAAATTATGTAAGAAGTTTTAATATAATTGTCTGAATCATGCACAGAAGTTCAGTTATTACCTAAAATGGGAAGAAATAGATAGTCAGGAGTTTAAAAGCAAAACACTCAACCTCTAGATTTTGTTGAAGCTTTCCTATTAAGCTTGATTAAATTGACATGACAAGGAAGATATTACCCTCTATTAACTGAGCCAGAGATGTTATTTAACGCATTGGGTTCCTGAAAATATCCTCTCAAGCCTGAACCATATCACATCACATCACTCTTGTTAAGATTTCTGAATTATAGATAGGATTTCATAGACTTAGTCTAGTATTAGACCATGCTTTCTTCTCATCTCTCCTGATTTTGATGTGGTCACTAACAGTAGTATTCTACTCACAATAAAGACAAGTTGTAAGTAGAAATACCACTCTGTTAACTACTCAGTTGGTGCCAAACTCTATTCAGAGTCTTTCTGCTATGGAGAGTCTGCTATGGAGAATCAAACTAAATGACAATGGAACTTGCTGTGCTACAGCAACGGGTCACCAGGCAGTGGCTTTATAGAAATGTAATAAATGTCTTATGTATCTTGTATAAGTTCACTACTTCTAGTCTCTTCTCAATTTTTGCACTTAACAATCTTTAAATACATAAATCTGATTCTATTAGTGTTGAAGATAAAGCATATCTCTCTAACCCTCAACAGTAACTAACTGTCACCAAGTCAATTCCGCCTCACGGGGACCTTCTAATTGACAGCAAAACTTCCCCTATGGGTCTCTGAGGCAATGCCTCTTTGTTATTATTGTTGTTAGGTGCCAGCAAGTCAGTTCAGATTCAGAGCAACCCTGTTTACAACAGAACGAAACACTGCCCTGCCCCAAGCCATCCTCACAAAAGTAACTATTTATGGGAATAGACAAATGCCTTATTTTTCTCCTGTGGAGCAGTCAGTGGTTTTCTAGGCTGATCTTGTGTTGAGAAGCCCCACGTGTAACCACTGCATGACCAGGCTCCTTTCTAACCCTAATACCATGGAACTCCATTAAACTAGAGACTCATTTCATTTATTTCCTTCATAATTGCATTCGCTTTGCATCTAGAACAGTGCCTAAAGTATATTTGATATATGCAAAAAAGGATCCCTTTAAGAAGCAGAAATTCAAAATTGTATTTTTAACTGGAATATGGATAACTGCATCAGGCATACCCCACCCTTTCTTTGTCAATCATAGAGATATCATTAGTTAATGTTTCTCTTTCACATGTTATACGATACATTTTGTAGGACATTGATAATCATCTGGTGAACACTGTAAGAGAATCCGTATGGGAGAATTTAAAACTCTCTGGATATTTTCTTAAAATTCTAATCTCTTCTGAAGTGATGTAACTATTATGCAGTCAGTGAATTAGAGAGAAAGGGATCATTCTTTAATCTTAAGGTTACAGCCTAATGCATAAAGTTTATTTTCTTACTTCCCTATGTCATGGAGAAGTGATGATATCTATCTCATCTGAAATTTAAAATATGCTAAAATCAACACATTCTCTTTAAGAGGACTAAAGTAAAGTGATGTAATGCTTTATGTCATTTAATTCCACAAGTAGCTTTTATAAGGAGATTATACTTTTTTATTCTGTGTTTGAAATTTGCAGAGGAAATAGAGTATTGAGTTGGCTATATCCAGGTAATTTTGTTTATGAAATGAATGAAAAAAGTTTTAAAATCAGAAAAAGTATATTCTACATCTATAATAGGATCATGAAATCTTCAATCTTATGTGTTTTTTATAGGTGATTGAAATCATGTGCAAAAATAATATGATTTCCTGCTGCAAAGTTGCACCTCAAATAATAAGTGCCAACAAATACGAATAAGATTCAGTCATAGATACACTGTTTGGGAAAGGTATATATATTTTCACAAAACTAGTATGTCCACTGAAATATAATGATCTGCTGTAATAGAATTTTTGAAATTAAAAATATAGAACTCAAGTCAAACAATGTCCTATGTCTTCTTTTAACTACTAAATGTAATTCAATTAAAAAGCAATACCAATTTTAATATTATTCCCCAATTTACTATCAGAAATATATGGCACCATATCTACATCTTGTGGAACCCTGTTGGTAGATAGTGGCTATGCATTGGGCTGTGATCTGCCTGGTGCCCAGTTTGAAACTGCCAGCAACTCCATCCGAGGAGGAGGACAGGGCTTTCTACCTGGGTCAACCTTTACAGCCTCTGAGACCCCCAGGAGGTCGCTGTGAGTCAGCATTCACTCAATGACAGTGAGTACATGTTGTTTATTTACAAAGTGTTGATTCAGATTCCATCTAACTTATTACTATAATCAGACCAGAACTAATGAAAGAGATATAAAGCAAAATGACACAGAGGAAGTGGAATGTCTGTCCTTCTGTAGCTTATCGTTGTTGCTAGGTGCCACGGAGTCTGTCCCTACTCACAGAGATCCCTCTGTGCACAAAAGAGCAAGGCGATCCCCATACTGTGCCACGTGTTCCTCACACTGTCCCTCTGCTGGAGCGCACTGTTGCCGTCACTGTGTCGATGTACTCAGTGGAGGGCATTCCGGTTGTACACGGCCCCTCTAGTTCACCAGGCTTGCTCTTCTTCCCCACGGACTGGCTGCTCCTGACAACATGACCAGTATGTAAAAAGAAATCTAATCATCCTTGCCTCAAAGGACTACTCTGATTGTACTTCTCCCCCCAAATAATTCTTTGTCCTTTTAGCAGTCCACGGTACTTTCAATGTTCTTCACCAGCACCACAATGTAACCACATTGATTCTCCTTGTCTTCCTTAATCAGTGCCCACTTTTCACATGAGGTGATTAAAAACTCCATGGCTGGGGGCAGGCACGCATTTGTCCTCACAGTAACATCCTGGCTTTTCAATATGAAGAAAGGTCTTGTACAGCAGATTTACTCAATGTAACCTGTCTTTTGATCTGTCTGCTGCTTCCCTGAGCATTGATTGTGAATCTCAGCAATACAAAATCCTTAACAATGTCAATTTTTCTCCATTTTTCATGACGTTAGCTATTTACCTACTTACGCGGATTTCAGTCTTCTTTACATTAAGTTCTAATTCAAACTGCAGGCTGCAATCCTTTACCTTCAGCAGCGAGTGCTTCGAGTCCTCCTCACTTTCAACGTGCAAGGTTCTATCATCTGCATATTGCAGTTGGTTAATAAGTCTCCCTCCAATCTTCATGCTGAATTCTTCCACATACCATCCAGCTTCTTTGATTATTTGCTCAGAATACAAATTGAATAAATATGACGGGAAAATGCAGCCCTCATGCACCCCTTGCCTGATTTTAAACCGTGTAGTTAGTATGTTCTAAGTATCTATGGGGTTTCCGGGCATGGCAAATAATGGAAAGAGGTAAATCTATAAAAATGTAACAGCAGGATTCTGGTTACAAAAGGTTGAGAGTCTAGTTGAGGAAACAGTACCGTGCAAATTTTAATTGAATTCCCTATGTCATTTTTTTTCTGGTCTTTTTTTTTCCTGATTTTTAAAAAGAATCAATTTATTGGGGCTCATACAATTCATTACAATACATAGATCAATTGTGTGAAGCACATCTATATATTTGTTGCCCTCATTATTCCCAAAATTCGTTTTCCACTTGGGTTCCCAGAATCAGCTCATTTTCCTTTTTTCCCCTGCCCCTCCCTTCCCCCTCCCCGTCCCCCATGAACACTGGATAATTTATAAATTGTTATTATATCTTATATTACACTGCCCGGCGTCTCCCTTCACCCACCCCTCTGCTGCCCGTCCCACAGAGAGGAGGTTATATGTAGCTCCCTGTGATCAATTCCCCCTTTCTATAACCCCCTTCCCTCCTGGTACCACCACTGTCACCCCTGGTCCTGAGTGGTTCATCTGTCCTAGATTTCCTGCGTTTCCAATTCCCATCTGTACCACTTAGCATCATCTGGTCTAACCAGGTCTGCAAGGCAGAATTGGGGTCCTGGTAGTTGGGGGAGAAAGCATTTAAGAACTAGAGGAAGGATGTGGGTTTCATTATTGCTATACTGAACCCTATATCATTTTAATGAGAATATATTTTAAGTATGTTTTATTTTACTATTGGTAAGAGGGTCTATCATTGAATGAAATACTGTTACATATAGCAAAAATATATATATTCACCTTTAATAGATTTTTATTAAATGTTTGTTTTTATTAAAACCTGGAATTTTTTGGAAATTTATTTTCCTTTCCATATAGACTGGAAAGGAAATCATTTTATTAGGAGATAATGCAGACATCATACTAGTCCATAGTTTAATCATAGCATCAGTGTTGTACAACTGTTACCACAATCCATTTCAAAATATTTTCTGACATCTTGAACTCCTTGATATCACCTTCGCATTATCCCCTCCCTGCCCCCTACTCATGCCCCAGTTTCTTGCCATACCCCCAGTAATCTTTATGCTAGTTATTGTCCCTACAGAGTCACCTACTCTGGGTTTCATAAACCTAAAACATAGAAAAACACATAAAAGAAAGTCAAGAAGACTACCAATAATGACAAAATATAACAGAGACAAACACCAATATGAAAAAAAGACCCAAAATAGAAAATATTAAAAATCAGATAAAACACAAAATGTATAGAAAGAGAGAGCAAGTGAAAAGGCTTTAACCTTTCCCATCCGGTGTATGGTTTTAATCTACTACAGCTGTCTCTCCAATGATCTCTGTCTGATAACCACATCCCTCAATTGTGGTTAGAGGGGAATCACAGGAGGTTTTTGCCTTTACAGATCCTACAAATGTATTTTGGGGTAATCTTGAGAAGAATGGAAATTCCAGAACATTTCTTTGTGCTCATTCAGAACTTGTACATGGATTATAGGCAGTTGTATGAACGGAACAAGGAATACTGCATGGTTTAAAATCAGGAAAGGCATGTATCAGAATTGTATCCTCTCACCATACTTGTTCAATCGTATGCTGAGCACATCATTTAAATAGCTGGATGATACGCATATGAAATGAATGCAGCACCAGATTAGATGAAGCATTGTGCAGATGACACAACCCTGCCTGCTGAAAGTGCGTTGGCATTGAAGCACTTGCTGATAAAGACCAAGGAATATAGCATATAAATTCAATAGAAAGAAGGTCAAATACTCAAACTGGACCAAAAAAATGATAATGGAGAAAAAATTGAAGCTGGCATGGAGTTTTTCTTACTTGAATCTATAGTCAATGCTCATAGAATAAGCAGTCAAGAGATCAGAAGATGTATTGCCTTAATTTGATACACAAGACCTCTTTAGGATATTGAAGAGTATGGATGCTACTTTGAGGACGAAGGTGCATATGAACCAAGCCATGGTGTTCTCCATTGCATCATGTGCATGTGGATGTTGGACAGTGAATAAAGTAAACCATAGCAGCATCCATTCATTTGAATTATGGTACTGAAGAAAAGTACTGAACGTACAATAGATTACTAAAAGGACAAACTTATCTGTCTAGAAAAAGTGCTTCTTAGAGGCAAAGACGTTAAGCCTTAGTTTTACGTAATTTGGACATGTTGTCAGGAAAGTCCACGATGACCTTGTAGAAGGTAAAGTGGAAAGGCAACACAAAAGAGGAAGGCCCTCAATGAGATGGATTCACACAGTGGCAGCATCAATGGGTCAGGCATGGAAAATGTTGTGAGGCTGGCCCTGGACTGTGCAGTGTTGAGTGTAGGCTCACAGTGGGGTGGAGTCAACTCCATGGAACCTAAGAAAAGCAACAATACGTGCCAACACAAAATTCTCACTCACTCAATCTATCTAATCTATCTATCCTAATTAAAAATATGGAGTGAGGACAACAATGCCGGTCCTTTAAGATGACATACAACATACAATGTTATGTTTGGGATATAAAAAAAGATACATTTAACTCAAAGTATAACCTATTTCTTCGGTTCCCCAGATACGATTGATAGTCACAAGAACAATGATGGTGATTTAAGAGAACCTATTTTTAATAAACTTGTTATTATATGTCACACATTTACTACCCATAAATTAGGTCACGTGAAATTCCTTCACAGTTTTGAAGATCATTTCTACATTCAGATCCCAGCCAATCAGTTATGCTTTTGAACTTGGAATCTATATTATCTTGTAAAACGTTTTTCTTCCTTAATGGTGTAGTTATCTTATTAATACGTTTTTATGTGTTTAATTTTTCACCTTTAGAAATTTAAATGTGTAAACTTTAAGTAACTTTGATTTTGGTAATTCCTCTTGTGAGCGTTTCCTTTGGGAATTAATTGCCGCCAAGGCTGTATTTATAGGGCAAAACAAAAAAGCAACCCCCTAACAATTTTTTTGAACCCCTAACAATTTTGTCACTGAGTTTGGTTAACTTATTCAGGAGACTTTCCACCTAAATTTCGTGTAACTATCTTTTTACTCACGTCTGCTTCCTGTGACCTTCAGGTTTTTCTCAGTTAGCATAAGCAGGAAGACAGGGACGTGGCATGGTTTTTGAGAGCCGTCAAATCCTATGACGTTGTTCATTTGGGGCCAGTGTGACTACTATTGACCACAAACAAGTTAGAGTTCTTAGGGTCCTATAGACTTTAAGGAAATGCCACGCATAATTATGTGCTTACATTCTACAAGTATAGGGTTGATTCGAAGGAAACTATCAAAACATGTTTGTGCTTTATTTCTTTTTCACAAAATGATACCAAATAGCAAATTGTTCAACAGCTATTTCTGAGATAATATGAATTTAGCTCATGATATTAATATTTTTAATATCTTTTAAAGACACTTGTGTGGATTAGGCCATCTTAGATTCAGAAGGTTCATCTTAGAATTAGAATATATTATAATATCCAAGATCATGATCATCCCTGAAAAATGGAGAGCAGCTTGGAACAGAATGAAAAATAAAACAAAACAAAAAACAGACACCATAATGTAGAAGACTGTTATTTCTGACTTTCAATGCACAGCCCTTTGCTATAAGAGTCAGTGGTTTGGGGAGATACTGTAGACATCTGGAGGCGCACAAAATGGGCAGGTGAGATGGAAGTAATTCAACAGAATTAGACAAATTGCTGGGAACCACCATGTTGCTCATCCTTCCCTACACCCCACAACTTAGACGAGGCAAATACAGCTGAGATTTTTGTGTCCAGCCGAAAGCAGTGAAATTGAGCGTGTGTGCACAGACAGGAACCTTAGGGACGGAGCTGCTAAGCTCTTGGCGGCTGACTTTAAACTGAGTTCCAGATCAAACCAACCAGCCCCCCGACAGAAGGAAGGTGTGACAGATTGCTGCAGCCATATTTCGGCTCTGAAAAACCCATAAGGCAGCATTATAATATCCTATAAGGTCACTCTGGATTGGAGTGATTCGATAATAATGAGTTTGGGGTTATTGTTCTTGTTTGGGGTTTGTTTTTGTTTTTGGACACATAGGTAAGGCATTGAAAACACCCTGGTGTAACATTAATCGCAAAAATTAAGAAAAGCTGTCTCCAACAAGAAATAATAAATACAAATATAAATACTAATTATTAACCTTAAAACATCATATGTAAACAATAGCTAATGAAGTGAACAAAAGAGGAATTAATAAAAAGCATTTTCAATATCAGTTTTTGCCCACAAAAGTGCAGCCACTCAAATACTGTAAGAAAAATACGAGGTGCAGGAAGATGAAAGAGCGACAGAGAGACACACAGAGAGACACAGACAGAGACTGAGAGATATGAGTTGAAAAGCAAACATGAGTAGGAGGAGGACTGAGTTCATGGACCTCAGAGACAAACTCAAGATTTTTTCCATAACACAGAAAGTGCATTTCTGTATAGAGGAAAAGGTGTGGATGAAGGGTATAGAAATTTTGGAAAAGTATATGAATATAAAACACAGACACCCCTGTACACATAAACTCTCAATTACACACTAATATAGTGAAATTTCAAAACACCAAAAAACATGCTGAGAGCCCACAAACATTCTATAGTAGCACTTTGTTATCTTCCACAAAGGAATCATCATCACTGTAAAGTTAAACATGTTTTGTAGTATATCGAAGGAGGTAAGGGGAAATTATATGACATTTCTCACTTATTTTATAGACTCCCAGATTCTATATTTAGTGAAAATTCATCCCCTGTGTAGAAAGAAATAAAGTGCTTTCATATCTGAAAGATTAGACTCAGAAAATTTATTATTCACAAAACCTCTGATATAATTCCTGGAGGCTATAATCACTACATTGAAGACAATATGATGTTCATAAGAATAATTAGGAATATTAATTATTTGCGAAATATTAATAAACAAATCATGAGAATGAAACAATGTTACCTATTGAAGTATAGTGGTAAACAGCATGGGCAATGAGTCACATTGATCATTGGAATTCTAGACTTACTTCTAATTAGTCCTGTGACCTTGGACTTATTTCTTAACTTCGTTCTGCCTCAATGTTCTTACATTTGAAATTGAGAATATGATTATGTTCACCTCAATAAAGTACTGCGCTAAATAAAGTTGTATTTGTAAAACGTTAACAAGAGCACATGGAATATTTATCACATTTATCATTCACATGACAAATTTGATTATGACAAAAATAAAATTAACAATATTAAGTTATAAATATTTTAAAAGAAAATTTAGCTGGGAAACAAAACAAGTTGAAGTGACAGTTTTATAATAGTTTTGCTTGCTATAATAGGTGACGTGGGACGCGCTTGACTTTAGGCATTGTATTTAACATATCACTTAGCGTTTATGTGTTGTGAAGTTTAGTCAAAATCAGTTTCTGATTTTTGCAACTAAAGAACCTACTTGGTGAAATTTCTCCCTTCTCTATTCCTGACTCAAAGGTTTTGACAATTTTGAAATAAATGATTGTCAGCATAGCAGATCAGAGTGTGTTTGTGAGAGAAGAAATTGCGCTTGTTCAAGAGCGTTAATTTAGTATTGATTTCTTTCTTAAGTCACACTACTCAATTTATTTAACAAATAAAAATTACGCATTTTAAAAGATATATTTATGTATTTATTTTCTTAAAGATATTGCTTTTAAAGTGGACTATTAGAATTTTACTATAAATGCTTTTAAAAATTGATTTTCCAAAAACCAAGAATGTAACATCTTTGCAGATCCTAGAACATTCTTCATTTAGACCTTAACTAATTTTCTGAAATGGACTATTTTCGCTCTCTAGTAAACTTCAGAAGAAATAGTATGGTAATCTATGTCGCCTTCAATGATAGTGTTTACTTTATAGAAAAAGCCTGCACCTTTCCAAATTTAATAACAACAATAATAAAATGGATGTGTTTGTGCATTTATGAAAAAGCATGAATGAATCAGCTAACTGACCATTTTCACTAAGAATACTTCACAGACTCTTTGCCTAAAGAAATCAAATAAAATGTATGAAGGTTTTGTTTTTTTCGTGCAAAAACTGTTAGGGCTTATAAATTGAACCTTGTGGCCCTTTTTCACAAACTTGTTCTCGGGTATTCTGTATAGTTCAAGTCTACACTAAACAAATAAGTGAGGTGTATGCTTCTTAGTGCTTGACAACAACTCCAACAGACTGATCTTCATATTGTTTATATTAATAATTACCTAGACAATTAATTATTGTCTACTCCACTTGAAGATGTTTATTGACTCAAGTATAGGTTTTGAATATAATTGCCAGTATTTTCTCCCTTCCAAATTTAACTTCCAGTTTATTTCCTACAAATTAAAAAAAATAACGCCTCAAACATGGTACAAGGTAGTTCATTTTAGGACTGTATATAAAATGAATCTTCCCTCTGTATTTAGTTATAACATCATTCCTGGAGGTATTGTTGGAAAACCTACATGATCAGCTTGTTCCCACGAGTCAGTACGTCTACAGAAGGAAATGAGGCTGTCTACTCCCGTATAGATTACAGCCACACAAAAAACATACTTAAGGTTCCTATGAGTTGAAACCAACTCCAAAGCAGTGGGTTTGGGTTTGGGTTTGGTATATATAAAGTTATCTGCTATTAGATGACACACCTTGCTTGTTGAAAGTGAAGAGGACTTGCAGTATCCCATGATAAACTTCCAGGATTTCAGCCGTCAATTAGTCACTCATAATAAATGGAGAAAAGATTGAGGTCGCCAAGGATTTCATCTTGATCGATCCACAATCAATGCTTATGGAAGCAGCAGTCATGAGATCAAACCACACATCGCATTCAGTAAATCTGCTTCAAAAGATCTCTGTACAGTATGAAGGAGCAAGGTTGTTACTTGGAATACTAAGATATGCCTGACCCAAGTTATGGTATTTTCAATCACCTCAAATACCTGAGGAAGTTGGACAATTCATAAGGAACACTGAAAAAGAATCCAGGCATTTGAGTTATGATGCTGATGAATATCGAAAGTACAACGAACAACAAACCATATTGAGATATATATATATCGTGTGTATGTTGTTCTTGTTCAGTGCCATTGGGTTGTTTCCCAGTATCCTTCTAAGGTTCGATTTTATTAGTCTACAGTTGATATATTTAGTCCTTACTTCCTCTTTCACATGTTCCATGCTAATTAGATTTTGCTTCAAAATCAGTGACTTTTGTTTGTACTCATCTTCACAGTTTTAACCAAATTTATTCATTTTCTTTGTCTGCTCTTTGCATATTTTCATTAATTGAAATTCATTTTCTATTCAAATCATACATATTATGTATTTAAATTCTGTATTTTATTTCTGTCCTTGGGGTTATCTGTGAAACTGTGTACTCAATCTGTTACATGGGCTTGGAAACCTGTTTAGCATACTTTTAATGTTCCTATACTGTTTACTTAGTGACAGAAGAAAAGAGTTGACATTAGCGTCTTCCTACAACCTTAGAAGGCAATATACTTTTGATGCTATGCACCAAGAATTTCACTGCATAATTAGAAGGGAGAAGTCATACCAACTGCTTCTAAGGTTGTACACATCCTTATCTAATCACTGGTGCTCTCACCACTGAATTCTCATTAAACCGATTTCCCTATGACTCCAAGACGGGGCACAGAAACATGAGACCCAGGACAAAGAGCTCCACGGGAAGAGCACCAGTCTCCCCAGCTCTGCCTCTCCTTGGCTTCTCTCGATGACAGAGCAACATTACCGGCATGGATAGAAGGAAGCAAATGTGACAGGAAGAGTACGTTTTCTGAGAAAGTGACCCTGTCAGAGAGGTTCTGTTTATCGGAAGGAGCGTTCCCACTGCAGACAGATTTACAACGTGAGGCCGATTAATGCCAGCCGTTTTGGTGGCTGTTTCACCTTCAGTAAAAATAAAAGCCAAACTCAGAAGATAAACCCATAATTGCAAATCTATTGCATCAATTAAAACTGGGGAAACGTGAGCTGACTCATGAGATGATTATTTTACTCTAGCAATGGATCTAAAGTCCTGGTATGCATTTCATACGTTTGTCACGCGCTTCATTATTAGCCTGTCAATGCACTCAGCACATTGTAAACAAATGGGGAACCGGAAAGCAATTAGACAGTGAGTATACATCATCTGTATTGTGATTCATTTTTGTTTTTGTTCTTCCTGTTCTATATGGTAAAATAAGTACACAATCGCTATCGTGCCATTTTGCTCCACAAATGATGGTGAATGGTCGATTTTTCATTGAAACAGTACAATTGTTCACTTCTGGTTTTTGGTCTGTTTTGTTTAGCACATATTTTCCCATCTATTTTGGCAAGTGAAATGATAGATAGGTCTTCTGTTCATAGACCTACTCCTTCTTACTCACTGACAGGGTAGATCAAATGGTGACTTCACATTGTCATCTTAAGGAGAAAGGGGGAAAGAGTGCTCATTTATTGCGAAAGAAGACAGAGAAGAAGAAATCGAAATATTAGTAAAATGGCACCAAATACCCTTTTCCACTTCCTTATTCCTTGCTTCCAGGAGGAATAATTCTGGGGATAGACCGTTCACTCAAAATGGTATGCTTTGGGATTTTTTTATATTCTAATTATATGTTTCCTAGATCCAAGTGTTGAAATTAAATTTCAGTTGCTTTGTGTAGAGGAGAGAACTGCATGGATTCCTTTCTAAGTGGACATTGCGCTAGTAAAATGCACACTGATGCCTTCTATTTTACAGAAAGCAAAAGTGACTTAGATGTCCCGAAGGCTTCGAAGATTCTCAGCAGTCCTGGTACTGAGGGAAGTACTCATATTCTTCTCCGCAGTTCAGTCTAAGGCTAAAGTTCAAATACTTTACAATCACAGGCATGGCTGTTCAGCACAGTTGTGCTCAACCTTCCTAATGCCCCGGCCCTTTAATACAGTTCCACATGTTGTGGTGACCCCCCCAACTATAAAATTATTTCTGTGATTACTTCATAACTGCAATTTTGCTACTGTTATGAATCAGGCAACCCATGTGAAAGGGTCATTCAACCACCAAATGGGTCGCAACCCAGAGGTTGAGAACCGCTGGTTTAGAAGTTGAACAAATTTTCTAGGAATTTAAGCGTAACTATTTGCTTGTTGATAATGAAGGAAAATCGGCTAACTTGAACTGAGAGATAAAAGTTATAAAACAAATTGAAACAATTCTTTTTATTGCTCTTTAAGTGTTTAATTATAGACTGGCACTCAACTTTTAATTTCTGAGATAGAAATTTAAGACGTACAAAAATCTCTTTCAGAGTTGAGAAGAATACTTCAAGAAATAAAATTGGTATGACCTATTGCTTACTTGATATATAAAAAATGTCAATGGATGAAGCATTTTAAATTTATTTCATAAATGAGTTTTTACAAATAAATTACCTATGATTTTTCAAAGTAAAAATGTGGACAATTACTACACTTTATTTCCACATTGTTACATTGATTACAACTGGTCTTACAACTAAGAAACTAGAAATTTAATTAATGTCTCAACATAATCATGAGTACTTAAAAAGCATACTTAATTCTACCCTTTGCAAAAATGAGTTTTTATTTTATAGTCACGTTTCTCATCTACTAAACCGAGAGCATTGCTTTTGAATACCACAAAAGAGTTACCTGCAATGTTTTCAGATTTCATTGTGTCCTAGATAGTCGAATGCAAGCAGGGAGGAGAGGAGACTGATACATAACTTAACTATTAGAAACTATGTCATTTTCTCACAATTACCTTTCATTTGTAGTTTCAATTACAGTTTTATATTCCAAATTACTGTTTTACTTATATTCATATTTCCATCCTCCGAGTAATTAAGATCTTTGTATCTTGTCCGGAGGGTTCGTTATGAATGTCTTCATAGCATGAGCAAAACGAGAATGAACCCTATGCTGAGAATTGCACAGGTGTTTTCATTTCTCCCTCGTTAGATCCACCTCCCTTCTACTTGCTGTCAGTGCCTGGCACAGCCAGCATTAATAAGTGCACCTTTACCCTGGCAGTCTCAGGTTTTGATGTTCTAGGGAGGTGGAGTTCCGAAGGCCAAATGCTATTTCAGTTCTATCACCTACACTTATACTTATTTTAAAAAGCACATTACGCTTTATACAATACTTTTTAACTGATAAATATTTAAGCAAAATGCTTTCTTCTTATTATTAAATATATTATTTTCATATTTGCTTATTGGGTTTAGGACCCCATGGTGTTTTTATCGTTGTTCATCTTTTAATGAGTAGATATCTGTCCAGGCATCATGTTTCCCAGAGAGCAGGGAAGCTGTGTCCTTACCTGCCACTCATTCTTACCTTGCACATTTGAGAGATCTTTTCTCAGATCCTAGACTGTGGCCTACAGCTGTGCATGGCCTGAATCTCCAAGGCTGAGGATGGTGCTTGCTGTCTTGCTGTCCAAGTCTCTGATTATGCCAAGGTGAACATATCCCTGAAAATTTTGAGGCAAGCTGTGCAGTTTCTGTTGAAATAAGTTGTCAAAAAAGAAAGAAAAAGAACCTTGAGTTGCAACATCTAATGCTCTTCCGGTCTCCAGTCCGTTCTGAATACTTCATTCACTTTTCATTATGCAATGTGTATTTCTTCCTGGCTGATACAACTCCTAATCTGCAACTCTGCTGGGAAATATAGTCCTGGAATCATCATGAATGAAGAGGTAATTAAGTAAAATGAGGCTCTTGAAATAGCTCTAAACAATCCACCAAGCATCTCTTCAGTCCACAAAATCTAACAAGAACCTAAGTTTAGATTTACTAAAGGGGAAGATAAAACGTACATGCTGTTTGCATCATGTCTGGATCCATGCTTGTGCTTCCTAGCTGATTTACATGTACTAGTGTCTAGAGAAAAAACATCGGTAGCTCAAGGGATTTCGAATTTTCATATTGCTTCTGTTGTTAACTCATTATACTTTCAATTTAAAAGAAAAACAAAATCTGAAAGTCAAGAGAGAGAATAAGTCAGGTAGATCAGATATTACTATCTTTATCTGAAAATAATCTGAAATAAAATTTACTTTTTGATAGTCCTATTGTTAAAATAAAAATAACAAGATTGTCATTTTTAAAATGAAATGACTGGTAATCTGATCTGCCCTTACTATGCAGATACTTATGAAGATCTATAAATGCATATTTAAGGCATTTTATTTTTTATTTTACAGACATAGACTACTTCTATGACCTTAGCATGTCAGTTAAGAGTGATTGTCAAGATATCCAGTGTGAAAATTATGAACTTCCACTTCTAAAGCATGTTGTAGATTCTATCTAAATAATTCTGTTAGCCCAGTCATCTTCTGTAACTGAACTGGAATTTATGTACTTCAGAATTAGTTTGTTTTCCATTTGTTTGATGAAGATGATAATGGGACCCCTTGATAAGCTTGCTTCAATGCTTCAATGCATTAACTTTTGTTAATTGCATTGTACTAAGTAAGCTTGTAATAAATTACATTTATACCAGTTATCTGCTGCCCAAATTATACTTATATATCATCTGTATAGTTATATATCAGATTGTTTTCCTTAAAATACACTGTTATCAAGAGGCAATTTGAAGTCTTCAGCCTCTCCTCTTTGGGGTTCTTGCCCTACTCACAAAAAAGAAACACGATGAGGGACAGTGTTCTGACCACAGTTGGAGAAAAGTTTGAATAGATCAAGGAAGTTTATTGTGAGAGGTACTTTGACTTGAAATATCAAAGGCTCTTAACTAATCTGAGGACTGTGGAGAATGAAGAGCTAGATTTTTACCTTGCTAATGGTGGGCCTTCCACTACTGGCTGGCTTCCAGTGGGTCTTCTGCTACTGGCTGGCTTTCTTTACATACCTAACCTATCTAGGTACGTGTACCCCTGCAATGCAGTGTTCATGCTATGCCCTTGTTGCTAAGCCTTGAAACCAAGAGCAACTGTTCTTGTACAATTCAAGCTGGTGTGGGGACTTGCTGAAAGACCCTTAGGGGAGCCTGAGGCAGGTGATCTTGAAGCTTCGTAGGGAGTTTAGTGAAGAATGGTGGATAAAATATGTGGGATTACATGATTGACTAAGGGTACATGTTGTAAATATACATGCATTTTCAGATGATTGCAAGATGGTAACGAAACAATTGTAGAAATGCTGATCTGGAAACACATTATTGAAAATGCTATCTCTCAAGCACATCTCTGCCTGGGAGTCTGTTGTAAAGAGGATATGTCTATAATGCAGTGTGTCCTGACACTTGACCATGGGCTATTGTGTGCTGCATCTGTTTGACAATTGAAGAAAGCTCCCTGAGGAATAGACCAGGGCATCCTGAATCAACCTGTCCACAGAGAACAATTTTAAAAGTTTTTCCTTAAGGGTACATGGTATGTCTAAACCAGTGGTTCTCAACCTGGGGGTTGCAACCCCTTTGGGGGTAGAACAACCTTTTAACAGGGTCGACTAATACATCCTGCATAACAGATATTTACATTATGATTCCTAGCAGTAGCAAACTTAGAGTTAAGAAGCAGCAACAAAATAATTTAATGGTTGGGGGGTCACCACAACATGAGGAACTGGATTAAAGGGTCGCGGAACTAGGAAGGTTGAAAACCACTGCTCTAAACAAAGGCTAAACATAAGAAATGAAAACAGCTGTTAGGAAGCGCAGCTTTAAAATTCAACATAGATTACAGACTTATGTCAAAATTTAAGATGGAGCTAAGGCTCTACTTTCAGACTGATTTATTTACACGCAAGTGCCTCAGATTTTATTCTCTCACACATTACAAACTAGTAGCAAACAAGCAGATTTTATGAAGAGCATATTTATTATGTGCTAGGTTTTCACTAAATGTTTCACATTCTTTATATGAAGGTAAGCAAAAAAACATTGCTACAAAATCACAGAAACCTTTTTTACTTAATATGTTCTTTTTATCCATCGTCCTCCATTTTGTAAATTTTAGCTTCTACATATGTTGTAAATTCCTGCCTATATATCTATAGTGATAAACCCACGAGTGAGCTGTTACGTGAAAGAAGTCAGATTAAGGCAGGGTATGTTTTCAGTCTCCGCTTACTAGGCAGGGTGACTGAAGTCACCACCCTCATTTTCCTGCACCAGACCTAATCTCTGATTGTACGCTGGTCCCTTAACAGACTAACGTCTAGCTTTCTGCTTAACTGAGAAAAAGAAGAAGCTGGTATCACAAGACTGGCTAAGACTAGACCTGACCCAACCAAGATGCTCAGAAGTGATTAGTATGTCTGCTACCTAAACTTTCTGACATCAGAATGTGAAGTCACACCTCCATCAAAACCCCGGACTAGAGCAAGTTAATATGTTTGATCCCTCTTCTCAACTAAGCCTGCAAAGAAGCCAAGTGTGTGCCATCCATGCCGAACACCAACGGATGCATTAATTCCCTAAAAATAGCCTACACACTTGTGAGTCAACAGCTTGATTCGCTATGAATAAGAATTCTCCAGATGGTTGTCAGCATAGGGACTTACTGTGGCGGAGTGAAATTTCTTCACATGGTTCTTGTTCCATGACTCTAAATGCCACCAACTGGCTGGGTGAGACTAGGCAAATAGGGCATGTATAACACGCGTAGAGGGGCTTGGTCAGCATTCCGTACCACCGCCCTGTTCATAAGAAAGAGCCATCCAGGAGCGCAGAGAGAGAAAAGTCAGGACCATCAGAACAATTCCCGATCTGTGTTTGAAGTGCCAGAGACCAAGAACAGAGGCCCAGCAGCTGTGGCATGAAGCTGATAGGACAGAGCAAGAGGAATGCCATCGACACTATGGGAATGTGAGACAGAGCCAGAGGCAGGCTTCCTAGTCTGTGGAAAAAGCAGCTAAGGGACCATGTGACTGAACAGCTCAGGACCAGAGAAGAGACTCAGCAACTGGCTGAGGGGAAGTATTGCTGTACAACAAAGGCTGTATCCCTACCATGTCCTGATCCTGACTTGTGGTGAGCTGTTGAATTCCCTAATAACCCCATGAAATGGTGAGTATGATCTCTGAGTCCTGTGTGCTCTGAATTATCAAACTCACCATAGAGGTAAGGTGCTTTGGAAGGCATGGTTAGGGTCACAGTAGTGAAAGGAGGATGGAGCGCGGAGGAACATCTGATCCCTGCCTCTCGGCAAAAGGGAAGCCAGAGGACGTCAGATATGAACACCCATGCCATGTACCACCCTCACCATCTTTCCCAAGCACAAACGCTGTTTCCACAACGGCTCGTGATGTCTGTGAAACATTGCGGTAAATTGCAAAACCCTTGGACATGAAGGCATACAGTGAGGGAAGGATTGGTGATTGACATTAGGGATAATAGAGTGATATAACATTTTGTTAAAAATTGGACACAGTAACATCTTTAATCTCCATTACTCTCATTTATGGTTTCCACCCCCCCACCCAAATACTGTAATTCAGGGGGGTCTCAACTTTCCTAATGTCGTGACACTTTAATACAGTTTCTCATGTTGTGGTAACTCCCCAACCATAAAATTATTTTTGCTGCTACTTCAAAACTGTAATTTTGCTACTGTTATGAATTGGGCCACCCCTGTGAAATGGTTGTTCAACCCCCAAAGGGGTCGCGACCCACAGGTTGAGAACCACTGCTGCAATTCTTTATTTAAACTACTTTGAAAAAGCAGTTTGGTCATCATCAAGGGACTCAAAATCCTGTTATTCTAAATGATCTTTGAGTTTTGGGCACAAGGAAAATCCTCAGTTTATGATTATTACTGAAGGACACACAGGGCATAGCTCCCTAACGTCATTCTGTTGGGACACCCTTGCTAAACTCAAGAGACAGGAATATATTTCTGGGGTACAATTTCACTGGTCATTTTATCACCATTGCCTTTTTCCACTTTCTTAAAACCGACCTCTAGATGGGTGGAAGAATGACAGAAAATGCTTTGGGAGACCTTAGTGGGGGAATGGTCATGGTGGTAAGCACCAAATGGGTCACATTGACTTGGGCTTCTGGGTACATCCTGAGGATCCAGGCCAAATGTCATGGAATGCTGGGACCTTGGACCCTGGATCTTCAGGCTGCAGGGCATGCTCCAGAGGCTGCATCGGTGAGATCTGATGCGGAAATCCACTGGGTGAACTGGACTCCACCTCCGAGACTCTTGTAACTTAAGGACTTAAGCCAGACAATCCATTGCATCTGATCATTCAGAAAACAGCTTTACCAAGATTATTGAACTGTAGGTAGGCAGACAATCATGGTCTTTCTACATCAATGCCCTATGTGCTGCGTTAAGGTCCATATTATTCCACAAACCTGTGATTGACATTCTCATTGAATATTATTGTAAATTTTCCTTGATAATTAATCCCCATTATTTGTGTAAATAGTGTCTAGTCACAAAAGGATTGATTCTGTACAAGTGAATAATTCAGGTACCGCGATATGGAGTCATCCAACACTGGCCCAATACCTCTTTCTCAAGAGTGCTTTAAAAATTAATTCAAAGTGCTAATCAAAAACAATATTAACGGCAGACACTTATTCCCCAGCAGGATGATGGATAAGACTCTACCATAAGCTAACAGTGCAGTTTTAAAACGGGGCAAAGGCAGATAAATAAGCTTAGATTCAGGAATGGATTTTGAACTCACACTAAATGCTAGCTTGAATTTAAGAACAATTAGTTCTCACATCATGGCCCTGCTTAATACTCGCCCTCAGACAGGGAACACAGAAGATGTGGGTATAGCAAAGTGGGATGAATAAATTAGATGGTGCCCAGCTATCAGATAAAATAGTTTCTGGGTTATTAAAGGTTTGCTTCCAAAATAAGCAGCCATCTAAATTGGATGCCAATTAAGTCTCCATGGAAGAAGCACTCTAATATCAGCGACCAAAGGATTGTAAATCATATAATCTGAAGCCTAAGTAAGGGATAATATGAGAGCCTATATTGTGAGGATCAGGTTTGCAGTAGGCTATGGCTAACAGAGGAATCCGAAGGCACATTTGTGGGATCTATAGGAAATAAACCTCCAGTGATTTCCCTCTATTAATCATAGAGGGGTGGGAAGGACCTGGTTACCAAGCAGAGTGCATTGGAGAGATGGCTATAGAGGATCAAAATGATAAACCTGACTTGAATGGTTAAAGCCTAGGCAGTTGATGCCCCTCTGACGTGTGTTAGGCTTGTTCTGGTTTTCAACATTTTCTGTATTTTTTGGTTTGCTTTGTTTGTCCATATTGGACTTTATCTCAGATATGTTTTGCCATTGTGGGTAGCCTCTTGACTTTCTGTTCTATGCCTTTGCTGTCTTTCAGTACATGAAACCTAGGACGGAAGAACCTATAGGGAAACCAAGTATACTAAGGGCTTCTGCGGGGTACAGTGGTAGGGGCATAGTCGGGGGTGGGGGTGTATGGTGTAAAAGGTAGCTCATGTCAAGGGGCTCAAGAAGAAAGAGAATGTTGAGAAACTGATAGTGATAGCTCACTACTGCTTGATGTGACTGAACGATGGAATAGGATATCTATGTTAACTCCTAAACAACTACTTTGAAGTAAGCCCCTGGGTTTATCCTGTGTCTTTAGTGAAAATCTTATAAGACTACCTGTTTGAAATTACAAACCGTCACCATAACCTAACAAGCTAAATGTTCTGCATTAAATTGAACTGATCTAGCAGTTCTGCTCACAGGTCACTGTTTTAATTGGCCTTTGTTCTTTGGATCATATTGGTAAATCCAAGATTTATCTTTGAGTACAATTCTTCCCATCAAATTATCTCCACTAGTTTCACTCTTGCTTAAACATGTATAGAAAGATCAGTATTTGAATTAGCTGATTACACACTTTTGATACTCCTTGAACTGACTGGTAGCTGAGGCCAAGATGTTCACTAAAAATTGAAAGCGAAAACATTGAACCATATGAAATTCTAACATCAGTAGCTGTCACATCAATGGTAATTCAATGGCTGCCTCCTGTGCCACCCCCCAAAAGCGCACACACACACACACACACACACACACACACAGAGTCATGTCTTGATTTCAACTTTGGTCTTCATTCATCAAAGTTGATTGTCTTCCCTCTTTTGGTTTGTCTTTGAGGTTATTTCAATATTACTTGAACTGCATTTGCCATCTAAAAACTCATGGGGCAGTATTCTTGTAAACCTGTTACAAAACTTCAATCACTCCGGAAGATATCTACTTGAGTTTTGTTGAAAAATTATATTATCCTTGAGTTATAGTTAATTGATATGGATTTTCTATCCAAAATTCCTTTTGTGACATAATTATTGACTCTCTATACCTGTGGCTATAGTCCCATTTTGAAGATCTTTCTCTACCAGAAAGAATTAAGGTGGAATTAAGTATAACTTTTAGTAGAGAACCTGGCCACACCTTGTGTTTCTTTGGGGGTATATTTGACCTCAATGGAACCCTGGTTGTGATGAGGCTTTGGGTTGCTACCTGCAAGGTATGAAGTCTAAAATCACAAGCTAGCTCCACTGGAGAAAGATTGGGTATTCTACTCCCCTACAGACTTACAGTCAAAGAAATTCACAGAGGTGGTTTTTCCTGTCCTATCTCGTCAATTTGAGCCAAAATTGCCTCCAGGGCAGTTGGATTTGGTTTCTCTCTTTTTTTTTTTTTTTTAAGTAGAGGGTGTAACTTAAGACATTACCCTTTTTTTCCCTCCGTGTTGTTGTTAGGCGCCATCCAGCTATTTCAGAACCATAGGACTCTGCACAACAGAATGAAGTACTGCCTGCTCCTGCTCCGTCCTTCAAACTATTCCTATTCTTGAGTGCATTGTTGCAGCCACAATGTCAACTCATCTATTTGAAAACTTTCCCCTTCTTTGCTGCTCCTCTACTTTACCTAACATGATGTGCTTCTTCAGGTAATGGTCTCTTCTGACAATATGCCTAAAATATGTAAGACAGAGTATCACCATCCTTGACTCTAAGAAACACTCTGGTTATACTTCTTCCAAGAAAGTTCAGTTTGTCCTTTTATCAGTCCATGGTACCTTCAATATTGTCCTCCAGCACCACAATCCAAATGTGTCGATTCTTCTTTGATCTGCTTTATCAATGTCAACTTTCACGTGCATATGAGGCCACTGAAAATATCATGGCTTAGATCAAGTGCACCTTAGTCTTCAAAGTAAAATCCTTGATTTCCAATACTCTAAAGATGTCTTGCACAGCACTGACATAGATAATGTTTATTGTGCCAACCTGGCCTACAAACACATGTGGGATTAATTGAAGGGTGGAGAGTTAAATGGCTTGGTGAGCCTGGCCTTTCTGGTTCTCAGGTCTCTTGTTTCTGGTTCTCAGGTCTCTTGTTTCATACCAGGGTGCAGCTGCCTTAGCCAGTTCCCTGCTTTAGCTGGCAAGGCTCAAGTCCTGTGAAACATCCTTAAGGAGAAGCCGCATGAACTTACCCTGATGCAGCCCTGGGTGCTAGAGAAGCCACATGAAGACCCCTGCCAGCGCTGAGATACTTACACCGCCACTAGGTTCAAAAACTTTCTACTCACTGGCCTGTGGTCCTCCTTCATTCGGTGTCATTGTATGTGTTTTCTGAATTTGAGATTTGTAGATCGGTGTCGGATGTAAGGGCTAAGTAGGACTTATGGGCTTGGACTGTATTGGGTTTGGATGCTTTCTGAATGTAAACTTACCCTACATATAAAACTCTCTCTTATAAATATATGAATTTCTGTGGATTTTTTCTCTAGTCTGCCCAGACTAACACAAGCGTATTTACCTAATACAATAGATTTTTGATCTTTTTATTTCTGCTTCCATGAGCATTGGTTGTGGATCGAATTAAGACAAAATCCTTGACAACTTCAACCTTTTCTCTTTTTATCATGATGTTACTTCAATTGTGAGGATTTTACAGTCTTCTTTGCAGGGAGTCATAATCTGCACTGAAGGCTGTAATCCATGATTTTGATCAGGATGTACTTCAAGTCCTCCTCACTCTCAGCAAGCAAGTTTGTGTCATCTGCATATTGCAGAATGTTAACGTGCCTTTACCAATTCTAATGCACATTCTTCCTCATATAAGCCTGATTTTCTGATTATTTGCTCAGGATACAGATTGAATATGCATGGTGAAGGCATACAACCTGGATGCACACCTTTCCTGATTTTTCCTTGTTCTGTTTGCACAACTGCCTCTTGATCCATGTAAAAGTTCTGAATCAGTACAATGAAGTGTTCTGGAATTCCCATTCTTCTCAAACCTAGCCATAGCTTGTTTTGATCCACACTTTCAAATTCCTTTGCATAGTTAATACAACACAAGTAAACATCTTTCTGGTATTCTATGCTTTTAGCCAAGTTCCACCTGACAGTACCAATGTTATCTCTTGTTCTGTGTCATCTTCTGAATGGGAGTTGAACAGCTGGCCATGAACTGCGGCAACTGTTGTTGGATGATTGTCTCCTTGGATGTGGTACCTATCCTGGTAGCACCACATAGTTCTATAGTTCACTTCACTTGGAAAACCATTCCTATATTTCCTGAACTAGCTTCAGTAGAAGCAAGAAGACCTGCTGTGACATTAGGACTTTTAGGGCTTCTGGCTCTGTATCCTGAATTTTATTCTCCTCTGCCTGACATGAGGATTTAGAACTGAACAATACACTCCACCACATAAGACATATTTTTGCAGTTTCCTGAGTTTCTGTGGGAAGTTGAAGTGAATCACAGAATCCAGAGAATATACTCAAGGAAGGAGTGGCAAGGAAATAGAGCAGAATAGCACGTTGGAAGAGTTGGACATGTTGATATCTTTCATCTCCAACTTTTTGGAACTAGTCTGGTATAAATTATTCTAAAATATATTGTTACCACAATGTCTGACCTGAAAATTGTTTTTTCAATAGCACACACACATAAATATCTTTCTCTTCTGTTTGAAGTTACCCTGAGACTCAGAGAACTATGATACCAAGAGAACTGCTTTATAGCCACACACGGATCATAGGGATATACTTAAGCACATTTTGTTTAAAGGCATAAATGGGTGCATATATAAATTGGAATCCTAGTAGCAATGCTTTATTTTGGTGTTCATAGATCTTCAAAGGAGACATATAAACACCATTCAAAAATTTGGAAAAATATAATCTTTTTCTAATTTATTTTGGAAATCAGGTCATTTACTTATCCTCATATATACTTATGTGGGTAAGTAAAAACTAACATCAATATAACTTACCTCAGTGTCAATTAGGCTATATGATAACAATATGAAACTGATCTTATAGAAAAAAAAAAAATTAACATACCCAAATCATAGGGCTCACAGGTATTTCTATTTGTACTTAAACCATTGCATGCAATATTTCTGGGTGTCTGAAAGTCTTCATACGAGGGGGTACCCCACCAAAAAAAAGGTGAGGGGAGCTCTTCCGGGCAGAATTTTCATAGTATGCTTTTTCCCACTAGGCGATCACAGAGCAACTTGATCTGAGTTGGTACACCCAGTGGCATGGCAGGGAAAGAAAGGTTCTCTCTGGTCATAGTGAATTTTTCTGTAAACGCGGTTTCACTCAAACCTCTTTTTTTTTTTGGTGATGACTGATTTAAGAGAACAGTGGGCAGCTGAGAAATTTTGTTTCCTAGTCAGGAAAAATGCAACAGAAACTAGAGTGATGTTGAACACCACATACAAGGATAATGCTATTGGGGAAACTCAGGTGTATGAGTGGTTTTTAAAAAGGGTTAAATGTTCATTAATGACAAACCTCATTCTGGACATCCATCAACTTCACAAACAACAAAAATGTTGACTCCTAGTGCATTTGGAGTTCTTTCCACCAAGTCAAGCTGTTAGTGAAGCTTTCTAGTGCAAGGCTCTGAAAAGATTGTGTAAGAATGTGCGACCAAAAGGGCCTGATTGGTGGCAGTAAAGGAACTGGTTTTGCCACCAGGACAATGCACCTGCTCAGACAACCACTTCAGTGTACCAGTTTTTGGCATAAACCAGCATGGCTCTCTTGCCCCCTGCACCTGACTCAACTGACCTTGCTTCGTGCGACTTCTTTTTGTTTCCTTGAATGAAAAGGGACATGAAAGGACAGGGATTTGAAGGGGTGAAGAAAAAGAAAGGAAGTATTGTCAGCCATCCAAACAGATGAGTTTGAAAAATGTCCCCAATAATGGAATCACAGGTTTGACAAATACATTAAGTGCAATGGAGAGTACTTTGAAGGTGATAAGGTTGTTGTGTAAAATAATAATAATAATTAATTAAATACATAGCTTTGGGGGGGAAATCCAGGATTTTTTTTTTGGGGGGGGGTGTACTCCCTCCTATCATTCCTTTGTGACAGAATTGGGTTTTTTTGGCTGTAAGTTTTACTAAAGCCACCCACAAGGTCTTTCTCCCATATAGCAGATGGGAGAGTTTAAACTGATAACTTTTTGGTCAGTAATGAAATGTTTAAGAGTTGTTTCCAGGAATCTTACTGAACTTATTTTTTTTAAACAAATGGATTTTTAAATTTTATTACAAAGAATCATTTGTGTTGCACAGAAGACATTACACTCTTCTTTTGATTAATTTATATATTCAATACAGTTTAAAAGATTGGGGGGAAGCAGATTGCCACTTTAACATTGGGAAATACTCTGACAAAAGTATTTTTATTTGATATTTTGAAAGTATTTGTTGTTATGTCCCAATATTCCAGGGTCAATCTGCATTTTATCACCAGATTTTTTTCAACTCCTATTTTATAGATGTAGTTGCCAGCATTTAAACCCCACTTGCTGTTCTTTCAGTATTACAGACTTGTGAAGTGCATATGTGATTATGTCCTCAGCTGTATATCTAGAAGAGGTCTATCCCAGCTTCCCTGCTGTTATTCCTTGTTTTGGAGCTTCTTCAACTCTTTACTTATTTATAGTATGTTTTCACCGAGGCATGGCACTTAACTTGATCTACTGTGAAATAATAACATCAGACAAAGGGGATTTTTGTTCTATACCTCATTACCATTCTTTAAACGGCCGATGTCTTCCTCATCTTAGTCTAGCAAGCTCACTATAATTTTTTATTTTCCTTTTTTAATCCTTTTAAAAAAATACTTTGTCTAGTCATTTCATTATGCCACTCTGCTATTTTAATTCATTTTTAGATTTTGTAAAACTGGGCATCAGGGATTTGGTGGAAAAGGGAAATGAAAAGATAATAAGACTTTTGAAACACAATTTTGTAAGCCCTCCTATTTTATATCAAGATTATGTATTAATATAATAAAGTATTTTTATATTTTGACACATGGTAAGTAGAATCATTTCCCACTAATTCTGATGAAAGAACACATTTAGAAACACATATTATAAAATACCATTTTGATAATCAAATTAAAATCTATCACTTTCTCAATTTCAGAGATATTTATTCAAATATGTTTACCAATGCTTAAAATATGGATTTTGATTATTATTTTTTATTTTAGATATACATTATTTTACATAAAATTTATTGGAATATATTTTTATTCTATATTCATGTATTATGTCTTCATCAAATCTTAAAATCCATATTTTATGACTCCACTTTATGTGAAAAATGACTTCCCTGTAACTTAATTTGTCAAATCAGTTAATTAAATGAGACATATTTGCTGGTGGGACAAGCATATAGGTGTATACTTTTATTTAAGTAAGATTTTAATACATGTTTAATGACAACTATTTTATATCTAAACTTTAAATCTAAGATGGATAGTTAGATAAACCACTGCCATCTAGTCATTTCAGATTCGTTGCAAATCTACATAGGGTTTTGGAAACTATTTACAGGAACAGACAGCCTCATATTTCTCCCTCAGAGCAGCTGCACCATGAGGCCTCCTTGAATAGATAAAAATAGGGTAAAATTTAAAACATTTTTATTGAATTTATATATTAGCATTACTCATTTCAAGGGTACAATGCTATGACACTTAGAAAATTCATTATGTAATTCAACCATGTCTATAAGTAATTTTTAGCACTGTTTCATCTACCTCAAACTTGTTCATAGCTTTCACTTCCTAGATCTAGGCAATCAAGAATCCACTTTCTGTCCCTACAATTTTGCCCTGGACATCCCATCTAAATGCATTTATAGAATATGTGCCTTCTTGTGATTGGTTTCTTGCAATTAATATTTTGTTTCTGTGCTTCATCTATGTTATGGCATGTGCCATTGGTCTATTATCTTAAATTGAGGAATAAAATTACCTCTGGCAAAGTCTAGTCAATGAAGAAGAAGACTTCATAAGCAGAAAAGGCAAATGTCATTTCTAGGTTGGAGATTTTGTTTCTTTGCGATTTTCCACAAGTCTCCCCACCACCCCAGCTCTTTCAATCCCCAATTATGGCATGGTAAACAGTACTGTGTATGGCCCTACAGGTCTAAACTGCTAATAGATTAAAATAACCTGTAATGATTATATAGCTAAGTAAGATATGATAATTCAATTTTCAAAGTATTTGAGATTTGATAGTATTTTTTCACAAACTTAATCAATCTTCATTGTATCTATTTTTTCTTTTCTTCCTTCCTTTTTTTTTTTGAATTGTGTGTACTCAAAGGAATAGTACACACCTCTAAAAGAACAGTGATGAAACCAATGAAACACCTCAAGACATGGCGAGATCTGGAAGACATTATGCTGAGTGAAGTTAGTCAAGCACAAAGGCCAAACACTGTCTGAGTCCACTGCTGTAAGAACAAGCAGCAGAATGGGCACACGCTAAGCTTGCAGGGCATCCAGACGACAGCCTGGTAAAGAGCCAGACCCATGCCAATGAACTGCACATCATCATCCGCTCCAGAGAAGTATAGTGTAGGTCACTTAGTCTGAGGGGCCTCAAGGCAGCTGGGATCAAAGATGCTTTGGGGGTTGGGGCAGGTGGGGAACAGCGATGGTGTCTGCTGACTGGTAGCCAGGTGGAGGCCACCATGTCAGAGGGATGAGGCTTGCTGATGGGAGGGGCAATGCAGGAGAGGGGCAAGGAATGGTCACATTTGTGGGAACATCAGTGCATGTAGGTTGTGGGAGGGGAAGGAGGGCTGACGTCCAGGTGTTGGGGGGGGGAGTGACTGAGGATACTTAGGGGAACATTAGGTGGGGAGTATCTATAGCGGCATACGAGGGTGGGCAACATTGAACTAGGACATATGGGGATATCCCTGTAACTTAGGCCAGTGCTGTGAAATTCTGGGACACTGAATCCCAGATTTTTGGGGCTCATGGAATTCTCCAGATAAACATTAAAATTATAAATCTAAAATAAAATATTATAAATATAATAATGGTATAATTAATGTAATATTATAACATAATATACTTAATTTAATGGAATATAAACTATAAAATATTATACTTTATAATGTGATATGATATTATAATTAGCCACCCTAATTATAATCCTCTATGGGTTCTTGTATATAACTGAAGACCTTTTTAAAATATAAATCTCTCTCAGTACAGCTTCAACAATTATGAGAGACTGTGGAAGGAACTTATATACTCTGTGTATTGGGCTTCTACATATTTACTCATTATATTTTACTCTAAAATATAAGTTGGCATATGTAGTTGCAATGTGAGAAGTGTTTTGTAGGAAAATGCTTGACATTTACTGTAAATATGCATATTTTCTTTGTAATTTATCAGCAGGAGTTATGCAATGGATTCCAATTCATAGAAGCCTTACTGACAGCAGTATAAAACATCGCCTGGTCCAGCACCATCCTAAAAATCATTGCTATGTTTGCATTGATAGTTCTAAACCTTGAATCAATCAAACTTGTTGAGGGCTTGTTTGCTGACTACGTATGATGTGCTTCTCTGGGGACTCCTGACAACATGGTCACAGTCTGTGAGAATAAGTATTGCTAACCTTACTTCTTAGGACCGAGCATTCTGACTATAATTGTTCCAATAGAGTCATTCCCTTTGCTAGCAATACATAGTATATTCAATATCTTTCATCAATACTTAATCCAAATGTATCCATTCTTGGCTGTTCTTCCGTCCTTGTTGTCTAGCTTTTTCATGCATATAAAATATTGTAGTGTGACCTATTGTTTCCATACATATCAGCCATGGAGGTCTATACACTTCTAAAGACAGTGTTGTTATTGCTTTTCAATCATTTTATTGGGGGCTCATACAACTCTTATCACAATCCATACATCCATCCATTGTGTCAAGCACTTTTCTACATGTGTTTCCCTCATCATTCTCAAAACATTTGCTTTCTACTTGAGCCCTTGGTATCAGTTCTTCATTTTCCCCCTTCCTCCCTGGACCCCCTCCCTCATGAACCCTTGATAATTTATAAATTATTATTATTTTGTCATATCTTACACCGCCCGACATCTCTCTTCACCCACATCTCTGCTATCCATCCCCCAGGGATGAGGTTATATGTACATCCTTATAATTTGTTCCCCCTTTCTTCCTCACCTTCCCTCCACCCTCTTGGTATCGCCACTCTCACCACTGGTCCTGAGGGGTTCATTTGTCCTGGATTCCCTGTGTTTCCTATCTGCACAAGTGTACATCCTCCAGTCCAGCCAGACTTGTAAGGCAGAATTGGGATCATGACAGTGGGGGAGAAAAAAGCATTCAAGAACTAGAGGAAAATTGTATGTTTCATCGTTGCCACACTGCACCCTGACTTGCTCATCTCCTCTCCTTGGCCCTTCTGCAAGGGGATGTCCAATTTCCCAGAGATGGGCCCTGGGTCCCCACTCTGCACTCCCCCACATTCACAATGCTATGATTTTTTTTGTTATTTGATGGCTGATACCTGATCCCTTCAACACCTTGTGATTTCCATCACTGAAGACAAAATGAGTGTATAAGCAAATGTGGTGAAGAAAGCTGATGCCCAGCTATCAAAAGATATAGAGTCTGGGATCCTATGGGCTAGAAGATAAACAAATGGCCATCTAACTGAGAAACAACAAAGCCCACATGGAAGAAGACCCTTCTTTATACTCATATGTCCACCATGTGAAAGATTTCCACCCTATGAAAATGGGAGCTTGGGATTCTTAAAGGTTCTAAAATCATTTTCCTTTTAAATGTTGTTTGATCTTTGAGAAAAAGAAAAAAAAATGAAGGGGTAAGATCACAAATATAGTAGAGTGGATGGAATAAGGAGTCTCAGTAAAATTTTTCTAGGATGACGTCTGCTACCCTGGAAGAAGGGTCAGGTAAATTATCATGATGGAAAAAGAACCACAAAAAGAAAAAAACTCGTTGGTACAATTATAATGACCTTCTTTCCACCAAAACAGATTTTAATTTTCTTAAAACGTCTTCCTAGTAAGATCCTGGAATCTATGTGGCTGGTATTTCAAGTGCCAGCAGAGTTACCCAAGTTCAGCAGCACTTCCAGACTAAGGACAGACAACGAGGAAGAAATCAGCTGCCCACAGGGAATTAGCTGCTGAAGACCTTATGCTGTTTCAAAACATAGTCAGTTACGGAAGTCCCACTGATTGGAAGCAGGACATTGTTGGAGGGAGGGCCAGCAGATGGACCCCTTTGGTGGAAGGGCAGGCAAAATGTGACTGAAGAGGAGCTGCTTTCTCAGGTTGGGATCCAACGTCACGGTGATGTAAATGGAGTAAAGCCTATGAGAGCGGAGTCTTGGGGAACCTTAATTTGGGACATGACTGAAGGAAAGGAGAAAGAGCTGCAAGAATCTGCTAATGACGGGAGCTTGGAATGTGTGAAGTGTGAATCTAGGATAATTGGATGTCATCAAAAATTAAATAGAAAGCATACAGATCAATATTGTATGCATTACTGACCTAAAACGGACTGGTATTATCCATATTAAATCAGAAAATCCTATGATTTACTATGCTCGGAAGGGCAGAATCAGGAGGAATGGCTTTGCATTCATTGTCTAAGGGGACAATTCAAAATCAGTCTTCAACTACAGTGCTGTCTTTGATAGGATTATGTCTACATTCCTGCAAGGAAATCCAACCAATATAACTATTATTCAAATTAAAAGTTTATGATGAAGAAATTGAAGAATTCTACCAACATCTTTCATCAGAAATTAATCAAAAGTGCAATCAAGATTAATTGATTAGTATTGGCAATAGCAATGCAAAAATTGGAAACAAATAGGAAAGAATAGTAGTTGGGAAATTGGCCTTAATAATAGAAATGAAGCTGGAGATCACATGAAATAATTTTGCAAGAACAATGATATGTATATTAAATATCATTTTTCAACAGGACAAAGGGTCACTAACTGTACACAGGGACCCCTCCAGTTTGAATAAAAAGAAACAATACTGACTACATCTATGGGAAAAGAAGAGGTAGAAGGTTCTAAAGCCCAGCCTGGGGCTGACTGTGGAACAGGCCACTATATTTAAGTTCTCGTATTTAAGTTCAGGTTAAAGCTGAAGAAAATTAAACTAAGTCCACAAGAGTCAAAATATCACCTTGAGATTATCCCACTGAATATCAAGAACATCTCAGGAATATACTTGATGCACTGAACACTAATGACAGAAGACCTGATGAACTGTGGAAGGACATCAAGAGCATCATTCTTCAAGGAAGTAAAAAGTCATTAAACAGATAGGAAAGAGAGAAAATATCAAACGGAGTGTCAGAAGTTATTCTGAATCTTTCTCTTAATCATAGAGTAGCTAAAGGAACTGGAATCAATGTTGAAGCCCTAGAGTTGAGGGTAATGGGGCTGGGGGGTAGGAGAGACAGTCAGGATGCAGGGCAGCAATGAGGAACCATGCAAATTTCCTCTCATTTTTAAATGCTTCCTCCCCCCACTATCATGATCCCAATGCTACCTTACAAATCCAGTTGGGCCGGAGGATGTACACTGGTACAGATTGGAAGTGGAAACACAGGGAATCCAGGACAGATAAACTCCTTAGGACCAGTGGTGAGAGTGGTGATAAGGGGAGGGTGGAGCGAAGGTGGGGTAAAAAGGGGGAGCCCATTACAAGGATCTACATATAACCTCCTCCCTGGGGGATGGACAACAGAAAAGTAGGTGAAGGGAGAAGTCGGGCCATGTAAGGTATGACAAAATAATAATAATTTACAAATTATCAAGGGTTCATGAGGGAGGTGGGGCAGGAAGGAAGGGGGAAAATGAGGAGCTGATACCAAGGGCTCAATTAGAAGGCAAATGTTTTGAGAATGACGATGTACAAATGTGTTTGACACAATGGATGTATGTATGGATTGTAATAAGCATTGTATGAGCCCCCAATAAAATGATTTTTAAATTTCAGAGGTTAATTCAAAAATACAAAGCCAAATATTATAATGAAATATGCAAAAGTTAGAAAACCATAAAGGAAGAACGCACTTAGTGTTTCTTAAACTGAAAGAATTAAAGAAAAAAGTCAAGCTTTTTTTTTTTTTGGCCCCATCTCCTGTGAGAATGAAAAACATTCTCAGCAGCTAGACAGTCCAGAGAATGCCAACTTTTCCCTGAAGGGGTGCACAGTTAGTATGAAAGGCCCCAGAGGAACCCTGGAAACAGTTTCAATCGCATCAGTGGAGAACTCGGAGTTCTTAGAAAGAACGAGAAGAGGATTCATGTGGACAAATTGTGGGGAAACAAAAAGGAACTGGCTACAGTCTGCACTATCAGTAGCCATACACAGAACACAATCAAGGTGTTACACTGGGCTTCCTATACAAGATGAGGTCTGTGTGTTCACATCCCCATCAACATCTTTATTCAGGAGTATGGGTCTCTTGTGGAAATATATAACTTTTGGGGTGAAAAAGAGATACAGAGGGTTCAGATGAGGACAGATATTGTTTGCTGTGTTCCTTATGCCCAGACAGATGAGTTCATTCTTGAATGTAATGACATTGAACTTTTGTCAATGTCAACAGCTGCCTTAATTCAGCAAGTCACAGCAGATAAAAACAAGAATATCAGAAAAAATTTAAATGGAAAAGGAACAGTTTAGCAGGCTAATTAATAAGATCTAAGAAGTGTTTAACTACAGGCTAAATAATTTCATAGACCTGCGTGAATATTAGATGCAATAAAATTTATGTAATGAAAAAAAGAAGAGGAAAAATACACTCCATGTTTCAATATTGAAACAGTCTATTGTCTACTGAATAATGCTGAAAGCATCAAAGGAAGTTGGAAAGAATACAGAGAGTCACTGTACCAAAAATAATTGGTCAACATCCCATTACTGGAGTAGCATGTAAGCAATAAGCATGGTATTAGAGGAGGAAGAACAAGCTGCACAGAAAGCAGTCGACAAAAACAAGTCTCCAGAAATTGATGGGATACCAAGTGAACTGTTTCAACAAGCTGATGAAGCTACTTGGCCAACAAACAGTAAGAGATCCATAGTTGTACCCATTCCAAAGAAAGATGACCCAATAGATTGCACAAATAATAGAACAATACTACTGATATCACATGCAAGTAATATTTTAATGAAGATGATCCAACAATGGTTACACCAGTACAGTGACATGGAGCTGCCAGAGATGCAAGCCAAATTCAAAAGGGGACATAGAACAAGTGACATCATTGCTGATGTCAGATCAAACTTGGCTGAAAGCAGAGAATACCAGAAACTTGTTAACTTGTGTTTTGACTTCGGTATTTGACTGTGTGGATAAAAACAAACTATGGATAGCCATGAGACAAATGAGAATTCTACCAGACTGCATGGTGCTTATATGGAATTTGTACATCGATCAAGAGGCAGTTTGTGAACAGAACAAGGGAATAATGTATGACTTCAAATCAAGAGAAATGTGCATTAGGGTTGTATCCTCATAGCATACGCATTTAATCTGTATGCTGAACAAATCAACAGAGAAACTGGCTTATATGAAGAAAAATGGGACAAGATTTGAGAAAGGCTTATTAACAAGGTTCATCATGTAAGCAGCACAGCCTTTCTCCTGAAACTGAGGGCTTAAAAAACTTGTGATGAAGGTCAAGGATCACAAAAACCAAACTTACTGCCATAAAATAATAGTGACTCTTAGAGACCCTATAGGACAGGTAGAACTGCCCATGTGGGATGCTGAGAATAGCACCTTTTAAGACAATACAAAGATTTGTCCTTCTGGTGAGGAACAGGCTGGTGGTTTTGAACTACCAGCCTTGTGACTCACAGCCCAAAATATAACCACAACACCCAAGATCTCATACGAAATGGAGTAGTGTTGGCTAATTTTAATTGAACAATCACATGGTCTACCATACCAGACTGAAAAATCCAAGAGGAATTAGATCTCATTCCTTATCAAAAAGAACATATCATGAAGTACAACTTGTCAGTCATATAACAATATTCATATGCCAACAAGGAAGACCAAATTACTCCAACTATTCAAATTTACATAGCAACCACTGGAAAAAAAATATAAAGAAACTGAAGAATTCCTTCAATTTCTTCAGCCTGACATTAATCAAGCATGTGGTTAAGATGCTATATTGATAATTATTGATGAATAGAATGTGAAAATGGAAACAAATAGGATATATTAATAAGAAATATGACTTTGTAAAATATGGCCTTCATGATAGACACAAAGTTGGAGATTGCATGATAAAATTTGCAAGACGAACACTGTCTTTACTGAAAATGCCTTTTCAACAACATAAATAGCAACTTTTCTTTTCCATATTTCCAGATATAATACAAACAAAATAATCTGACTACCTCTGTGGACAAAGATGATGGAGAAGCTTAACATCAAACACTAAAATAAGGCCAGGAGACCACGAGGGGACAGACAAAGCTGTTCATACGCAACTTCAGGTTGAAGGTGAAGTCCTTCCTACAAATCCTCCAGAGCCAAAATATGAGCTTGAGTACATCCCGTCTGAAATTAGAGGCCCTTCTGAGATTAGACTACAAAGTTGTAGGGTGACATCTGAAGAACCTTGGTGGTGTCTTTCTCCTGTGTAACCAAGGTCTTGTAGTTTGAGCAACGGACCTTAGCATCTGAGCATGTCCACTGCTCTGCTACCGGGGCTTCTTCTGAACAAAGCTTAAGAACACTAAGTAGATAGGAAAGAAAGAAAAGAAGAGAGTGGATGTCACAAAAGACTCAACAACTTTCTTTGACTGTAGAGTATCATATGTAAATGGAATAAATGATGAAGTCAAAGAAATAATCCAAGAAATTTAAAGGCACAGCTCCAGAAGACAAAGTAAGGTACTGCAGTGAAACGTGCAAAGACCCAGACTTAAAAAACTGTAAGTGAAGAAATTGCTCAGTATTTCTCAAATTAAATTCAAGCTTCAAGTAGCAATATTGAATGATTTCATGAGTTAGCTATTTAATGATGAAGGCAATATCTAAAAAAGGAATTGAGAGTCAGTATATGAAAATGAATTCTTTGATATTGAAGAATTTCAAGAAGTATCTTATGATCATGAACCAATTATATTGAAGGAAGAAATCCAAGCTGCACTGAAGGCATTCTAGGAGAAAGACTCTAGGGACTGATGGGATACCAATTCAAATGTTTCAACAAACTGGTACAAAGCTGAAGCATTCACTTAGATACCAAAAAAAAAGGAAGATGACTACCTTTCCTGTTTACCTGGCCACCTGTCTGGGAGATAATCATCTTTTTTCTCATTCCATAGAATGATGACCCATTAGAACACAGAAATTAGCAAGCATTTGCATTGATATCACATACAAGCTAAATTTTGTTAAAGATAATTCAAAAATGGTTGTTGTGGTACATCAATAGGTAGCTTCCAGAAATTGTATCTGGATTCAAAAGAGGATAATTAGGAATATTATTGGGGAAAAATGCAGTAAGGAATATCATTGCTGACAAGCAAATGGATCTTGGCTCAAAGGAGAGAATATCAGAAAGATGTTCTCAGTATTTCAATGACTCTGAAAAGACATTTCACCGTGTAGATCATAAGAAGTAATGGATGACATTATGAATAGTGGGCATTTCAGAACATGTAATTATGCCCCTGCAATACGTGTGCATATAGCTAGAGGTGACTATTGGCACAGAATAAAGTGATGCTGCATGCTTTAAAATCAGTAAGAGTGTAAGTCGGGGTTGTAACTTTTCATCATATTTCCTCAATGGTGCACAGTCTTTCATTACATTTTCAATTCTCTTGAATTCTAAATTATATATATGATCTAAATTAATTTGAGTTATAGTTTATGAAAAAATTAGTCAAAGACAAAATTCTCAAACATATCTAACTTAAGGGGAAAGGCTATAGAAACAGTTTGCTTTTCCTTCAACTTCTCATCAACTTATTCTTATTTTATTTATTTTCTCACTCCCTAAGTTTTCCAAAGCAGTGGAACATGATCATGTATAACATTTATACAAGTTTTACTGACTGTATTAGTCTGGGTACATTAGAGAAACAAATCCACAGAAACTCATGGATAAGAGAGAGTTTTATATAAAGGTTAAGTGCACGTCAAGAAAACATTGCAACCCAGTGCTGCCCAGGCCCACAAGTCCAACATTAACCCATATGTCCAAAACCAATCCACAAAGTCTTCCTCCATCTCACAAAACACACGCAGTGATGCTGACTGCAGGAGGAAAGCCAAGTCAGTGAGCATGTAAGCATCTCAGTGCTGGCAGGGGTTTCCACATGGCTGCTCAGGCATCCAGGGCTGCATCAGGGTTGGTCCATGTGGCTTCTCCTCAGAGATGTCTTGCAGGAAGTGATCCTTGCCAGCTGAAGCAGGGAAATGGCTATGGCAGCTGCACCCTGGTCCGACCATCACAAAGCAAGAGACCCTAGAACTAGAAAGGCGAGGCTCACCCAGCCATTTATCTCTCCACCTTTCAATTAACCCCACATGTGTTTATCAGCCAGGTTGACACAATAAACTTTAACTATATCACTGACATTGATAAATGTCTACTCAAAACATGAGTTCAAATCTTTTTTTTTTTTAAACATTTTATTAGGGGCTCATACAACTGTTATCGCAATCCATACACACATCAATTGTGTAAAGCGCATTTGTACATCGTTTCTCAAAACATTTTCTCTCCACTTAAACCCCCGACATTAGGTCCTCATTTTTCCCCTCCCTCCCCGCTCCCCCATCCCTCATGAGCCCTTGATAGTTTATACATTGTTATTTTGTCATATCTTGCCCTGTCTGACATCTCCCTCCACCCACTTTTAATATGAGCATTATGACATTTATGATACTCATTTGTTTCTGTTTTTACTGGATGTTAGGAGGCTCATAGCTAAATTTGGAATTCTATAAATCTAAGTTAACAATTATTGTAAGCTATTTTTAAAGAAACTCGTTTTAATATTGATTTTCAACTATAAATAATAACATTTGGATATCTTTCATTTTACACTACCCCAGATTATCTGGTAATGGGTAAAAATGAAAGTATAATATAAAATAAATAAAAATAAAAATGATTTGTGGATTTGATTTTTATTTTTAAAAACTATTGTTAATCAGTCTTCTAGTGAATTAATAGTTTTTGAGACATCATCACCAATAAAAGCATTTGTGGTGAGCATGTGTGTTTTTAAATATATATGTGCATGCATAAATATTTAAAGTAACACTGATACTTTTGTATTCAAATGTATGAATTGCTAAAAAGAATCAATCCTTTTAAAAACATATTAATAGTCCAGATAGCCTAGAATATATTGGCAAACTATTAATGACATGTCCTTGTAGAATACTTAAAATAAACAATTGATTTCTAATAAAATATATATCCAGATTTACATTTTAAGTAATAATTGTATAATTTAATTTAGAATTTTAAGAATATTAATGTTTGTTGGTTAAATGATAATCACAATGGAAAATAGGATAGATTGAGATATGAAGTATAATGAATTTATTAAATAATTTAAATCTCACTTAAACGAATTATAGGGAAAAACAAAACAAAAACATAAATCCAGTATCTATTTATTTTATATGTTATTTTGAGGATCAATTTAGAGATAATTTTATTTTATTTCCTTCAACATAATTTTCTTGGACATTAGGAGAAGACAGAGCAAAAACATGTTAAATAGCCTGATATTAAATTTACTGTAGATTCACTGGGCAGATAATTTATTTGAAATAATATAGACATGTTTGCAATTGGCTGTCTTTATTACTTATTTCCCCATACATTTGAAATATGAATTATAAAGTTGAAAAAACACTATTTGATGTTTCCTTGGAGAAGCCTTAGGGAGATGGAATTACTTCTAGTAAATATGATTATTCTAAAGCAAAAAGACAAAACAGGACTAATTTTTGTCACATATGATGCTAAAACTTTATTTCTGATCCACTGATATGTCCTCATTAAAATAAATAATTGCAATCCTGTAGAAAATGTCCTCAGTCGGTTTCATTTATAATCACCAAGGTAAATCTGTAAAGGTTGCCAGAACATTAGCTAATCCCAGAGAAAGCATGTTTGGACTAGAGGCTCTGGGAAACAGAACAAGACAGATTGAAGAGAAGTGTTTTCATTATATTAATTAGACATAAAAGTAAAGGGTTTTTTACAGAGCTTGATCAGAGACAATGAGAAAGTCGGAGTCTCTGTCTAACTTCACATAATTAATATTTGCTAGGCATTAAAAGGGATTGGAAGGAAAAAGTTCAGATTTAAGTTAAACAATTTGGTCTCAGCATCATTAAAAATAAGCTCCCACCTGCTTCTAATTTTCTTGTTGATTACAAAGGTCATTGCCTGTTTGAACAGTGAGGAAAAAAGAAGCTTTTAGAAGAGCATGCAAATTAAGGCTCAAGCATAGGGCCCTGTATGTTAATGAGGGAGGGGCGGTGATCAGTATGCAGTTGCAGACTCTGCCTATGATAAACATGCTCAAATATCTTTCAATTCACAGGGGCACTCATTTATGTGTGCAAGTCAGCAGCATAAATCCATTATTTGAAATTGTACTAGGACCTTCAATTACCTTTGTAAAAATAGGTGGCATTTTTGTGTTTTATTGGATTTAGTCTAATGGTCTTAAAAGTAGAACTTAAAATTCTACCAAAATTACAGCTCTCATTAAAATATATTAAAACACATTATCTATTAGCCCTTATAAATATATCATTTCCTCTTTTATGTATTTGTGGCATTCTATAAGAACACCATCATGCATAGATAGAGTGCTAACCATGAACTAGGTAATCATTTGATATTATCGCCATTAATTATCACAACAATTCAGTCTGTAAGGGATTATTATCCAAATTTTGTGGAAGAGAAAATAAAGTTCAATTGCCTCAGGTCAGGGACTTACAATTATTTCCTTAAGCCACAACATTCCCTCAGAATTCCTAATGCAGGGCTTCTTAACATGGAATGCTGCCTAATATTAGCTGGAGTCTAAAACACCTACCTGGTAAGTGTAGGATGATGCCCATGTCTTAATATTTTGATTTGATTTTAAAGAGAATAATTATAATGTCGATGTATGTCCTCAATTAAAGACCAATCATATTTCTATTTTCCATTACAGGATACAGTAAGTAAAATACGCTTTCTAGATATCATTAGCCTTCAAATTCGGTGTGATCATCCTTGATTTGGGCTGCTAAAGAAACTGTATCAATGCTATCATCAGTGGATATTATTTGTTGACCTCCAGTGATGTTCTGATGTTACTTGAAATTGTTTGTTAATTATTGAATAATCATAAAGAATAGAGCACTCACTGCTATCAAGCTGATTATGACTCATCAGGACCTCATAAGACACACTAGATATGCCGTGTGGTTGTCAGAGACTAAGTTTATACAGGAGCACAAAGCTTCATCTTTCTACTGAGGAACAGTTGGTAGGTTCAAACTGCAGACCATGCAGCTACCAGCCTAACTCATCATGTGCTATGTTACCAGGGATCAATGCTTTTAAACTCATTTAATAGGTGAGAAATTGAGGGATGGAATATTAAGGAATTTTTCCAAGATAACAGAATCTGGATGGATTTTGTGTGATTACAGAGCTTACGTTTTTAATACATCCCTTGAAAATTTCAATTTCATTATTGTCACACAAATAAACTTTTTAAAAAATATTTTGAAATATTTAATATATTCAAAATAATATGCATGACATTAATGATACATATGTGAGATAATAATCAACAACCACATATTCAGCAGTGAATTTAAGGTAGAGAACATAATATAAAAACTCACAATCACTCTTTGAATGTTCTGTAAAGGAACACTAGTTTTCTTTAAGAACCATCCTAACAGAGTCTTTTACAAAAAATTGAAATACTGGCTGCCTTGAGAAAAAGGCACTAAGACTAATATGAGAGAAATTATAATATGCACCAAATTCACTTTAATAATGTCCTTTAAAAAATAACAGATCCTCAAGCATATGAAGGAATACCAAATATTCTATGCATAGTAGAACAAGATATGGAATCAAATTTTGAAAGGAGGTTTAGTCTACAAACTTGAGGGCACTTGCCAAACAGTCTAAATTAAATATGTTAATTTGAGCTGATTAATAAAGATCTAATAGTTTACTGATTACCTGAAATCCAAACTGAAGATAGCTTACATTAAATATATTGATGTACTAGAATTCTCATATAATAGTGCATTTTTAAAAAGCCCCAAAATTAGGGAGTTTGGAATATTGGAGAGACTTTAACACATATAAACGTCTCCATCATTCTCATCTAGATGCTTGAGGGAGTGAGCATAGGGCATCCCTTTACTAAGACATTTAGAAGTGCATTTATAAGAGGAAGTCCATAATTCTTTAAAAATTATGTAAAGAAAGTTTTTTTATAGGTGTTCCCTATTATGAATGAAAGGATTTAAGAACAATTCACACATATTCTTTGATGCCATACAAATTTGTTACCATTTTGAAATTATTAAGGAGATATGTAGGACAATCGTTTGTCTGGTAACCACAAATTTGGAGGTACAAAATCATAAGTTGCTCCTCCTGAGAAAGACATGGATGTCTGCCTCCATAAACATTACAGTCTCTGAACCCAAAAGCCAAAGCACCTGTTCCTTCAGATATCCTTTGAGCCAGAATTGACTTGTTAACAGAGGGCTTGGTCTGGTTATGGTTTTGGAAACAGGTGTAGAAGTTCCTACTTGCAACAAATTCTTCATCCCAACCCATTGCATGTTCTGTATGTGCAGCTTTGGCATCATGGGAAAATCCTTAAGACTTGTCAGAAACTAAAGTATGGCTAAATAAAAACTGCTTGTTTCTACTCAAATTACCTACAAATTCTTAAAATGGACTCTGAAGCAGATCTAATTCATAACACCTGGACTGACTATACTTTGAAGATAATAATGAGAAATTAAGGTGTTCCACTGTAATCAATCGTCTATTTTGACTTGGAATCTGAAGGAATGAAATCAAAATTGAGAAGCAGAGTCAATGCAGCAATCAGAATGAATTGATCCAGAGAGAAATTAAAGGGATCCATTTATTACAGTGTGCCAAGCATGAATTTTTCCTGAAATAATATTTAGTTTATATGTTAAAAATAAAATTACTATCAGAAATATTCTCTTGTTGTTCATAAAGTATCTATAAATAGTTTGAAGTACAAAATGATTAAAATCAAAGACTATTGCCCTCAATATTAATTATATATGAACATGAAAAGAAAAAGAGAAAGGGAAAAAAAGGAAAGAAAAATAGATCAATATCATAATAAGTTTTAAAAACTGATGATAACAATTGTTTCTTTTTACTTAAATAAAATTTTAATATCTGTGAAAGAAGTAGGCAAAATGCCAAGTAATAGTAACTCAAAAAGGATTGCTACCTAGGAACCAATTCATACATATACGAGTTTATTCCAAATAAAGCTTCTTTGTGTCTGAAGCTATGGATGGACACACATAAGTACTCTTACGATCAGGAGCACGCTTCGCCTAGTTACCTGAAGGTGACTTTAAAACGGAGTGCAATGGAAACGATGGCTTAGGAAGAGATTTAGAGATCTACTGGGCCAGTCAAATTCAAGGGACAGAGGGCAACTCAGAAGGTTATAGTGATTTTTTTTTCCTTTTTTAATATTCCAAGGGGGTAATCTTGGTTGATTTTTTGAAGGACATAAGATGACCACATAGACTTATTGGGATGACATTCTAAGAAAAGTTTTAAAAGTCAATTGGTGAGAAAAGGCTAGAAAAGTTACACCAATGATTTTCTTTCTACAGCATGTACTTGCTCCTTCCTCGGAGGTACTGCAGCCTGTTCTAGGATAATTCATTGAGAAACTGACAGCCCTTATTGTGTCCCTCTGGATTTCTTTTGTTCCCCAGACAACATATATTTAAAAGAAAAATGGTCTGAGACTATCCTGGGTGCAAAAAATTCCGTTTTGATGTGGTGCAAGTGGAAGAGCACAGAACTCTTTGGGAAATGTGAGAGGGAAGGAAACATCCTTTCGAAGGTGTATAAATACCTAAGTTGAGGATATGTTGAGAACTAAAGCATCACTTGTCTGTTTATTGTGCCATTGTGAATTTTACATTGCTGTGATTCTGGAAGCTATGTCCATGGTATTTCAAATATCAGCAGTCACCCACAGTGAACAGGTTTCAGCAGGGCTTTTAGACTAACCTTGAATTGTGCCTCACCAGCAAATAACAGTCCTGAAGTCTCCAATCTCATAAGCTCTATTCCATTCATGTTGCTACGGGTGAGTCTAGTTTGAGAAAGCAGCTGCTCCTTAGTCACTTTCTGGGTTCCTTCTGAGGTAAGGGTCCTTCCTCTGGAGTACAATGTCCTGTTTCCATTCATTAGGGATTCAGTATTTGACAATATTTCCAAGTTATGCATAAGGTTTTCAGTAGTTACTTCCTCTGAAGTGGACAGCCTTTTCCTTCTTTGTGGTCTGTTCTTAGCCTAGAAGCTTTGCTGAAAGCTGTTTACTTTGGATGACCCTGCTGGCACTTGAAATATCAGTGACCTGGCTTCCAGCAGCTCAGCAACACATGAGTCACCACATTATGACAAATTGACAAACAAATAGTGGAATTAGCCACTAAAAACCTTATGGATAGAATCAAAACTTGATTAGAAACAAAAGGCCTTAGGGATAGGCGCAGAACGTTGTCAGAGATAGTGCCAGAAGATAACTGAAAATAAGACCAATGGAGAACTGCCTTCCTGAAGTAGAGTCAACAACGATATGGATTGAGTAAGACACATGAGTGTACTCTTCCAGATCTTCATTTTGTTAGGGCATGATTCAACATTAGAAGAAACTGCTACAAAAATTAATCAATAATCTAAATTTGGAATGTACAAAATATGAATCTAGAAAAAATGAGTCATAAAAATGAAATAGAAGGCATAAATGTCAATATAATAGGCATTAGTCAGCTGAAATTGACCATTTTCAATCAGAAAATCATATAGATTACTATTCAGAGAATGACACAATCAAGAGAAAAGACTGCATTCATAGTCAAAAAGGGCATTTCAAGATTGATCTTAAAGGACAGCTCTGTCTGTGACGGGATTATATCTATACCAATTCAAGGCAAGCCAACCAATGCTACTATAATCCAAATGTATGTACCAACCAGTAAAGATTCACTTTGTTAGGTGCCATGGAGTTCATTTCAACCCATAGCAACTCTATGAACAAAAGAACTAAACAACACCCAGTCCTGTGCCATTTTCAAAATTGTTTCTATGCTCAAGTCCCTTGTTGTAGCCACTGGGTAAATCCATATACTTCAGGGCCTTCCTCTTTTTGGCTGCCCCTCTATTTTACCAAGCATGATGTCCTTTTCCAGTGACTGCACTCTCCTGACCACACGTCCAAATTATGTGGGATGAAGTCTGCCTTTAAAGAGATCTCTGGCCTGACTTCTTCCAAGATAGGTTTTTTTTTTGTGCTGTTGACATTCTATAATAATTTCATTATTTTTTCCAACCCCACAATTCAAATCCATTGATTATTCTTCAGTGTTCCTTAATCAATGTCCAACTTTCACACGTTTATAAGGCAATTGAAAATACTATAGTTTGTACCAGATGATCTTAGTCCTCAGAGTAACATCCTTGCTTTCCAATACTCTAAGTAGGTCTTGTGCAGAAGATTCACTCAATGCATTCTGTCTTCTGATTTCTGGACTGTTGCTTCAGTGGGCACTTACTGTGAATCCAAGCAGAACAACACACTCGACAACTCCAATCTTTCTTCATCTATCATGATGTTACCGATTGGGACACTTGTGAGGACTTTAGTCTTCTTTACATTAGGTTATAATCTATACTGAAGATTACAATCCTTGATCTTCATCAGCAAGTTCCTTAATTCCTCCTTACTTTCAGCAAACAAAGTTGTGTCTTCTGCACCTGTTTATAAGTTCCACAAGAGCAAATGTGAAATGAAAAATGAAGATTTCTGGAATTCTCATTCTCTCAAAGGTATCCATTGTTTGCTATGATGTAGATAAACAGTTAACTGTCTTTGCATAGTCAATAAAACACAAGGAAACATCTTTCTGGCCTTCTCTGCTTTAAGCTAAACTCCAACTGACATCAATAACAATACCCCTTGTTCTATGTCCTCTTCTGAATCCAGCTTGTGTTGGACAGGGTCCTCCAGAGAAACAAAACCAGGACACTTGTGATAGATAAAAATATATATATGATTATATATTGTTCTTTTATACACATTATATATATTGTACATTGTGT
>NW_022107431.1:81507153-81508424 GCF_000313985.2 Echinops telfairi | reverse complement strand
CAGTACAGATGGCTCAGTTCAAATCATTTCCGTGGAACAGTTAAGACACTGGAAGTCATTTAACTCAAGAGGGCTGCTGGGTCCAAAGTCAAGGAAGCATAAAGCTAAGTCTTCTCTAGGGCAAGGCAGACAGTCCAGCCAAAGGCAGCAAAGAGCAGGACAGGGTACCAACAATCAGCAGCTCATGAGCTTAGCAGTCCTGGATGGGATATTGAACTCACGCAATGCAAGATAACAGGATTCGACAACCTCCAGCTCAAGTAAATTATACTCCAGCATTGTAGCGAAGAGGGTCTCGCAGAAACCTCAAGCTCTAGTGACAGGATCCACGGCTAGGCTGTCCCACAGGTAGTGTAGCTCACAAGTTGAGGCAGAGAAATAGCTAAGGCTGCCACACGCTGGTCTGATCACCAGAGAGCAAGAGAGAGAGGAATGGAGCTTGCCGAGACATTTATCTCTTTAACCTCCAACCAAACTGTGCCCTCATTAATCTCACATATTCCTATTGGCCAGTTTGGCACAATAAAACCTATTTCTCACAGTCCACCCCTTGCCAACTTGGCATCTGTACACAATTCTTTAACCATATATAATTTCCAGATTTTAATAAAATCACACTTGCATCTAACATCATACATGAACAAAGGAATGCTATTCAATAAGCACATATAAAGAAGATGAACTGACAATCACAAGCCTCACTTTTGCAATTGATCATGTGGTCATAACTGATAGGTAGAACTACCTAGTCTACTACCCATTCTGTACTACCTTTGCCCTTGGCCAGCACCTCAGCTGTAAGGCATTTCCCTCAGGCAATGCTACAGATGCAGCCTACCTGGCATTTCAGCTTGAACAGTTTGGCTAATCTGCTCAGGTGTGGATTGTTTTATTGAAAGTGAATTAATACCTTCAGCTGGGAGAGTTGGATCTATTCACTGGGGTGGATCAATTGTTTCTAGGGGCTCAATATCCTCCTCTTTTGGATCATCAGCCCATATATTCGCATCCCATGCTTCAGGGTCCCAACTTTTTCCTATCAATGCCCTCACTTTGGTATCAGAGACTGCTCTAGACCTGTTGCACTGAGCCTTTTGTACTGCTTTATAGATTAATTAACTTTATTTTTATGTTATCTATCTATTTATATATAATTATTACCATTCAGGTTTTGTTTCTCTAGAGAACCCTGTCTAACATAATTGATACCAGGAGTAGGGTTGTGGGTCTGTAATCTGGCTCATGTCTGGGAATTGATTGAGTGATTGTGA
>NW_022107431.1:81495647-81506318 GCF_000313985.2 Echinops telfairi | reverse complement strand
GAAGCAGGTCTTGAAGGAACCTCAAATTACAGAGACACAGTCCATGGGTTAGGTGTCCCACAGATAGTGTAGCTTGCAAAGTGAGGCACAAACAAGCAAGGCAGCCACACACTGGTCCCATTATCAAAGAGCAAGAGACAAGAAAGGTGAGGCTCGCTGAGCCATTTATCTCTCAGCCCTTCAATTAATCCCACATGTGTTCATTGGCCATGTTGGCACAATAAACCTATCTACCACACTCTCGGCATGACTAGAACCACTCGGCATGACTAGAACCACAATTGTGTTAGACAGGGTTCCCTAGAGAAACATATATGCATACATGGATAGATATACACAGCATGAAGGAATATAACAGCTAATTAGTCCACGCAGCAATACAGAGGACTCAGTTCAACTCACTTCCATGGAACAGTTAAGATACTGGAAGTCATTCAATTCCAGAGGGCTGCTGGGTCCAGGTCAAGGAACCAGACAGCTGAGTCTTCCCTACCTAGAACTATGTAGGCACTCCAGCCACAGGCAGCATACAGCAGGTTGGGTCACCAACAGTCAGCAGCTCAGGAGTTTAGCTAAGCACTCCTGGATGGGATATCGAACTCATGCAATGCAAGATGACAGGATCAACTGCCTCAAGCTCAAGCAATTTATACACCAGCAGCGTGTAGAAGCAGGTCTCGAAGGAACCTCAAGCTCTAATGACAGGATCCATGATTTGGCTGTCCCACAGATAGTGTAGCTCACAAGTTGAGGCTGAGAACTAGCTAAAGCAGCCGCATGTTGGTCAGATCACCAAAGCAAGAGAGAGGTGTGGGGCTTGCCCAAACATTTATCTCTTTGCCCTCCAATCAACCTGTGACCTGATTAATCCCACATGTTCCTATTGGCCAGGTTGGCACAATAAACCTACCTATCACAACCCTCTGTCACTCCCTGTCGTTGTACTGCTGAAACTGTTATTGGATGATTCTCAGTTAAATTATACTTGCATGTGATATCAATTATATTGTTCTATAATTGAGAATTCTATCGGGTCACCTTTCTTCTAGTCAGTTGGCCAAGTAGCTGTCTTCAGATTCCCTGGTATAAAGGACTGAGACCTTCCAGGGCTTTAAAAGCTTGCTGAAACCTTTCAGCTGATACTCTGAGGACTCCGAGAGCCTTGTGGATGGCTAATGTATTCATTTCAGCTTGAACTCCTTCCTTCAGGACCATTGGTTCTTGTTCATATGCTACTTACTGAGCTAGTGGGATGTCAACCAGGACTTTTTGCAAAATGACTGTGTATTCTTTCAATCTTGTTTTCATGTTTCCTGCATCAAAGAATATTATTTCCATAGAATATTTCAATACTATAACTTGAGGCTTAACATTTTCCATGTGTTCTTCCAGTTTATTATATACTGAGCATATCTCTGAAATTATTAAACTAATTTTCCATTTCTGACAGAAAAATTAAAATAGATTTGTTCATTATTTTTAGGTAATTACTCTATGAAATAACCATACTGTACTACAAAAATCCAAGTGTAGGATACTGGAATTATTACACATATTACTGCCATCATAAAATACATAACATATTGAAAGACTCAGGCGTGGTAATCCCTAAGAAAAGTAATTCATTTTGTATATTTGGCATGGACAAGATATATATATGAAAATAATTATGGCATACCATAAATTTAGTCATGTGATGATTGTAATTATATGTTCTGGTTCATATGTAGAAGCTTTGGTAATATAGTTATTTTCACTTTGGGCTGTTAACCCCAAGATCAGCTGTTCAAGACCAACAACAACACCTTGGAAAAAAGCTGAGGTTTTTTTACTCGCTTAAAGATTTACAATCCCAGAAACCAGGAGGCGCTCCTGCTCTTTACTATAGGGCAGCTATGAGTCATAATGGATTCATGGCAGTTAATTTAATTTGTTTAGTTTTGTATCATATGTTGTCTCATTCACAGAATAAATCAATGTGACTTTTGATAACAACAACACAGCTACAGATTTGGCTTTTTTCTTCAATATGTTTTTTTTTTAAAGACAACAGACCTGTTTTTTGTTTTAACATGGGAGAATAACAGTTTATTATCACTATTTCAACAGTGTTATTCTAACTCTCTTTTCCTGTCTTTGTAAATTATCCTTGATTATCTTAATTGTACCATTATTCTGTAGTACACAATATACTGCATGATAAAATTACACCCAATAATTCCTTACTTTGAATGATGGCAGTGTGCTGATTAGCTATGGATACAAAAAGTAATAAATATACCCTCATATGCTAAACAGAAGAAAATAAAACCCATAAAATTAGAAACAATCTGAGATGCCCTCTGATGTATGTATCTACAAAATACACCTGTAGCCATACCCTTAAGATATTCACAATGCTTGGTGCCTTATTTGCTAAAAATATATATGACATTTAAGTGAATTACTGTGATTGATTTCAGAGAACTGTTAGCTTTTCATTAATTACAATTTAAAAAATAGCTTCCACGGCTATTGAGTTAGTTTATTATGCCAACCTGGCTGATAAGCATATGTGGGGTTAATTGAAGGGCGGAGGGATAAATGGCTCAGTGAGCCTCGCCTTTCTAGTTCTTGGGTCTCTTGCTTTCTGATGTTCAGAACAGGGTGCAGCTGTCTTAGCAGTTCCCTGCTTCAGCTTGCAAGGATCACTTCCTTCAAGACATCCCCGAGGAGAAGCCACATGTACCTACCCTGATGCAGCCCTGGGTGCTGGAGCAGCCATGTGGAGACCCCTGCCAGCGCTGAGATGCTTACATATTCACTGACTCGGTTTTCCTCCAGCAGTCAGCATCATTTCATCTGTTTTGTGAGATGGAGGAGGACTTTGTGCACTGTTGTTGGACATATGGGTTAATTTTGGACTTGTGGGATTGGGAAACACTGGGTTGGGATGTTTTCTTGATATGCACTTACCCTTTATATAAAACTCTCTCTTATACATGAGTTTCTGTGGATTTGTTTCTCTAAAGTACCAAGACTAACACAGTTGTATAGCAGGAAAAGCCATTGTATCATTTGAACTTGAGAATCCAGCAGATTCACGGTTACTAGAATTGTCCATAGTTAAGTGGACTTTTTGCAATGCCTTCATTTTTGGCAACAGTCCTCCTTTTGAGAAATGACCATTGAATTGCTTCTGATTCCTAGCAAGGAATCAACATATAGTATACTAATCACTTAAAACCTATTTATATTAACATATATCCCTTCCTGCTTGTCTTGGATTTTAAATGCTGTATGCTTAGAAGTTTTTCAGGAACTCTAGTTTACCATCTTGCTCTACTACAGAAAACAAAAGCATCATTGTTCTCCAGGATTATGGAAGATATCCACCAATAACATGATATATCTAAAAGAAATTTTTACTTGAAATATTTCCTTATCTTTATTCATATTCCTTAGAGAAAATATAAAAATATTATTTTGTATAGTGAATATTTGTCATAAACAAAAGGAGGTAACATAAAATAATCACATGGAAAAGAAAGTATTGTTGAGAAAACAAAAGCAAAGAAACACCAGAAGGTAAAGTTTCTTTGCAAAGGTATTACCAGGTCGATTAAAATGAATATACTTCTTCAGTATTGTTTCTGTTTTTTATGTAGGAATATTCTCCACGAAACGCCTTTAGATGACTTCATAGTTCATTTAAAAAAAAATTAATGCCCCAAGCTTACATAAAAATAATCTGGTCAAATATAATTAATTGGGGGCATTTATGGACCAAAGTCAGGATAGCTGCAGAGGAAATACTCTAAAAATACAGATTCCTGGGACTCCTCCTTAGCTAATCCACATAAGCATTAACATAGTAACTTTATAGAGAAGTAAGGGTTAAAATAAGATAAAAATCACTGAAGGATCTAAAAGTTTTATTTGACAAACAAATCAGTTTCCACATATTTATGTCTAAGGATACCAGTGTCAAATATATCCCATATGACATTTGTTCCAGTTTTCTAGGAGTTTCTAATTACATCTTTGTCCATCTTGAGAACAGTGCAGTTGAATTATGCTCCATTTTAAAATAGCCTGAATTTATTATAAAGTAATGCCATGCCATTGTTGACTTTTAAAATTTTCTGAAATAAAAAAGAAAAACACTAAGAAATGTTGTCAGAATTAATTTGGTGCCAAAATACATTTTGTGGAAGAGAAAATATATTAGATATAATGAAATGAACATAAATTGAAAATTTGCATTAATTTATTTAGAAAAAAACTCCATATAAACAATTTTCTTATGATTCTAGAAAACTGTGATGATGAAAACTGATTTATCACCGTAAATATGAATGAAACTAGACAACATTTTGTAAATCTCTTTACCTTAAAGGTTATCTTTAAACCTAGGAAAGTAGGATTTCGGTGAAGTTTAAAGGACACATGAATAGTCTACTAAATATGTAAGAATAGTGAAAATGAGTGGATATTGTATTCATTTCTAAATTTGAAAATGTAATTGTTATAAATAACTTGTCTTCTTGTCTCTGTTTTTTCATACTCCAAATGTCTTTTACCTTTTTATCTTATTCAGACACATATCATACAGAATATATATGTATGATATATTTTTATTATGATATATATATGTATGATATGAAAATCAGAAATATGTATGAGAAAAATATTTTGCTTATTCTTTTATAATATTGAATTCTTGAGTATATAAGAGAGTTTCAAAAGATTTGTGGAAATTATTATATCTATGAATTCCATTTTATCCACAAAGTTTTTGAAACCCCTTAAATATCATTCTATGCAACCTTCCAGATAGAAGTTGCAAGTTCATTTTTAATAGTTAGGTACTCCATCAGCAATGAACATTACATTTCCTGACAAGACAATTTGTTGAGGTGATTAGATGATTGGGAGAGCAAGTCAATTATAAAAATCTGGAATTTGTTTACTTATTTTTAAATTAATTAATGTTTTTATTTTTTTTGTAGTTTGGGTGAATGTTTAGAGTAAATGCTTTTTTTTAACCAATAATCTATACATGTTTTGTTTCATAGAATTAGTGGAAATTCCTCCAATATAAAGGTAATCTTCCCACTTCTCAGTATTCATTCCTCTTAATATCCTGCCCCTCCCTGCCTTATGAACACTGTTTTGCTTTTTTTTTAATGCAGCCTGTGGTAGCTAAGTTTATTGTGCTGAGTAAGTCAATAGGAACATGTGGGCAGAGATTAATCAAGTTGCGGCTTGATTTGAGGGTGAACAAAATAAATAAAGATGGCCAGCATCCCATCCTCCTCTTCTTTCCTGGTGATTGGACCAGTGGGATACTGCTTGACCAATGTGCTGCACTATCTGTGGGCCCAGCCATGTGGATCATGTCTCTAGAGTTTGAGGTTCCTTTAAGACCTGCTTCATTATGCTGCTGGTACCTACATCACTTGGGTTTGAGGCTGGTGGATTCTATGGGAGTTCATTGCCTGAGTTTGAGATCCCATTGGGATCCCATGGGGCCCTGCTTCCCTAAATTCCTGTGCAACTGACTTGCTGACCCACCTTGCTGTCTGTCACCTGCAGGCATACTCTGCCTCTCTTGCCTAAGGGGAGACTCCACTGTCTGCTTCCTTGACCAGCAGCCCACTTAAGTTGAAGGACTTCCAGGATATTAACTGTTCCGCAAAGTGAGTTGAACTAAGACCTCTGTACTGTTGTGTGGACTAATTGGCTGTTATATTCCTTCTTGCTCTATAAACCTATCTCTATCTATCTATCTATCTATCTATCTATCTATCTATCTATCTATCATCTATCTATCTATAAAATCATAAGTTCCCTGGTTTTGTTTCTCTAAAGATCCCTGCTTAACACACTGCCCTTTTGCTTTCAAGGTCGTTGGCTGTTTGCATCAAGGAGTATGTTCCTCATTACTATTACTTATCACTTTATAGGCCCATCTGTCATTGGGTGTAAGTCAATAACCAGTGATAGGTTCAGCCCTGAGTCTGAAGGATGTCTGAGGGCCACTGTCTTTGGAATGGCATCAGTTTCCATCAGACCAATAAATACCATATTTTTATGATTCAGAATTGCATTCTGCACTTCTCTCCCAGCCTATAAAGCTGAGGATGTTTAATACCAAAAAAATGGTTATATGGATAGATATAGGATAAAAAGCTATGCTAGTTAAAAAAATTAATAATAAGGTAGGTTACTAAAAACTAAAAGGGGCCAAAAAAAAAAAGAGTTGGCCTAAAACCATTAAGAGTTTGCTAGCCTGATATGCTGTCAAACTAATATTAACTTGCTGTAATCATTGTCTCAAACAAAACTAAGCTGTTATATAACCATTGGAACCCACCACACTTTAACATGGTAGGAAATGCAATGAATATTTTTTTTACGGTCGACCTGTGTTATATTTATCACAAAACTTGTGGAAAATGGATGAGGACTTTATCAATTTTCTGTCCAATCTTTTCAGTGCCCCCTGCCTCCAAATGACACAAAATATATTAGAATATTCACACTGTCCTTAACCAAATTGCCATTAATTTAAATTTGGAAGCCTTCTCTGAGCAGGTGCAGTAAATGAGGTGGGAAAATATGAGTGAACATTTTTAAAAATTTCAGACAGAAATGTGAGGAGAATTTATTTATGTGTATGCACGCAGTGCTATGTTTGATGCAAAAGACTCAGTTTGAAATCTTATGAAAGCTCAAAACTTTAGGAGATGCCAGAAATCCAGTAAGCTTTAAATCTGCCTTCTTGAGGAAATACACTTAGAAAGTGATAGTTTGTTTTAGTACTTCACTTGAATAACTAGTTTGGCTTAATAATGAGAAATACAGTCACCAGCGAACCACTATGGGGAGCAACAGTGGACAGCTTGAGTTTAATTTATTGTAAACTGAGAAATTTGTCATCTTATATATCACTCTTAAAACTCAGTATTCATAATAATGCGTTCCATTTCTCATTCTCAAAATGCATATATCAACCCAATGTGTTTAATTTAAACAAAATATTTGCCATATAAATTTTATAATGAGCATGGAGTATTTATAAACCCTATGCACAAATTACCAGTATATCACTTATTTTACATGTTAGAGATCATGCTAGAAGTTTTGCAAAAGAAAAGGGATCCTTTAGATCAGTTTTGGTCCAGTCAATCATGGAAATAGATTTCCTGCTACATTTTGAAGAAGACAAAGGGATTTGTTGCTGTTGAAGACAAAGGAAAGTTGAGACCAAATAACAGAAGCCTCTTATTTCCATTTGGGACTTCAAAAGCAATCTACATTTCATCCTAATAATGAAATCAATCTGCTAATTCTCATCTTTTCAATTGGAGGCAGCATTCTTTTGTTATAGAAAACAATATTGGCATATTGACCATAGGTCTACTTTCTGAAATATAGCTAATACTTGACACCTTTGATGGGACTTCCTTTGTTTGTACTTCTTGGTTACCAAGCTCACAAGACCCTTATTTTTTAAGCTACCCCTCTCCAAATTTGTAATATGTTTCCAATACACTTTGTTTCTTAACTTTTGTACCTTTTCTTTAGCATCATGCCCCACAGCACTTATGCTATCTGGTGACTAAAATACTGTGAATGCTTCTAGAGAAATAAAAAATAATAATCTAAAAGATTCAATTCCCTGGAGTAGTAGCCTGCAATGTAGTCCAGTTCTTCATTTTCTCTGAGCTTTACCCATTGGTGATAGTAAATGGAACATGAGTCATATTGGAAAGTAGAGAATGTAACTAGGAAAGACAGACAATTCCAAAGTCGTATAGAAATGAAGACCCAGGAAAGCATGCGCTACGCTCTAGAGTTACTAATCATGATGAAACGCACAAGAAAATGATCATCCAATATCACTGAATGTCAGTAAACAACAGGTAGTTGAAATAAAATTACGCCTACTTCTTTTTAATTTCTAAATGTAATTCAGACAGTACCTAGTGTGATAGCTAGGGATTACGTCAACCAAACACTTCTAGGTAAGACAGGGGTGGAGCCCACCCCATCAACTGACTCGCAGCGTGACGACACCTCCTTGGTTAACCTTTTTGTATGAGAGTGAGACATCCAGCAGAGGTGGATGCTCTGTGGTCCTTCACATTTTGCTGGGGTTGAATCTTGCATATGGTTCCTGGATTTCCGGTTGCTTCCCCTGCTGATCCCAGGAGCCATCAGTGGACAATCAACAGTGAAAATCTCTGCCTGGCTTCTGAAATGTGCAGCCAACAGCCTGTGCCCCTGCTATCTCTGCTTCATCTGCTTCCTGTTTGTCAGCTTTTAAGAGTCAGGAGAAATCTGACTTGAACCAGACTGGATATACTTATTTTTACAATGGTACAAGTCATGCCGTGTCTTGATAGAAATATTTTTCTGTATACAAGAGCCTACTGGTAGACAAGAATCACTGGTTTTACTTCTCTAAAGAACACAACCTAGTACATACACTTACTGTGTGTACGGTATGAAAGTTAAACAAGTCCATAAGAACCAAAATAAAAACCTGACAATACCCCACGTGTATTATAGCTCAAGAACAGATTTCACATATTGGACAATAATGACTGAGGACCAGATGGTTTGGGATGAAATGAAGGAAATCATACATGAAGAAAGCAAAAGTTTGTTAAAACAAACAGAAAACAGACTAGGGGTAAAAAGATAAGGTCAAATTCTATTTAAAAAGAAACTCTGGAATTTTCTCTTGAACATAGAGTTGCTAAAATTAATGGGGGGGGAACTGATGATGTAAAAGCATGAAACAGAAGGTATGGAAGAGCAACTTTGAAAGCAAAATAAAATACTATAACAAAATGTGCAAAGACTTTGGGTTAGATCACCAAAGGAGAAGAACATATTCAACATTTTCTTAGAGGAAAGAATTGGGGAAAAATTCAAGCCTCAAGTTAGAATGTTAGAGGATTCAGTAAACAAAATATTTAATGGCACAGAAAGTACCAAAAGAAAATGGATGATGTTATATAAAGCTACTGTCTCAAAATAAATTGGTCAAACTTCATATATTTAAAGGGGAAGTTTATGGTCAAGAACTGATGGCATGGAAGAAAGAATTCCAAACTGCAGTGAAGATCTTGTAAACCAGCAGTTACCCAAGTTGATGAATTGCCAATTGACGTGTTCAGCAAATGGTGGTGATGGCGGAAGTTCTCATTTGCTTATGCCAAGGAAGTTGGAAGATAGCTGCCTAAAAGACACACTGGAAAAGATTCTTGTGTGTGCCCATTATAAAAAAAAGTGATCCAGCCAAATTTGGAAATTATGTGGAAATCCATCAATATCACACGGCAATAAATTTTTATTGAAGATAATTAAAAGTATTTGTAGAGTACACTGACAAGGAACTTCCAGAAGTTCAAACTGAATTCAAAAGAGAACACAGAGGGAGGAGAGCCACTGTTGCTGTCAGAAGGATCGTGAGTGAAAGCAGAGAATGAAGACCTGCAGTTACCTGCGCTCTGTTGGTTCTGTAAAGGTATTAAACATGCGAATGGTAGCACGCTCTGTACAGTAATCTTATTCTTGGAAACTACAGAACAGTTCGGTGTACTCATGCAGCATTTAAGCATAAACCTAAAGAGAATGATTTAAATCGAATAAGGGGTAACTGTGTGGTTTAGAATAAAGAAATAGATGCACCATGGAACAAATAGTCCGAGAAAATGGATGATATAAAAAATAATGTATCATCAGGATTGGAGACAAACTCATTGTCAATTGTGCTGTGAAAGTGACCCAACCTTTGCTGAAGGGCAAAAGTACTTGAAGAACTTGCTGATGACTCATAAATGCCTGAGCCTTTAGTATGGATTGAACCTCAACAAAATAAGAACAAAAATCCTTACACCAGGACCAAGAGGGAAAATCAGGATAAATGGGGGAAAGTTCAAAATTATCAAGCATGTCATTTTAGTTGGGTTCACAAGCAATTCTCATAGAAGTAGCAGTCAATAAATCAAATAAAATATTGTATTGGACAAATATGTTGCAAAAAGATCACTTTAAAGTATTATAAAGGAAAGATATAACTTTGAGATTTAAGATATGCCTTATTCAAGCCATTACATATGTAGGTAAAATCTGGATTATGAAATGATAAATACTTAAGAAGAATAGCTATTTTGAATTTATTGAATAGCCCATGGACTATCAGAAGAATGGACAAATTCTTGCATGGAGTTGGTGCAGTCGGCATACTCGTTAGAAGCAAGAATGGAAAGATTTTTTTCCCCAGGTACTTAGTATCTATTATAATGAGACAATTCCATGGAAAATAACATTGAATTTGGTAAAGTAGAGTGTTAGTAGGATCCTCACAAGTGGTTGCAAACAATGGACTCCAATACAGTGACACTTGTGAGGACAGTACTGGAATAGGCAGAGGTTGATTCGGTTGTTCCTGGAAGGAGTGAAACTGCATTGATGGCATTGAAAATGGTGGGAAGCATGCTGAGATTTCATCTCTGTTCTTCAAACATATTATTAAGAGAAATCACTTCGTAGAAAAGAATATCAGACTTGATCAAGTAAAGGGTCATCCATTGGGCCTCTACTCAGGTACTCCCTCAATGCAATAACACTTTGTTCTAATAATCCAGCATTCTGAGATGCTCACCTTCCTAA
>NW_022107431.1:81489971-81494816 GCF_000313985.2 Echinops telfairi | reverse complement strand
ATGGATGGATTGTGATAAGAACCCTCAGTAAAATGATTTTTTAATATAAATAAATAACATTTGGGACATCTTTAATCACCACCTCACTGCGACAGTTTTTGTATTAATTCTAAAAGAAATTTTTATTGGTCCAGGCAGAGTAATAATGTTCTGTTATACACATGGTCAGAATAAGTTAGAGCTGACTATAAGGCATCTACTTAATAATCACCCTCTGTGGTAGATATATCATCGTTTGTCAATTTGAGGATTAAGAGTGTAGGGCTGCCGTCTAGCTTGTCAATCACATCATAGCCAGTGAGGTCTCTGGGTGGACATGGCCTTCTCCTGAGAATTTCTGGGAAATCCGATACTTCCTCCTTGGAGGCTGGAGACACTTCTCTCTCTCTGCCACTCCCTGAGAGACATTGCAGCTGACAAGACACATGGCACTACACTAGTTCCTGAGCTGGAGAAGCCACATGGACCTACCCTAATGCAAACAAATCTCTGAAACCAGAGAAGCCACGTGGAGACCCCTGCCAGCACTGAGATCCTTACAAAGACTTTCTACCCATTGACCTATGATCTTCTACATTCGGTGTCATTGCATGTGTTTGGTGAGTCTGAAGAGGACTTTATAGATTAGTATTGGATATATGGGCTAATATCAGACTTCTAGACTTGATCTGGACTGGACTGGAATGTTTTCTCAATTAATTGCTCTTGTATATAAAGTTCTTTCTTATATACATATGAGTGTCCAGGGATTTGTTTCTCTAGTCTACCCAGACTAACACACCCTCATTAAGGGATTGCAGGAGATATGAGTGCTACAGTTATATGTGGTGAAGAAACCAATGGTACCCAGAATCTAGGGTCTTGCAGACTTAGTTTAAAACAAGCAGCCATCTAAGTGAGCTGCAAACTAAGATCTCAGGGAAGAAGCATACCTGCCTGTGTGATTGAAGGATTGTAAATATAAAACCCAGATCTGAAGGAGCGAATAGTATCAGAACTCAAATTCTGAAAGTTTGGTGTGCAGAAGGTTATAAATGATAATGGAAACATAAAATCCATTCACAGGGTCTTCACATGGATTAAGCCTTTGGTTAATCCTCTCTGACTATACGTCAGGGATGTGAATAGCCTTCCTATCAGTCAGAGAACATTTCAAAGTTGATTATGGGAGATGCAGTTAGGGTAAAATCTTATCATCTGGTCTCCCTTTTGACCCATTTAAAGTTGTTTGTTTTTAATATTTTCTGATCTCTTTTCTATTGAAGTTCTTCTGTTTTGTTTTGCTACTGTTGTTAGTTTTTTGTTTGTTTGTTTTCTATTTTTGTTTTGTGTCATTTTCTCTATATGAAATGCTGGACACATAAATAATCTATAGATAGAGTAACTAGATTAATAGTTGTCTAAGGGCATTGCAGAAGAGGCTGCAGGGAAATGGAATGCTAACAACAGTTAATACAAGAAAGAAAAAAATCTGAAATTGATTATGGTGATGATTGCACAATTGAATAACACTTTTTGTTTTAAAGGTGGGAAAAGAAGACAGTTACTCTACAAAAAAGAACTAACGGAAATTCAACCACTTCAAGAGGTGACATATGATCAAGAACCAATAGTAATTGGGGAAGACAGTCAAATTATACTTAAAGCATTGGCCAAAAACAAGGACAAAGGAATTGATGGAATATCAATTGAAACGTTACAAGTTGATGAAGCACTGGAAGCACTCACTCCATCTATACCAGGACATTTGAAAAACTGACTGGCAGAGATCCACATTTGTTCCCATAGCAAAGAAAGGTGACCCAACATAATGTTCAATCATGGAGCAATATAATTGATATCACATGCAAGTAAAAGTTTTCTGAACAGCATCCAACAACATCTGCAGCAGTGCATTGACAGAGAGCTGCCAGAGCTTCAGGCTGGATTCAGAAGAGGAGATGATTTAAGACATAGCATTTCTGAGATCATATAGACCTTGGCTTAGAGAATACTAGAATGATGCTTGCTAGTGTTTTATAGACTATACCAAGGCATTGAACTGTGTAAATCATAAAAAACTATAAACAGACTTGAGAAGAATTGGAACTGCAGAACAATGCATTGAGCTCATGCATCAATTGTACATGAACTAAGCGATAGTTGTGCAAACAGAACAAGGAAAACACTGCATGGTTTAAAATCACAAACTGTATGTCATGATTGTATCCTCTCATCATATTTGTTCAATCTTTATGTTGAGGAAATAATCAGAGAAGCTGGAATGTGATGAAAAATGTGGAATTAGGATTGGAAAAACATATTAAAATCTGCTGTATGGAAGACATAACGATGCTTTTTGAACGTGGCCAAAGAACTTGTAGCACTTGCTGAGAAGATCAAGGATTACAGTCTTCAGTGTGAATTACATCTCAATATAAAGCAGACCAAAATCTTCACAACTGGACTAAGTAGGAACATCAGGGTTGGGAAGGTTAGGGATTACATAAATTATACACTCCTGAGTAATGGAAGGGGCAGAGTTCAACCTATATCAATTGCATAGAAACTTAATGACCCTTTTTCATGTCACAAGACTTTTTGTATTGGAGAAAGAATGAGCAGAGTCGAATCCTCTTTAGCCCTTCCCCTTCTGCTGGAGCTGGACCTTGTGTCTGGTTGCTGGACCTCCTTTTTTATAACGTGCCATGAGCCATCGGTGTATTACCAATAGTAGATTCATCCATTAGACTTTGGACCGCTGCATTCATCAGCCTGTGTTCTCTGCTATCTCATGCCTCTGCCTAGTTCAAGCCTGACTTGAACTGGACTGTTTTTACCTATTCCTACAACTGTGAAAGCCAGTTCCTGATCTGAAATGCTTTCTGTGTACAACACATACAAGCATTACTGATTTTGCATCTCTAGAGAATCAACCAAGCACAATGATAAATGGGGAAAGTATTGAAGTTGTCAAGAATTTTGTCTTGCTTGGATCCACTATCAATGCTCATGGTAGCAGCAGTCAAGCGATTAAATGGTATATTTCTTTGGGTAAATATACTCCTCAAGACTTTTTAAAGTTTTGAAAAGCAAGTATATTAGCTTGAGGACTGAAGTATGTCGGACCCAAGCCATAGTATTTTCACTCACCACTTATGCATGCGACAGTTGGGCATTGAATGGGGAGACCAAAGAAGAATTGATGTGTTTGAGTTGTGGTGCTGGCCAAGACTATTCAAAGGTCCATGGGCTTCCAGAAGAACAAACAAACCTGTCCTGGAGGAAATGCAGTCTGCTTACTCTTTGCAAATGAGACAGTCCCTGGAGGAGGAGGTCATTCTTGGTAAACTAGTGGGGGAAACAAAAAGAAAAGAAAAGATGGACTGCTAACTACAGCGGTAACAAGGAGCTCAAGCATGGGAACAATGACAAGGTTGGAACGGACTGGGTAGTGCTTTGTTCTGTTGTCCGTTGGGTTACTATGAACAGGAATGAACGTGGCAGCACCTAACTACCACGACAGTCATGACATAATTATCTTGTATAAATGAAGAGAGTTCTCAATTTTCATATTGGCTACATCTGGCGTAGTACTTGGCTCTTCAGATAAAATGAAATTCTATCATTTTTTATAGGCACCAGGATCATGAGGACTGTAGAATTTTTCTAAAATAGAAATGAACTTAGGTCCAAATAATAGTTTCCCAAACATACCACTCCTTTTTCAGAAAAAAAAAAATTTACTCAGCACTCCTCTGGCAATTAACACATTTTGTGCATTAGCCCATAATCCAAGATAAAGGATAGGTATCTGATTTTGGACCTACTGGCTTACTATGTGTGTGTGTATATGAACGTATATGTATATATGTATCCATATATATGTATACATTTTTGTACCATTTTTCCTTACTGATTTAAAGCAGGATATTGAAGAAGAAATAGACACATTGGTCATGTTGTTGTGATACTTAGATGTAACTGAATCATCCCAATTCACAGTGACCAAATGTAAAACAGGAAAAAAAAAAAAAAAACAACACTTCTAGATCTTGTGACATCCTCATAATGTATAGGTGAACCCTCTGCTGCAGTCACTTTGTCTATCCATTTTATTTTCTTCTTTTTCACTAACCATCTAAGCATGGAGACACCAAACATGGTGTCCTCTGCTAGGTACTATTGCCTCATGAGAGATACTGGTCATAAAACCACTGTCATTGAACGCAGTCAGATTCATAGAGGTCCTTATAGTGTATTGGTTTGCACTATGAGCTGTTAACCTCAAGACAGCAGCCTTTCAGGTGTGAAGCACGGGAGGAGTGGATGCATATTGATAATCACTGATACAAGGGGATATAGGGAATTCAGGAGTTGGAGGTGGATAATTGGTAGAGAAAGGGGATTTGGGGAGTCACTAATGAAAATGAGAAGAGGGAGGGAGCAGTAGAATGAATTGTGATCGCATAACTCATCTTAAAGGCAATTTAACTACAGGGTGGGATGCTTTAAAATTGAAGTGGGGATGATTATACAATCTTCCTTGATATAATTGATGATTTAACTATGGAACAATATGATATGTGAATTATGTGCCAATAAAATTGTTGGGGCATAAAAAGACAGAGAAAAATAATAAAATGCTTACAATTTTTTTTTTTAAAGACAGCCATTCAAAGCCACAAGCTTCTCTGTGAAAAAGAAGAGATTGTCTGCGCCCATGTGGATTTACAGTCTGGAAAGCCCTAAAGAGCAGTTTCAGTCTGTCTTTATGGGGTCATTATGAAGTACTGGTTATTGTCATCCTTTACCGAAACATATTCCCAGAGATGAATTAAAATAAGAAAAGAATCGAAACTAAGA
>NW_022107431.1:81483875-81489273 GCF_000313985.2 Echinops telfairi | reverse complement strand
TATTCAACAAGGCACATACAATAAAACTTTATGAGTATTTTCAACTCTTAATTTCATGGTACCTAAAAAGATATTTAGAAGTGCTCATTATATGTTGGCAAAAAATCCCAAGTGTTTTCAGCATGAAGAGATCCTTGCTAGTTATTTCACATCTTTACCACAATGTCAACAGAAACATATTTGTACACTTGCATCTGTTTTTATAGTAGTCCACTTGTATCCTATTCTGATCAAGCATATATCTGTGTCATTTTACCACACATGGAAAATATAATAATTTCAAACCTAATAAATAATCCTTAGTGTGTTAGTCTGATAGACTAGTGAAACAAATTCACAGACACTCACATGTATATAAGAAATCGCTTTATATACAAGAGCAATTAATTGAGAAAACATCCAGCCCAGTCCATATCAAGACCATAAGTCTGATATTAGCCCACATGTCCGATACCAATCTACAAAGTCCTCTTCAGGTTCACGAAACACGTGCAATGATGCTGAATGTAGATCACAGGCCAGTGAGTTGGAAGTCTTGTGGATCTAGTGATGTCATAAGAATCTCAGAATGGTAGGGGTCTCCATGGGGCTTTTCCAGCTCAGGGCACTAGTGTAGCTCCATGTGTCTTGTCAGCTGTAATGTCTCCCAGGGAGGGAGGGAGTGTCCCACCTCAAGCGACCTATTTATCTCCTTAGCTCCTCCAAATGAGCCCATCTAGTTGTGACCTGATTGACTGGTAAACTCCACCCCTTCACTCATAAGTCTGTCTCAAATTGACAACAGTTATATAACTACCACACTTAGATATTTTGAGGAAGATTTGCCAAGAAATTTCCCTCTACATGTATGAAGTTTTTGTATAACAATCTTCTATCTACATGTCTATTCCCTATCATAGACATGTCTGTTAACCTCATGAATTTTATTTTTGCAAAAAAGTTGCTCACAAATCAAAGTTATCTCTTTTAATTGTATTTTACTGATAATTACCTGATAGAATGGAAGTTGTTTTTTAATGGGACCACAAAACAGCTACAACAAATACCAAATACAGAACAAAACAAAAATTAAATTTAGAGTTTTAAAGTCATATCCACTAATAGGCTTTCCTTTCATTGAAGGATGTATCTTCTGTCAGTGAGTGACTTTAATTCCCACCTAACAGTTAACTTTTCATTGAGATCACGTTCCCTGGAGGATTATTCTTTCTTCCTTTCCTTGAACTCAGTGGTTATTCTCATTCTTAGTAATAAGAAATTTCACATGTAGTTTTGTGAATGAGCTACTCCAAACTTTTAAAAGCATTATTATTATTCTTATATACACAGTAATTGGGGCCTAAAATATATATACCTCCATGCAATTTCATTAGCATATTTCATTTGATCTAAAATGAGTGTTAATATGAAAATGCTTTAACTATGACTTCAGATTTAAGGTCAAAATGGAGAATCTAGCAGTTGAATAATATGCAGAATGCTTTTGATGAAATATATTATCAATATCTTTAAATTCAAGTGATGCTCTGGTTGAAATTTTAAAACATCTATTAACTGGCCTGTTAAAACTAGACTTGTATTTCCCATAGTAGTAAAAAAATAGGAATTTAGATTTCTGTAAGATCAATAGTTATCAATGAAAATTTTATTGATAGGAACTATCACTTATATAATTATTTCACTTCTCATCTAGGTAGCTGACAATTCAAGGGCAGTGTGATTTTTACATAGATATGCTTTCTAAAGTTTAATGAAGAAAAATTACGAAGTTAACTTCCTTTTTTAAATGACTCATAAGGAGAAATGTAAAATCACCAACTCTTCTAATGAGAAAAAATGTGAGGACATCTCAATATCATGCATTTCATTGCTATGAAAAATGGTCTGTATTATGATATAGCCCATCTAAGGAGTCTTTGGATCTGAGGCCAGTCTTGAGTCATCTCTGTGACCTTGTACTAATTGCACAGCTGTATTGCTGCCTTACCCTCTCCTTTCTAAACTTAGAAAATTACGTCATATTTAGTTAGGTGATGCAATTAAAATTTTAATATAAAAACAAAAGTGGTCTCAGTGAAGCATAGCTCTCGATTTGAGAAATAAAGATGCAGCCCCAGGATATCAAAAGCTTGAGCCAATGCCTTGACATTGGAGCTGCTGCTGTTGTTAGAAGCCATTGTCAGTTCCAAGTCCAAATGTCCCTACGTACAACAGAATTCAGCACTTGATCCTGCACTATCCTCACAATTGTTGTTGCCGCTGTGGTAAGTTCTTTGAAAATAACTAGCATCAGACTAGTCCCAAGGAATTTGGGATGAAGATGTCCCAATAGCTAACTCTGCCAAGAAGCTCTTCAGCTCCTTTGTGCACCTACTCTTACTTTCAGTGTATTTCCTCACTGCCCTGGCTTTGGATTTGGTGAATGTCTCAGAGAAACACACGGCACTTTTAGGGAATGGCTCCCGTGGTTGGGGGTGCTGTTCAGTCTCAAATTCAAAGATCCAACAGAGGAGAGCCAAATGCAGGGTCAGAGGCAGAAACTAAAATGTCCGAAAGTCAAAAACGGTGGTTTTTTTTCCCTACTAAATCTCAGTCAGGAAACAGAGGTATGGTTTTGATGGATGTGTGGTTTTTGTCTTTCAGTCAACCACAAACAAAGTAGTCTTAAAGATGTCCTTTAGGTACCAAAAGGTATGACACGGTTCACACACTCTACTAAGGTAGCATCTACAGAGGCCACCGAGGAAAATAAGGTGTAATTTGATTCTGAACCTCTGTCAAACCAAATTCACTGCCATCAAATCAATTCTGACTCAGAAACCTCATAGGATAGGGTAAAACTATCCCTGAGGGTTTCTAAGAATGTAACTCTTCAAAGAAGTAGAAAGCCGCATTTTCTCCCTGGAACAGCTGGTGATTTCGAACTGGTCTCCTTGAAGTCCAACATGCTACCAGGGCTCCTCCCTTCTACTGAAATCAGGTCTTCATGGCCCCTAGTCCTGTCGTTACTATAGTAGAAAACACCCACCAAAATAGCATTATAGCCACAGGCATAGAATACAGACTCAGAACACATCACATAAGCAATAATGGCTGGAAGGGCCATATTAATTGACTAAAACTCAGCCGCTGTATTGAACCATCTCCTTAAGGGCATTCCTTTGGCTTTTTATTTTGCTGACCATTTACCAATATGTTTTCCAGGGAGTGGCTGCCTGGCAACATATTCCAAGTATATGAGATAAAATCTGGTCATCTCACATACAAGGAACATTGTGGCTGTACTTTTAAGACAAATTTTTTGTTCCTCTGTCAGACTGTGATACTTCAATATTCTTCATCAACAAGATAATTCAACATATCAATTATTCTCTGGTCTTTCCTATTTGTTGTCCAGCTTTCACATAAAAGGACACACTTGAAACAGTAACGTAGCCTTAAAGGAATATTCAGGCTCTACAACACTTTAAATAAATCATTTGCAGAAGATTTGCCTAATGCATTACTTTGATTTCTTGATTGCTGCTTCTAAGAAAGCAGATTGAGAATACAAGTAAAATAAAATCCTTGACCACATCAATTGTTTCTGTTGTTATCTTGATATTTTCTATTTGTACAGTTGGCAGAATGGTTGCAGTTTGGACTGGTAAGTGCAAGATCAACACTTCCAAACCACCAGGTACTCTGAGGATGAAAGACTAGGTTTTCTAGTCATGTAAAGAGTTGTAGTCTGAAAACTCAAAAGGTAAGTTTCACGCTGTCCTCTGCGCTCTATATCAGTCAAAAACAACTTGGTGGCAGTGAGTATATAGGAGCCCTAGTGGCACAATGTACTATCCATTGGGCTGGTAATCACAAGGCCAGCAGTTCAAAACCACCAGCCACTTTGTAGTAAAATGATGAGGTTCTATTCCTCTAAAATTTTACAATTTTAGAAATCCACAGGGCAGTTGTACCCTGTCCTGTGGGGTCAATACAGGTCATGACCAATTCAATGGTAGTGAATGGGAGTTTACACTGAGTTACAATTTGTTCTGAAGGCTATGGTGTTTTGTTTTCATCAGCAAGTGCCTGATGTCCTTCTTGCTTTCAGCAAGCAGTGGTGTGTGTCATATTCAAATAACTGATTTTTAATGAGACTTCTTCCAAACATAATGTTTCATTCTTCTCTCTATAGTCCAGTTTCTCAGCTTATTTGATCAGCATACATGTTGCTTACACATGGCGATTGTTGTCTGAATAAATACTGGTGAATTTTAAAATTACCACAATATGGTGATTTGGAAAAAATGGTATATATTGTTGTGTCTAAAATAATTTTATTATTTAATCAAGGATTTGCTTCATCAAGGGTTATTTTGACTTTATGTTCTCATTAAACATGAAGGGAACTGTTTTGAAAGTGTTCGCTTGTTTGTTTCACATATTTGGGTTTTCTGTTATGGTTAAGAAACTTAATGATAATCTTTAAAAAATATAAAAGTAACCTTTTTCTGAACATGAATTTTGCTAGATTTAAATTCCTTTTGATACTGCTTTGGGGGTCAGTTGTTAATTTTCTATCTGCATGGTATATTTCACAAAATTAATTAATCATTTCCTGGACTGCAGGCATTTTGGTGTTCAAAGATTGATCAAAATGAAGGTTCTTAGAAGGGTATAGCTCTTTTACTTAATGGCATTGGGAATAAAGTTGAAAGTTTAGAAGAATAATTTACCAATAAATTTAAATTTCATGTAAAAGTGGGAGAAAATATTGGCTATCTTGAGCTAAAAGGCTTGAAATAAAATGGAGCTTCTTTGGGAGCAGACTGCTTGGTATTTCTAGTTGTGTATTTTGTTTATTGAAATATTCTCCCTCTCTCTAACTCTCAAATTTTTTATTGAAATATTTTCCCTTTCTCTAACTTTTTGAGAAAATGATATAGAATGAGTTAAGATAATGCTGACCCCATTCATAATCCCAAGGGTTAAATTGGTGTTTCCTAAAGCAATAATTGCAATCCCTATTTGGTAAAATAGATGGTTTTAGAGCAATGCAAAAATAACACCCAATTCAATGGAAAGGCATTGGTGATGCATTGCTTAGAGCCCTTGATTGATAAGTGAAACACACCAAAGCTCTTCAGGGGAAATATGTAGCAATCTATTTCAAGTTTGCTTTGGAAATCTATGGAGCAGTTCTACTCTGCCATATAAAGTCCACTATGAGTCGAAGTCAACTCTATTGTAATGGTTTTGAGTTTGGTGACAATCTAATAGAAAGTATCAATTCTGTTGGGCATCTCATCAAAAAGGAAACAGGCAGCAGACACCAAAGAACAAAAACCATCATTGTGTGACCACCTTCCACACATAAACGCTGAAGACAAATGTGTGCATAAGTAAGTGTGGTGAA
>NW_022107431.1:81467019-81483174 GCF_000313985.2 Echinops telfairi | reverse complement strand
CCGGGAACCCAAGAGGCAAGCGAATTTTGGGAATGATGAGGGCAACAAATGTATAGATGTGCTTTACACAATTGATCTATGTATTGTGGTGAATTGTATGAGCCCCAATAAATTGATTTAAAAAAATAATTAAGAAACTCCTACCCCTTTTTCTTCTTTCATTACATCAGTTTTTCAAATAATGAGCTCTATTTTGCAAACTTATGGGGTAGCTAAGGGAAATTTAAGAAGATGGCTATAAATACTTGACACGAATGAACTTCTGGATTAACTAATCCTAACCTTAACTTTTGTGTTTTTATCTAGATAAATCTATGTGGCTAAGTCAACTGTAGTTTAATAATGCTGCCTAACATTTCATGAAATATGTGTGTGTACCTAACTAAAGAATAAGGAACTGTTAGAATAATGTGAGGATATGTTTTTACCAAGATTATATCGTCCAAGAACTGTTCCTTACTCTTTATTTCCTAATTTTGAATTCCGTTTACCAATAATTATCAATGCATCATGATTGTATGTTTAATCGATTTCAGAGTGAAAACATTGATATAATTATACAGTTTCTGCATCACTATCATTAGGGGTTGGTAGGTAAATTTGAATAATTTTTTATTGATTAAATTTCCTTGATAGTATGTGGGTTTCCTTGATCTATGTGGATAGAGACACTCCTATCATAGAAAGCATTGTACCTCAAGGTTGATCTTGAAAATTTCCTTTTGCTTTTGAATTGGACACCATTCCTCTTAAATCTGTTATTCCCAGCATAAAAAAACCCCACATTTTTCTTATTCAAAATGGTCAATACCAGTCTATTTCAGCTTCCTAATGCCTAAGATATCGATACTTATGTGTTCTTTTTTTACAACTTCCATTTTTCTAGATTTATACTTTGTACATTCCAAATTCCAATTATTAATTGATGTTTGTAGCTGTTTCTTCTCAGTTGTAGTCTTGACTCATCAGCAATTGAAGGTTTATCCTTACAGGCTTTTCTCCATCCATATAACTATAATTGATTATACTTTGAGAAGGCAGCTCATTCTCACTCATATTTTGAGTTCCTTCCAACCTGAGGGACTTATCTTCTGGAACTATCTCTGACAATATCCAGCTTCTATTCAGGATGTCTGACCACATTTCAATCCATTCCATAAGGTTTGTGGTGGCTAATTCCCCAGAAGGGCACAGCCTATTCCTCTGTTGTAGCCTCCTCTTAGTCCAGAAGCTCTGATGAAACCTGATTACTATGGGTACTTGAAATACTAATGGCATAGCTTCTAGCATCATGCAAATGCATAAACGACCACAGTATGACAAAGTGAAAAATAAGTGGTGGATTCTGACTCAGGGCCGAGTAGAACGGATCTTGTTTGTTCTATGAGTTCTACAGAAGTAGAAAGTTCCATCTTTCTTCTGAAGGCCCTGTTGGGTTTGAACTGCTGACCTTGTGTTTTGCAGCCCAACTTGTGAACTGTTATGACACTAGGACGTCTACTATAGACATGTTGTTATCATTGGTAGATGCCATTGAATTGATTCTAACTCCTAGCAATAGTATGTATGACAGAAAGACACACCACCCAGTCCTGGCCGTTTTCACAACTGTTGCCATGTTTGAGTCCATTGTTGCAGCCACTGTGTCTATCTATCTGCTCGAGGCCCTCCCCCTTTTTTTGCTGCCCCTCAACTTCACCAAGCATGATGTCCTTTATTTTTAGGGCCTGGTCTCACCTAATCATATGTACAAAGTACATGTATCTAAGTCTTGCCATCCTTGCTTCCAAGGAGCATTCTGGCTGTACTTCTTCAAAGACAGATCTTTTTTTGACAGTCTACAATACTTTTAATATTCTTTGCCAGTATAATATTTCAAATATGTTGATTCTTCTTCAGTCTTCCATATTCAACATCCAATGTCATGTGCATATGAAGGCAGTTCAAAATACTATGGCTTGGTTCTGGCACACCTTAGTCCTCAAAGTAATATCTGGGTCTTTAACACTTTAAAGAGATCTTGTGCAGCAGATTTACCCACCAATATGTGTTGTTTGACCTCTTGACTGCTTTACCATGAGCAATGATTGTGGATTCATACAAGATATAATCTCTGACAAATTCAATATTTTCTGTTTATCATCATGTTTCCTATTGGTCTAGTATTGAGGATTTAGGTTTTCTTTAATTTGAGTGGCAATTCATATTTAAGGTTGCAGTCCTGAATATCATTTACTGAAATAAACTAAAGAAAAAAAGTAAAACCTTAACTTACAATATTCAAAATTCTATGGGCAAAATACACAGTTATTTTACCAAAGAAATACTAGTCTATTTCCAACAATTTCAAAAGGTAGTAGTGAGCAAGAACCAATGAGACTGAAGGATGAGGTTTAGGATTCACTGAAAGCATTAGCTAAAAACAAGGCTCCAGGAATTGATGGAATACTAAGTGAATTGTTTCAATAAGACAATAAAAGAGTGGAAGCATTAACTCACCGATGCCAGACAATTTGGAAGAAAGTTATTTGGGCAACTCACTGGAAGAGATCCACAATTATTATCCATATAGTATCCATAATTCCACAGGAAAGTGACACTACAAGATGTGAAAATTATTGAAAAATATCATTAATACTACATGCAAGAAAAATTTTGCTGATGACAAACCAACAATGAATGATTGCAGTAGTACACCGAAAGGAAGCTGCTAGAAATTAAAGTGGGATTTAGAAGAGGACTTGGAACAAGATATGCCATTGCTGTCTCAAAGCAGGGAATACCAGAAACTGTTTAATTGTGCTTAAACAGTATAAAGATATTAGACTGTGTGAATTGTAAGTGGCACTGAGAAAAATGGGAATTTAAGAACACTACATTGGGCTTATGTGGAACCTGTATATGAATCAAGAGGCAGTCACTGTTACAGAACAAAGAAATATTGCATGGTTTAAAGTCAGGAAAGGTATTTATCAGGGTTGCACCCTTTCCCTATACATTTTTCGATCTGTATGCTAGGAAAATAATTAGAAAAATTTCATAATACAAAGGGGTACCCAAAAAATGTACTCATTTTTCTGTATGATATATTAGATATTTTTCTATTTGTGAAACATCACCAATTACCAGGCTTTAGCCCACTTTACATATTTGAACAATCTATTTGACTACTGTAGTTACATGATTTAAGTTTTCTGACTAAAGGTCACCAAAATAGTCATTGAAACAATTGCATAACCATTTTAATGTACTGAAAAGGAACATTTAAGATTTTCTCAGACATTCCGCATAGTAATTCACTGCTCAGAATTTATTTCAAGACAAAAGTGTGCCTTCATGCAAAAATATGTGTATATTAGTATGTATGACAGTGATAAGTATGATAAAACCATTTCAAAAATCTTAAATAATAACATGATGGAATTTACTAATTAAAAATTAAACACTCATTTTTCATAATTTTTCTAGTTTTTTCTGTTATAATAAATTGCACATAAATTAATTTATCCCACATTTGAAAGGGAATACTAATAATTCTGAAAAGTAGTTTTATAGATAGAACGCAGATTGATTTTATGATATTTTATGTCCCCAATTCCTGCTATGATCAGACTTGTTTAAGAAATAAGTAATCAATTTCAACTTGGGTTGCACTCACACAAATACAATTATTCAAGATTTTAAAAGAAATCTACATATGCAACTGTAAGTCAGAAAGAAACAGGAGAACTATTTGTGACATGACTGAGAAAGGCAAAGGAATGTTTGAAAAGCTATCACTAACATATTGGTTATGGTTGCTCTCTTTATAAAGATAGTATACTGTCATCACTACTCTTGACTCCATAAGCACTGAATTGTTAACTTCAAGGTTAGTGGTTCAAATACTCCAACTGCTCCTTGGTGAAAAGATGAGACCACTTGCTACAGTAAAGATTTAAAACCTTGCTAACCTTATCTAGGAATGCTATATGTCAGAGTTAACTTGATGGCAGTTGTTCGCTTTAAGTTTGGAATAATGAGAATTATATCTGTATCTACTAACCTTTAAGCATATGTAAATAAATGATAATCTATGTAAAAAGCTTTTGAAGAAAATATTCTATTTGTGATAAAACGAAATATTAAATACAATAATGAAAATACAAATATGCTATTTGGGTCAAATACTGTTGATACTTAGAGTGTTTTAAATACAGGAAAGTATGGATAGAAGTGTAAATCTTATGATTACACTATGAAAAATAAGACTTTCATGTATGCTATGTAGTAACCTTATATTATGCCTAGTTATCCTAGACTTTAGTAGACATTGCATCACACAAGTTTCACAAATATTCTGGAAATCTATCCTTTTCACAATAAAACAATGAAACAAATAGAATACTATTAGGCTGTAAACCTCCTCTCCAGACTATGAACCCATGAGACAAAACAATTAAGAGTCTGTCTGATATTTACGTGCAAGTGTTCTCTTGTGTTTGGTGACTTCGGCTGAGAGAATTGTTCAATGCTGGAGAATGCTGGATGCCTTGGATACAGGACTGAGAAGGCATATCATAAACTTCAGAATTAGGAATGGAGGAACATAAAAATGAAAAGCTTAGGTTGGCGAAGGGAGAATAAGCTTAATTAAAAAGTGTGGCATATATAAACACGATAGCTTTGAACAAAGAGCATTGTTTTCACACAAGATGTGAGATATTTTATCGCAGAAAAGAAAGGATTCCTTATACATCTTTAAGTATATAAATTTTCATAACCTACACTTAACATATCCGGCTAAAAGGGCTACATAAATTAATGAACTGCCCAAAAATATATTTCCTTCACTACTAAAATACACAGAAGACAGAAACTATTGATTGTGTTTAGTCAATCTTCCATAGGGCAGCTGGATGGTACTCAGTATGCTGCAACGTATTATTGAGATTACTTTTGGTGATCCCCCAAAAAAACGTTTCCCAAAACTTTCTAAGCTGACATCTCTGTTTGAATTTGACTGACTGAGTAGATCCCCCTCGGAAGGCACTGCTTCAATTGGATCCTTTAAAAAAGACACTATAATAAAATTAGGAGCTCTGGTGTCATTGGACTGACTAACTGTGAAGTCAGCACTTTAGAACCACCAGCCACCCCGTAGGAGAAAGACAAGGCTTTCTCCTCCTTTAGAGTCTCAGAAACGCACAGGGGCAGTCTCATCCTGTCTTATAGGATGGCTATGAGTTGGCATCAGCTCAATGGCACTGCGATACTGAGAGTAAAAGGAATGTATTACTGAGAAAACTTGTCTTCAACCATTCACTAATCACAAATAAATGTTCAAACATGTTTTGTTGGGAGGAAGACCATGCTTATATGAACTAGAAAACTATTAGCAATAGTTTTTTTCTTACTCTTGAGGAAGCAGTGACAAACAAAAATGTAGGAGACAATTTGAGGAGGAGAGGGAGACAGGAGAAATAAGATGCATAATAATGGATGTGGGAGAGGGGTGAATGAATGGCTGTGTTTTGATTATTGTTGTGTAGTTCATAGAATATTGCTTGGTTTTAAAAACACAACAAAATATATTAAAATGCAAAAAAAAATATTAAAATGTTGGTGTCTTGGATGTTATTAGATGTGTCATTGCTGTTTTTGTATGTCAACTATTTGGTTTCAAATCATAAGACTCTATGGCAAAAAGCAAAACCTTATTCTGTCCTTATACCATCAAATAAATATATAACTATACCTTCAAAAACAAACAAAACCTTACTCAGTCCCATACCATCATATACATATACATATCATATGATACATGCATCATATAGATCATATGCAATCATTGATATATATAACTAATTGCTGCATCAATGGTGTCAATCCAACTCATTGGCTGTCTTTCTCCTTTATGCTGACCCTTCACCTTTCCCAGCATAATTGGTTTCTCCAGGGAAAGGTCCCTCCTGACAACAAGATCAAGGTATCTGCCAAGAGCAAAAGTAAATGCTCTCAAATTTTCACTCTGTGCAACACTACCAACAGTTTATGATGACGGACATAGTCAAATACTTTCGAATAGTTGCTAAAACACAAATATATACTTTTCTGGTGTTCTATGCTTTTAACTAAGATCCATTTCACATCGTGATTTTTTTATACAATTTTCTTCTGAATTTAGCTTGATTTTCTGGCAGTCCCTGTTTGTATACTCATTCAACCATTGAGGAAATATCTTTAGCATAAATATTTACAAGCATGTCATATTTAAGATATTGCTCAATGATTTCTGCATTCTGTTGGGTCACTTTTCTTTGAAATAGGTACAGATATAAGTCTTTGCACGTCGGGTGGCCACGTAGTTGTTTTCTAAATTTCTTGGTACGGACAAGTGAGTGCTTCTATTATTGAAATCAAAGTAGAGAGCACTTTACTGATGTGAATTGAGTAAACTCTTCTCAGAAATGTCATCTGCTAGTGTGACAAGATTCTAAATGAGAAACAATTGCTGAAAATATCCATTAATAACCATAATATGAAATGAATTCAGCTCAAATCCAGGACATTTGGAAACCATGAAAAAGTAACAGAAATACAAAAAGGCATCAGTGAACCAAAATGGACTGGTAGTGACCATTCTGAATAAGATAATCATAGTGTATTGAATATAGAAAATACTATTTATCATGAAAAAAGGAGTTATTGCTTTTCAAAGAAACAGTCATATTGGAAAACTCAAATATTTAAAGAGAAGAGAATATGGGTGTGAATGTTGATTTTTTCTTAGAGACCTGGTTCAGTCTGCTCTTTGATGCTTCTATTATTGCCTCCACAGATATGCGTGGTAATGAAAAGGGTGCTAAAGCATACGGTAAAGTCAACAGCAAACCACACAAGACAGGCAAGTGAAAAATTCTGGTGATTCAATTTATGAGAAGCTATGACATTTTGTTTACTTAGAACTGATCTCAGTGATTTCATGTGCTTTCTCAGTGTCTTGAGTTAGATTATATGAGCTTTACTGTTTATTCACTGATTAATCAATACAGAATAAAACAATGCAATGGAGTCCTTTCAAATGATTCCTTATAAGAAAATACTAATTTTATTTGGGCTATATGACGTGATTCCCATTTGCATCTATATGGTCAATGTCAAATGAAAATATCAATAAAATAGCAAATTTCATATTAATTTCTTCTATAGTCTGGATAACAATGCAGAATCTTCCCTACTTTGAAATGAAATCATATAAAATAGCTTATTATTCAAACTAAGTAAAGTAGAAATGCTCTTGCACTACCTTAGAAAACTGAGAGCTCTGTTTTATTCTGAAAAACAGCCTTTGATCAGAAACTTATTGTATATATGTTATATATGAATTCTTTATGCTTGGACAATAAGGGTGTTAAATGGCTAATTTTATTGATAACAAGATCCAAATTCTGTATAAAACATCAGTTTTACTTTGTTTTGTATTGAGAACGTCCACAACCATGTCCATGTACAATTTAGTCACACTGATCACGTGCTTCAAGCTGTGTGCGCATTTTCACTGTCCTTTTCCGAGTTCTTTTTCCACCATTAACTCCTTGTCGCCCATGTTCCCTATCTCATTTTTTGTGCTGCAGCTGTCAATTTGATCCCAGACAGTTAGATCTTAACTGAGGCTAATGCTCAAGGTAGTCTCCTTTACTAGTTAGGTTAAACTACTATTTGATTTGAAAAAGACTATAGGGAACCTTTTTGTTCTAAGGTTTAAATGTTATCTGAAGATGGTCATTTTCTGAATTCATCTAGTCTCCATGGCTCGAGCATATCTGGATTTTCTGATCGTGTGAATTCTGTTCTTCATTTCTCTCCCTTTGGATCAGGACTCTTTATAGCATGTTTGATAACCACGTTCAGTCATGATAGTTATTTGGTTCTTCCGGTCTCCTGCAAAACTAGGCAATTGTTTATGGAGACAATGAGCCACATGTTTCACTTCCTCCTCCTATTCCATAAGGCTCTCCCGGTCAGTTGCTCCAGAAACAGACACCAATTGTTTTGCTTTTGTTTTGCATGTTGTAAGATGTTAAGACCCCAGGCACCAGAGAAGAAATGAGTAGGTAGCACCAAAAACAAAAATTAACAATCTCAATTCCATCGAGTTGATACAGATTCATAGCAACCCGATGGCACAGGGTTGACCTGCCCCTGTGCGTTTCTGAAGCTGTAACTGTCTTCCGGGAACAGGGAGCCCCATCTTTCTCCAGTAGGTAGAACAGAAACCCTAAACAGGGTATTAGGTAAATGAACTAGTATGGCCCACAAATCCATGACCTTGAACTTCCAAAATAAGGAAGTAATTCCCATGAATTGTTGAATTGCACATAAGTGGTCTCAGGAGTTACTTTTAAAATGCAGATATTGGCCGGGCAGTGTAAGATAAGATAAAATAATAATTTATAAATTATTAAGGGTTCATGAGGGAGAGGGGAACGGCGGGGGGTGGGTGGGAAGGAACATGAAGAGCTGATTTCAGGAACCCTAGCAGAAAGCGAATTTTGAGAATGATGAGGGCAACAAATGCATAAGTGTGCTATGCACAATTGATGTATGGATGGATTGTGATAAGAGTTGCATGAACCCCAATAAAATGATTTTTTTTAATGTTGATATTGTTATAAAACTTTTTATATTGTTTAAAACTCTGTGTTTTAGAGATCGAGAGCTGAAGTATTTATTATTTTACTTGTGTGCAGACTATATCATAAATAATTAACCAGTTGTTGGAAGGGCCCTGGTGGTATCCTTGGTTACTCTTTGGGCTCCCAAAAGCTAGGTCAGTAGCTGGAATCTGCCAATTACTCTGTGGGAGAAAGGTGAAGGGCTTTCTGTTCCTAAAAAGATCTATTGCCTCAGAAAATGTAGGTTCTACTACACCCTACTACCTCTGTGAGTTAGAATCAGCTCAGTGGTAGTGGGCTTGGGTTTGGGTTTTTCTGTTTTATGAGACAATATTAACAGCTATTAATTACACAACAGAAGAAAACACCGCCTGGTTTTGCACCCATCACATAACCATTGTTAGGTTATTAAATACTTACAGGTGAAGTTTCATTAAATTCTGTTTGCCAGTGCATCATTTTCACATGACTGACTAGTTAAGCCAGTCCCAGCAAAGTAAAATATTGTTCTCTAATGTTTGGTTAGGATTCTGTAGGTAGCAAAAATGGTGAAGTGCAAGACCATTAGCGGAGAAGTTGGTTTGTGACCCCACGCAGAAGCACCTCAGAAGACAGGCCTGGTAGTCTGCTTCCCAAAGGTCACCGTGTTGAAAATCCTATGCAGCAGTTCTACCCTGTACATATTGGGTCAACAGGAGTGTGAACTCATTAAAGTGTAAATAACTACAAAAATAATTGGTTAATGAATTGAAACTATAAATACATGAGAATACATATACAGACAATAGTTTTAATTAAACAGATTTTTGTTGAAATTTTAAAGGCATAATTTATTTTATAAAGCAACAAACTCATTTTAATGTAATAGTTAATTACACAAAGACACTTCATTCTTTCTGTAAAATGTAGAAAATAATTATATTAGCTTATTCTTAGGCTATTTATCTCACCTAAAAATAACATTGGAAAATATACTCAATAATTTAGGGATGACTTATGAGTATCATGACCCAGAGTTTCATGCTAAATCATTTTGTTCCAATGAATGAGAGAACATTTCCTGAAATTTCAGGCTTGTCAAAAACATTAGTCGCCGATTTTTAAAAAAACAGTACCATGAAGTGTAACTTTTAAAAAAGAGACACATTCATCAGCATATCTTGTACACATCCAACGGCCACCTAAAAAATGCTATTGCTTTATTCCAAGAACACAAATAAGGGAAATTTTGCTATTTTATTTTAAAATATAGATATTGTACTAATGAGATTTCAATCCAATTTCTTTTCAAGTATTTTTAAAACAGTAATTTAAAATTGTTGAGCCACAATTCAAATTGTGAAATAAAATCATCTCAGTGTTTGTTTGATGGAGTCCAGTGAAATTGTGGGAGTACTGGGGGATGACAGGGGTCACTAAGTCTTCCTAAACACAGGTAAAATCTAGTTGTATTTTTAGCTAAGAACACTTTGGCTTTAAGAAGTAATCCAGACTAAATTGATGATAATTTTATTCAATCAGAAGATAAAAGAGTCTTGCTTATCATACCTCTCTATTCTCTAAACTCGTGTGTCCTCATGGGTAATTCTGTATCATAATATAGATTAGAGTTGTAAGAAGGACTCTATTGATGGATTTATTCTGGCATATTCTATGCACTTAAGGAATCTTTTCTATAACTCCAAAATTTAAAAGTGTCAATTTAGCATAGTAAATAGCATAATGAAGGTTGTAATGAAATAGGTCAGAGATGCTTTATACAGATATGCTAAATGAGCAGAGAGTGATTACATTTTCTACCCTCATCTTATTTTTAAATCACAGGTCTATTTCTTTGAATATTGGCTAATAAGTCTCAGACCATCAATCCAAATCTAATTTTGGTGTGAAAATTGGAAATATTCAGAGTTAAGTTAAGAAAAATGTAAAAGTTCTGTACTGTCAAAAGTTTAGTTTGCAAATTGCACCGACTGTGGAGTTTATTCAGAGAGATAAAGTGTATGAAAAGGAACATACTAAATTTAAGAAACAATAAGCATTCACCTTCAGAGTAAGATATATGTTCATCCAGCATATTATCACATTAAGAGAAAATGGAAACACACATATTTTCCCTCTGTTTTGTCAAAATCTCCTGAGATAGATAAGATGATAGATGATATATATATATATAGAGAGAGAGAGAGAAAGAGAGATGATAGATTTCAAGGGAAGCAAAGGCATCACTTTGACACTAAGGTGTATCCAATTAAAGTTATGGTATTCTCAATGCCCTTATGTTCTTGTTGTCAGGTGCCATCGGATTGGTTCTGACCTATAGCAACATTATACGCTACAGAACCAAACACTGAATAATCCTATGCCATCGCCACAACTGTTCGTAGCCTTGAGCCCATCGTCGCACCCCCTGGGTCAATCTATCTCACTGAGGGCCTTCTTTTTCACTCCTCCTATGCTTCACCAAGTGGGATGTCCTTTTCCAGGGACTGATCTATCCTGACAATATTTCCAAAGGATGTAGGACGTAGTCTTTCCATCCTTGCCTCTGAGCAATCAGGCTGTATTTCTAACACAGATGTGTCTGTCCTTTTAGCAGTCCAATATACTTTCAATATTCTTTTGCAGCATCACAGTTCAAATTCATCAATTCTTCTTCAGTCTTCCTTATTCAATGTCAAACAGTCAAAAGTATATGAGTCAATAAAAAGCATCATGGTTTGGATCAGAAGCACCTTAGTCCTCAAAGTAATATCCTTGATTTTCAATATCCTAAAGAGATCTTGTGTAGTAGATTTACCTAAGGCAATCTGTCTTTTGATCTCTTGACTGTTGCTTTCATGAGCACTGATTGTGGATCCCAGTAAGACAAAATCTTTGACAATTTCAACCCTTCCTCCACTTATCATGATGTTACTTATTGGTAACATGATCCATACAGTTGAATACCTTGACATAATCAACAGAAGATAAGTAAACATCCTTCTGATATTCTCCGGTTTCAGTCAAGAACCTTGTTGTACTTCCTCTTCTACCCTGAACTTCTTGCAGTTTCCTGTCAATTTACTGCAGCAACTTTTATTGGATGATTTTCAGGAAAAATTTACTTGCATGGGATATCAATAATCTTGGTATTAATACATATGAAAGCTGATAATCAATAAGGAAGACTGAGGAATAATCATGCCTCTGGATTAAACTGTTGGTACAGAATATCAAATATACCATGAACTGTCAAAAGAACAAACAAATCTGGTTTCGAAGTATAGCCTGAGTGCTCTTTAAAATTAGGAAGGCAAATCTTCATTTCCCATTATTTGCGTATGTCATCAGAAGATACCAGCCCTTGGAAACAATACAGCATGCTTGATAAAGGAGGGGCCCAGTGAGAAAGGGGAAGATTCTCACCAAGGTGGATTGAAACAGTGGTTGCAAAAATGAACTTACATCCCACATGGCATGGTGAGGACAGCACAAAACACTGGTGAGGATAGGGCAGTCAGAGTTCATTTTGTGGCTATGAATAAAAAATGACTCAATGGTACCTAACAGCAATAAAAATTAATATTCACTGGATGCAAACATTATAAGGAAGACACAGGTCCAGCAGTGTGTTTTTCGGTTGTACATGAGGCATAACTGTGCTGATGAGTCAGAACTGAAGAGATGGCACCTAACCATAACCAAGAAAACTTTACTCATCCCACTGGTTATTCCCTCAGCAACTGGCCAGTTCCACAGGGGTTCTTTAATTTCCAAATACTGACCTGACTGACTCTTCCAACAATCCTGATAAAAGGCAGAACATGTGCCCTTTACACCTCAAGTTACTTATGAGGAAATTAAGTAAGAGTAAAGATTATATATATATCTTGCACCTAAATGGAACAATCTACTCCTGACTCTGCTTCTGCATGGGCTCCCTACTTTTTTTAAGTTCTATTGAAAGCAAGTGATTTGGGATATTTGATATAATATGTACTGATTTTAAGTCAGCAAAAGCATAAAGTTAAGGGAGACACTCTATATGTAAATTTTTAGAATAAAAATATGCATTATTTATCTTTCTATCATGTTCAGCCCTGCTCATGGTTCTCAGCTGTAAAGTAACTCAAAAGAGGAAAGGAAGATCCCATTGGAACTACAAAATACTTCTCTGAAGTATTTAATAGACACCAGAGAAAAATATTTATTTTTATATTTTAAAAATTAATACTATGAAAAAAATTATTTAGTCTTTAACTCTCTGTAGTTTTAAAAATGTATATGCATATATATTATATCCAAGTCAATAGCATACCTTGGGTATTTCACAATAGTAATAACTTATGCTCTAATAATCACTATTCAAATGAATTTAATGCAAAACACAAGTCAGAAAAATATGTATAAATGAAATCATACTTATGATCATTTTATATAAATAAAAGTTTGCTTTAAAATTATGTACTACAAGTAATTGGAAATATATATTGTATTCTAAAATTTTGTTTTATACAAATGAAATATTAAAATATTAGTGATATTAAAAATTGGAATATGGAATATTTATCCACTTTAATAATGTAATATAATAATAATATAAACAGCAGGTAGACACCTCTGTGTACAAATTTTTTTTTTTAAATAACACCATAGTGTTAGGGAGAACTTTCATTCACATATATAAAATTCAGTTGATTTAAAAAATTTTTGAGAATGTAAATGCAACATAGAATATATTTCATTATTCAATTATATATAAGTAAACTTTTATAAGCAATACAATATTATAGCAAGCAGAATTTAAGTTTATCTTCTATTTTAGAATGCATAATTCTTAGAAAGGCATATCTAAATGAGAATATCTCGTTATCTCTGTGCATTTATAAAAAGCCTGCATTTGGGGAGAATGTATGTACTTTCAAGTTAAATAATAAAGGCAACTATCAGCAAAAAAAATCCAAAATTGAGTGGCAGCGTTGATGAAGAGGCTGAAGGCAAAAGAACACTCTTTTCTTCTTTGTTTCTCAAAAAAACAATTCTTTTTTTTTCTTTTATGCCAAAACCATTTTAGTGGGAGCTCATACAGATATATCATTCCACAGCTCAATCACTTCAAGCAGTATTGTAGAATTGCTACCACTATCAATTTCAAACATTCCCTTCCTTCTTGAACTCCTTGCCATCAGCTCTCCTTTTGACTGTCCCTCCACTGCCCACCAGGAACCCATAGTCGACTTGCTGTTTCTATAGGCTCATCAATCATAGTTCTCATACATCCAAAATAGAAAAACATGTAACAAAATTTCAAGAGGATTACTTCTAATGAAAAAATGCATCTGAGATAAACCCCAATATGAAAAGAAAAACAAAAGAAGACAAACACTCTCAAAAAACCTACAGAAACTGTTGAAAACCAGATCAGGCCCAACATGCATCAGAGAGGTGAATCATCAGACCTTATGTGAAGCAGAATAATGTATAAAGACTGCCTATATTTTGTTTCAACAAAATCTTTCCCCACTACCACAGGGACATGATTCAATATCTACATAAAGGTGCTACACTACCTACCTTCATTATGAAATTGTGAGGACTTCTCATTGCCCCCCTGACTGTATAATAACTAAGGTTCAGCAAAGAATCTTTCCATAATGTATTCATATGACTTATTCAAGTTTTCTCGTGTAATTTTTCTGGGGACACCCATAATTAATGAAATTACTGTTGAAGCCTGAATATCCAGAGGAATCTCCAGCATCTCGATTATTTTTGTCATAAGAAGCACAGAACAGAGAAGCTGAATCTAGACACGTAAAAGCAGAGAAGTCTCCCTGAAAGAAGTATATAACAACTTTATCTTACAAGATAAGTAAAATCTAACTGTACATGGAGATAAGAAGTGCATATGTAGAGCACAGTAGAATTGAAGAGATCTAGATGTATATTCTGGGTAAAGAAAACAGCAGGAGAGAAAGAGCTAAGTAAGGGCAGGGAAGCATGAAATTCATTGTTGGTGCACATTTCTTCCTAGAGTTATTCCTAAGGAAGTATAGCTTTATATTACACTTCAGTTATTTTATTTAATATTATAAAATAATCTATATTTTATAACTTTTCACTGATGATATACTGTAATGATATCAATTATTTTGTCTGTTTTCTGTCCTTCTTCCTTCAAATTACCAAAAATTTAATAATTAAAATATTCTTGGTTTCTAAATATATTTCATCTTTCCTTACTGATTAAATTCCCTATAATAAAATATTACATATCATACTTTCATATGTAGGTACTTGCATTAAATATTATCTTAATGTTTCCTGATTGGCTATACTATGATTTCATATTTAGCTTGTTATAACCATTCTTGCTTAAAACACTAATTTTTTAACTTCTCTAAAACCCAAACTAACTTGCATTTAATCAATTATGACACAATTCTGTAGGCTACAGAAGAACTGCCTCTGTGGGTTTTTGAGGCTATAAATCATCCTGGGAGCAGAAACCTCATGCTGACCTCGTGATTAGGTGCCCAACGTGGAACACACTTGATACTTTTTGAGTCACTCTTGACTCTTTGCTTGTTAGTTTTCAACAATGTTTTTAGTTCATTTAGTTGGGTGTTTTATGCCCAATAAAGATTTTTTAGCCTATACTTTTTTCTTGGGATGTATGTTTTGTCACTTTTGTAACAAATGAAATATTGAATACTAACTATGATAATTATTAAGCTCTGTGATACTATGTGGGACGTTCTGTGATACTATGTTTGTACAGCAATGTAATAACTAAGTGGTTATTAATAAAATTTTATGTCAACAGTAAAGTCTTCAATAAAGTTCTCTAACCATAGTCTTTGTAACTATCACCAAAATACGTTTTCCTGATGGGTCTGGGTAAGAGAAGATGGAGGAAGATACTGATAAGATTATCCAATTCAGTTGCGAATCCCTGTTAAAAGAATTTATTTTTATTGTAAAAGCTTGAAAATCTACTAATTGGACAAGTTACTGGTGCCTGCAGGTAAAGTACAATTGAAAGTTCCATAATCTCCTGTCAACTTGAGGGTATTAAGAGTGAAGGGGTAGAGTTTAGCCTGTCAATCAGGTTGTAGCTGGAAGACCTCATTGGGAGGCTAGAGGAAGATAAATAGCTCATTGGAGACCAAACAGCGCTCTCTCTTGCTCTCTCTATCTCTCTCTGTTTCCTTTCACCTTCCTGTTGACAAGTCACATGAAGCACGCTGATGGCAGCCAGAGTTCTGGAGATGCATCCCCTGCCATTGGATCCACAGGACTGTCTACCCATCAGCCTGTGATCTTCCTACATTCAGCACCAATGCATGTGGTGTGTCAGTCTGAATAGGAATGTGTGGGCTAATATCAGATTTGTGGGATAACAGAATTTATGGACTTGATCTGGACTGGGCTGAGATGTTTCACTTTTATTTAATAATCATTTTATTAGGGGCTCATACAACTCATCACAATCCGTACATACATCATTTGTGTCCAG
>NW_022107431.1:81448391-81466306 GCF_000313985.2 Echinops telfairi | reverse complement strand
GCCAGATTCTATGTAATTTCACAGCTTGGCACCATCAGCTTTCTTCCCTGCATTTGCTTATGTACTTTTTGATATACAATTCTCTCTTACACACATATTATTGTCTCTGGATTTGTTTCTCTAGTCAACCCGGCTTTGTCACAGGGACCACTAGGGTTTAGAATAAAATCATAATACCTCACAATTTATTTAGAGTGAAGTTTCAATCTCCACTTTCTCAATATCATTCTTCATCCCCTAATGTTTCTTCTTATGATCCATATGCCTGTCCATTTTTGTTCACAGGATGTCCAATCTTTATTTATGCTTAATTTCAATTATCTACTTGACACATTCTGTGACTGGTATCAGGGTAAAAGAGAAACAATTTCTCAGGAGAAGTTGGTATTTATCTTTATAACTCAATAATAAGTTAAATGGCCCCTACAAAATATTTATTATAGCTTCCTGTATAACATATAAATATGTAAAAATGATAAGTTTAATAAATCTAATTCTTAATATGAACATTATTAGTTACTTCTGAAAGGAAGGTAAAGATTTTATTCTTCATTATTTCACTTTTCAGCATCATTATATTTTATTCTAAAAAGTGCACTCTTGTGATTAAAAGTGAAAACATATTTAACAAGAATAGAATACATTTTAGTATTATTAGTTATCTTTCTACCCTAAGAACACACCACACTGCAACTGACAAGTTTTATTTCCAGCAAGAAATTTTATATATGTTTAATTTATATATATGTATATATATATGAGAGATGTAATGTAGTATAGGGTAATAATCTACTATAATATGATAGAATAGAATGGTATGATTTCACAGTTAACTTCACAATAATATGTTCAATTGTCAAACCAGATGTACCATAACAAGCAACTACATTCCATCTTCTGCCTAGTTTCAATTCCTACTGAGGGGAGTTTTCATATTTGCCAGTGGGCAGGACACACATAGAGGCGACACCGAAATTGGACACAGAATGTCGAGGTATGATAGACTTGGATGGGTATGGTAAGCAAATGATGGTATCCTGGTAATCCAATAGTCATAAACTTTTATGAAAGTTGTTAAAAGGCAGTGAGAGAATTCTTAGTTACAGAACCCAGAACTTTCCCTTTTGATATTTCTTGATTGATATATAACTAATAATAGTAGCTATTACCATCATGCTATAGGATCAGTCAGTCAAACTCTGGAACTTCTGAGTGGCAGGTTACACAAGTCCTTCCTGTTAATTTCATTAACTTGGTATCATGTGATTTAAACATTTTAGCTAGTCAAATTTTGTGCACCCCTGATACTGTGTTTAACCAAGGCTTTGTCTATGTGCCATGTGTGTTTTTTCATAGCAAGACTTTACCTAGTGTTATTATTTTTGCCTTTGCCTAGTTACAGTATCTTAAATGCAGTAATCTTTATTGAATATTTTTGTAAATACATTCATAAGCACAATTAATTCCTTAGATGTGTATGCACATGTATATGTGGTTCTAAATTTACTCTTGTTTGGGGTCTCTAAGTTCTGAGTATGCATGGAAAACAAAGAATTTCCTTATTTTTCTATGCTTTGAGTGGATGTAATAAATGTCAAAGGATTTGCAATTTTCCCCTTACAAAAATTCTTATCTCTATATTTCTTAAACCACTTCCTTGTGTCATGCCTGTGTTATTTAATGTGTATTTCATTATTTCAAAATAATTTTAAAATCAGTAATATTTATTATAATCACTTGCTTCTTGGAATTAAAGAATTGGGCATGGTTTTTAAAATCTAGTGCAAATATGATATAAAATCTAATACTTTTGGTCTAGCCAGACTTGCACGGTAGAATTTGTATCATGACCAGAGGATGTACACTGGTACAGATAGGAACTGGAAATACAGGGACTCCAGGGCGGATGATCCCTATAGGACCAGTGGTGTGAGTGGCGATACTGGGAGGGTAGAGGGAAAGTGGGTTGGAAAGAGGGAACCGATTACAAGGAACTATATGTGACCTCCTCCCTGGGGGATGGACAACAGAAAAGTGGGTGAAGGGAGACATCAGACAGGGCAAGAGATGACAAAATAATAATTTATAAATTATCAAGGGCTCATGAGGGAGGGAGGAGCGGGGAGGGAGGGAAAAAATGAGAACCCAATGCCGGGGGCTTAAGTGGAGAGGAAATGTTTTGAGAATGATGAGGGCAATGAATGTACAAATGCGCTTCACACAATTGATGTATGTATGGATTGTGATGAGAGTTGTATGAGCCCCTAATAAAATGATTAGGAAAAAAAATCTAACATTGTTGAATGAATAGCTCTCTAATCAGACTTTCCATATCTTTTTTGAATATTATTCTATTAAAGTTTTATTCTCTGCTTGGATTAATTTTTTTTATACTTTGAAGTTCCTTGACATTGATATATTTTGTTAAAATTTACAAAAGTTATTGGCTTAATTTAGCTATAATATCATTTAAAAGACTCTTTACCTACTTCATAGTTTTCTGTATTTGAATTTCTCCTTCATCTGATTTTCAGAAGTTTATCTATTTTATTAATCTTTTAAAGAAGCTAAAGTAATTATTCTTGAAGAAAAATTATTTTAATTATATCTATACTGTGCATGTTATACATAATAAACGAAATTATCTGAATAAAAATAATTTCTCAGTTTAAATCAGCCTCCATCACAATTCTTAGTAATCATTTCAGAAAAGTCTGCATTTAGACCTATGAAAACTAGTGTTTGTTTTACATTGCTTTATATCTTATTCTTTCTTTCTTGAAGGTTTTATATCTCTATCATTTTAGCTAAGAAAAAATTACAAGATACTTCTAATTTTGAATCTTTTTTCAGTGTACTGCCTGGCATTTATTGAGCAAGTGTGATCCGAAAAAACCAAAGACTTCCAATAAAATATATAGAGAATTATTTTTCACCAGAACCCTAGTTTTTGTGAGTCTGGTATTTCTTCCATACTATGTTTGAAAAATCGGCCTGTTCACCTAACTTGTAATTCCTTTATTTGTTAGTATGGTAGAGGGCTGAGATTCAGTATGGCCCTCCTAGCCATAATTTTGTGATATATTGTAAATATAAGCTTCTACGCCTGTGTTTATATTCCCATTTTGGAGGGAGATATCTGTTTCATTAATTAATGGATGGGAATAAGGTGGGATGTATTTTATGCTTCAACCTTACTACAGTGCATGAACCGAGTCACTCTCCTTCTGTATTTGGGGACACCATCTGCTCGGAGACAAAAATAGCATTTCCATTAGAGCTATGACTGTGCATACAGCTGTCTAGAAAGCAGAGAGAGATAAAGCCCAAGCCCATCAAGGTAAAAGAGTCACCTTGGGAGCATGTTCAAGATCTCTGTTTGAAGTGACAGAGCCTGAGACCACAAGCACTAGAGGCTACATAAGAGAGATCATGGGGTAGATGAAAGGAGCCAAGCAGGGACCAGAAGCCAAGAGAAGGAAACCATAAGACAGAAGAGAAATGTATCACCAAGAATATGGGACTATGATTCAGAGCAACAGGTAGGTTCCCTAGACCACAGAAGCAGAAGCCGAGGAACCACATGTTTGAGAGACTGAGGATCAGACAGACTGGACTCTTAGTTGAGAAAAAGCTCTAATGTGGGCTAATAACTATATACTTACTCTTTGCTGATCATGGCTTATGGTTACCTATTAACTTCCTTAAAAAACCCTTATAGTTGTGAGTTTTGTCTATGAGTTCTGTGTAATCATTGCAATGAATTATTGAACCTAGCACACAAGTAAAGTACCAGTGAAGGAATGGTTGGTGTCCAGAGAGGTGAAGAAAGAAGGAGGGTGGAGGCATAGCTGTACTCTGCCCTGTGTTGAGAAAGAGTGAGTGCTGAAGGGATCTAGGAAGTTTGCAGAAGGTTTACACATGATGAATGATAAGTATCCAATATGAGAAACAGCTGTGCCTCCCACTGACCCCACCTGGGATTATAATGATCCCAAGGACAGGTGGGTGTGGGAACTTTTTCTGGTGTGTATAAAAAATGGACTAAAGTCAGGGTGGGAAAAAGACATCAACTACACTAAAGTGGCAGGCAGCAAGTTACCAAGGGCCCAATGAAAATCCTGTAAGTTTCTCAGAGTGGCTGAGAGAATTCTTGAGAAATCACACCATTGTAGACATAGACTCATATTATGATCATTGCATAATCTGTTGTCAGTTTGAGAGGATTAAGAGTGAAGGGGTGGAGTCTAGCCTGTCAATCAGGTTGTAGCTTGATGATCTCACTTGGAGGTTCTAAGGAGATAAATAGCTCACTAGAGGTGGGACACACACGCTCACTGCCAGAGAGATATTCTTGTTGACAAACCACATAGAGACAGGCTAATGGCAGTCAGAGCCTCAGAGCTGAGGGAACCACGTGGAGACCTATGCCAGTGCTGAGATGACTCTACCACCAACTGGATCCACAAGACTTTGCACCCTCTTGCCTGTGATCCTCCTGCAGTCAACATCATTGCATGTGTCGTGAGTCTGAAGAGTAATTCATACGTGATATTGGACATATGGGTTAATATCAGACTTATGGAATTGATCTGGACTGGGCTGGGATGTTTTCTCAATATTCAATTGCTCTTGTATATAAAGCTCTTTCTTATACACATATGGGTATCTATGAATTTGTTTCTCTAGTCTACATGGACTAATATACATATAAAGGGCAAGTCCTACTCAGAGACAAATTTCTCACATAATCTTCGCTAGACATTCAGCAAAAGCCCCAGAAGTTAGTGCAAAAGCCTGAAGGAGTGACCCTAGAAGAGATGGTCACTAGTGCCAGTGCAGCCATTTCCAATAGGGACAAAGAATGGGAAGCCCAGGAGAAGGCGAAGGAGAGAAGGAAGAATATTAGGCATTCTCTGATATAGGCCACCATTGCTAACCAACGCCCACTGATTGATTACCTCCCAGGTTTCCAAGACCCCAGAATGAGGCACCCTGTGTTATGTGTGCCGTTGCCCGGTGGATTGCCCTAACCGGAATGGCCTCTACAAGGGCCATGCTACCACTGCAAACAAACTAGCCATTGGACAGCACTCTGTCCTAGGGAGACACTCAAGAGGAGAGCCACCCCCAGGCGAGTATGCAACTGGGAACTGAGGATTGATTGAAACAGCCCAGCCCAGGCAGCCCTGCATCAGGAGATTGATGTTACTGGTCTGGAGCCTCGGGGTAACGTAGATATGGCAGGTAGCTCAGTAAGTTTCCTCCTAGATACTGGGGCCACCTACTGCGTCCTTATCTCCTTCCTGGAACCCTGGCACCACGCACTTGCACCATAATGGGAAATCAGGAAAACCTGAAGTCAAACATATTACGAAGGCTTAACTTTTACTACTCTCATAGCTTCCTAGTAGTCCCTAAATGTCCAACCACTCTTCTAGTCCAAGATATATTGCCTAAGCTACACACCTACATAGTCATAGGGCTTCATCCTAGTCCCACTACAGCTTTACAAAAGTTCCTTGCCTCAGCTGGCTGGCCACTTTGCCTGTGCACAATAGTGTCTGGAGCACTCCTAGTCCAAGAAGCCATTAAGATTACCATAGGAGGAACCTGACTAACCATAGAATCTCCAAAGTGCTACAACCTAAAGGCTGTAACTGGCTTTCTGACAGCCACCAATATAGTACTAAACCCTCCTTAAAGAAAACCCTGTCACCATCCAGACTTGTAGTACTCTTGATCCAGCTGCATTACTCCCTGACCTTGAGAAGACTCTGAATCCCTCCATTCCTGCTTTGAGCTACTGTCTATTAATAACCTGCCTCGGCCAGACCTTAAAGACCAACCGCTTGCTGTAGCAGACTGTGTCTGGTTTTCTGACAATATCACCGTTGTGGCCAATGAAGTGCGTAGGGCTGGTTATGCTGTTGTTTCCCTAGACCAAGTCATTGAAGACTATCTCCAGCCCTCGAGTACTGCAGCCCAGCTGGCTGAGCTCATAGTTTTGTCACGGGGCCTCAGGCTAGCAGAGGAAGAGAAATTAACGCTGGACACAGATTCTAAATATGGCTTTTTAGTTTTCCAGACATACTCTTCAATCTGGCAGGAAAGAGGCTCTCTAACCACTGAGGGAAGCCCCATTAAATATGGGGGCCAAATCAGGGCACTCTTAAAAGCTGTCCAAAAACCTGCTGACGTGGCAGTACTGCACTCCCGAGGGCACCAGAAGGGTGACTCAGAAGTCCTTCTAGGCAACTGAGCAGCTGACAGCCCTGGACACAACCCTCCTAGCCGCCATGATGCCTTAATTCCCTAAAACTAACTCCTTCTTTCAGATTACTCTCCAGAATAGGTGGAACAGGCTAAAACTCGGGAATTCTGCTTTCAACCTGATGGACAGTGGGAGTAAAACAACAAACTCCTATTGCCATAAAGGTTACAGAGAAAAAAATGTAAAAGCTTTCCGTTATACCACCCATCTTAGCCATAAACCCTCCTTGATCCTGCTCACTCAACAGTTCTGTGGGCCCACCGAACCGCAATTATCATTTCAGTAACCTCTCACTGTGCCACCTGCCAGACCAGCAGCCCCTAAAAGAGCGCTTAGGAGTCACTTTGCTCAGCCTGTCCAGCACAAGGGATCCTACCTTGGGGAAGACTGACAGACAGACTGTACTCACGTTTCAGCCATCCAAGGATTAAAGTATATTGATACCTATACTGGGTGGATTGAATCATATCCCACTGTACTGAAAAGGCTTACAAAGGGTCTAAGAGGTTACTACAGGAAGTAATTCCTCAATTTCAGTTTCCTAAATCACTGCATAGTGATTTCATCTCTCAAATCACTCAGGCAGTCTCTCAACACTTAGGAATAGACTAATCTCCACTGCGCCAGCAGGCACAGTCCTCACGGCAGGTAGAGAGAATTAACCAACACTTAAAGCTAACCCTGAGGACACTGACACAAGAAACTCAGGTACACTGGAAAGATGCACTGCCAATAGCTCTGTTATGTCTCAGAATTGCTCCACAGCAACCTATGTGTTTAAGCCCCTATGAAGTTTTATATGGGCTGCCTTTCCCTGTAACAGATCCAACTACAGACACTGAGGAAACTTTAATACAGCAATATTCCATATGAGTACCCCAAAGCGGAGGCATTCCATCAGGGTGGGCTCATCCAAGGGGAAAAAGAGCTACCACCCTTGTACCAGCCAAGAGACCTATTTCTTATAAAAACTTGGAAGGACTAATTCTCCCAATTCCCAGCTCCAGCCAGGCTGGAAGGGTCCCTTCCCACTAATTCTCTCTACCTCGACTGCCGTTAAAATTCCAGGGTTTGGATCCACCATTCACAGATAAACCATGGAAGCCATCACAACCGGACAATTCAGAAGCAGAGCAAACAGACAAGTACTCCTGTGAACTGTTAGATGGTCTTAAGATGGTGTTTCAACAACTCCCCAAGACAGATATGTGCTTCACAGAAAACCCTACCTCAGACCCACAACATTCTTTAGGCTAATAAATGCTTTCATGAAATTTCTGTGTTTAAAATAAACTGGTATCCAGGCCTGTCAGTCCTAAAATTTCCTTTTGAAATCTTCCAGTGACTCTGGCCCACACTTCCAAGGGCACTACTGGCTCAGCCTTACATAAACTGTTTACCTGTTTCGTTTCTTCCAGATATTGTCAGGTTACCAATAACCCTAAGCCAAGATTGGCAACCCCAGGATCACAAGCTCCTGTATCCCCCCAACCTCATTACCATGGGCCCCTAAGTGGACAACCACTCCCAACAGACTAGGAAGGGTGTGGACCAAAAACCCCATATCATGTCCACTAGCCAGCAGGAAGCAGCGAGATGTTGTTTCCCAGTACTCCTAAAGATCTGAGTCCATACTCCTTCCGTGGGGAAATGCTAGGTAGCTATATTTAGGGACAGGAGGTTGTCCCTTCCATGCCTGCAAAGGCCCCCATAAAGGAGGCTGGAAGGAAATAAGGCAGTCGTTAGACACCTGGGAAGACCCTAAACTGAGCATGCTCAAACTAGAGCCCGGAAGCCAGGTGGGAGGTACACCTGGGCAGGCCAAACTAGGCCCAGGCTCATGACCTCACCTAGGTGGGCACAACCCAGCCAAGGGAGTCAACCAATACCTTCAAATATACCTTTCCCTAGCCAGGGGCTGGGCTAGAAGAAAGGCAGGGAGCATGCTCTGGCACACTCTCTTGCCCCTTTCTTGGCCTCTCGCTCTCTTGCCCCATGCTCTTGCCCCTGTGTGCTGGCCCCCTCGCTCTCTGGCCTCCTTGGCCTCTTGCCCCTTGTTCCCACAACCCCTAGATGCCTGGGATACCCCCTCTGTTCTGCATGCATGGGTGCACTTTTCTACAAGGTTGGTCGTGCCTAGTTGCAAACCCTTTTAAAACTGTAAAGCCTGAAACTTGTCCTGTCCTTCGCAAAAACCCGCTTGGATTACACAATGGGCTTTGGCATGAATTCTTTCATTGTGCAAAGCCAAGCATTGAGGTATTACTCATTCTAGAAACCTAACAAGACAAATTGTTGAAATAGGACTTGGTGTTGTAGAGGGTGAGTGAAAAAGAAGAAAATCTTGAAGAAGTCCAGCTGAGACAGTGGCTGCAACAACATGCTGAATTATAGTAACAATTGTGAAAATGGTGCAAGGCCTGACAGTTGTTCATTGTGTTGTACATTGGGTTGCTATAAGTCAGAATTACCTAACAGCACCTAATAACAACAACAATATAATATCTTATATAATTTATTATGAGATTATAAACAAAAAAGTATTATTTTCCTGGTACAACAGGCAAAGTACAACAGGCAAAGTTTTGAATTGTTAACTACAATGTCAGTGGATGAGAGACTCCATGGGTGAAAGTTTAAGACCTCTGATCTTTTTTTTAAATCGTTTTCTTAGGGGCTCCTACAACTCTTATCACAATCCATACATACAAGACCTCTGATCCTATAAAGTGTACAGGCTGGAAACCCAAAGGCCCAGTTAGTTTTACTCTGTCTGTCCCACAGAGCTATATGCCAAAACTGACTCAACAGCAGTGGGATTTGGGGTACACTGCCATGTTTGGAAGTATATTCTAGATCAATTATATTTTCATTAGTCAGCCAGCAGTTCCTTCTTCTTCTGGGCATTTGTCTCCTCTCCCCTCAGGGATATTGTCACATGAGTGTTTGATACACAGAAGTGGGCATTTTTAAGAAAGCAACATATTTATTTACAGTTTATGATTTGACCCCACACACTATTACAAGAAATTTTCCATTTCTTTGCCTACAGATTTTTACAGTTCAGTAAGTTTGTGTTCCCTGCCTCTAAGATCCAACTTGTTCTATTTTCTTTGCCTGAAATATGCTCTACTGGCTCCCTTCTTCTTCGTTATCTGCTATTTGTTCTTAATGGCTTTGTTCTAGTGTTGAGTCCATAAAGACACATTTCTGATTTACTTATATGTCACTTTTACTAGTTGAGATCTTCATACACCCCACTGCATTTAGTGTCTTTCTCTGAGCACTGATTAAACTGTATCATATTTTTTCATTATATCTGGTAATCTGGGCCTGTGAGTAACATTACTCATTTCTATTTCATACAAAATGTTATTTTTCAAATATTTATTAAAATAATAAGTGTGTTTGACTGTAAACTTTGAAGTTACATAGTCAATTTTTTTGCTACCAAGAAAGTATAAAATATAGCCCTTCCATATTCAATGATCATAATCAATGGTGAATTTCCTTCAGTGATTGACTAGAAATAAATTTCAACCCTTTAAAAAACAAACAAAAAGCACTACAATTTGTGAGACAAGATAAACACTGTCATTCCTGGCGAAGGACCTCCCTGCCCAGAAACCTCATTAATATATTTTTGCTAATCAAAAGAAAGTGCCTAAGATGTAATTCTCAAGGACGCTGTGGTAAAATGTGATTTGGGGAAGCAAGGCTAAATTTCTTCTCTCAGGTCTTTCCTTACAACATGTTGGGAGAGATACCTAAGTATCTCCTATCAGCCACCATTATTGAGTAACCTGCCTTTTTTGCCCAATACAATTCCCTCCAAAAAGAATGAACAGAACACTATATAAGCAGAAAAACTAATGTACTTTGTGAGCCTTTCTGGCCACAATTTTCTTCCTATGTTTCTTTTAGGAACCATGGCTGTATAGTGGTTATATATTTGCTTGCTATCTGCAAGATCAGAAGTTCAAAATCACCAGCCACTCCGTGGGAGAAAGATGAGGCTTTCTACTTCTGTAAACAGTGACACTATCAGAAACTCTCAAGGGCAGCTTTGCCCTGTCCTATAGGCTGCCATGAGATGGCATACGCCTGATGACAGTGAGTGAGTGATGTTCCTTGTATTCTGAAGACTTCTCAATATCTATGCAGTTACCTTGTACATATGCCTTCCTTTTTAGATAAGTTAGATTGCAATCTACATTTTGTTTTATATTCCTTATTCAACACACAAAAGTATTTGGGGGAAACATTTAAAGCAGTGTTGAGGAACGTGTCTTCCAATGCCTATGTTCTTTACTTCAAGAAAATGTCCTTCTTTCAAATCCTAATGCCCTGTCCCAAACACAGTTGGGACTTGTTTGGTTTTATAATAACTTTTCAGATGACTGATGTAAGGCAGGAAGCAAGCACATGGTTTTCACAGGTGTGCTTGTCATGGAGCTGACACTCCTATCAGGCATGTCTGACAGGCAGGTCAATGGATTTCATGTCAAACACAGGACTTTTGAAGTACAGCCAATTGGCAGAGGAAGTGAAGATAAAAGAAACTGCATTAAAGACACAGGTCTAAACATGAAATGTCTGAGAATGTCAAGTCTAAGTCATTCTGAGTAATCGTTACTTCTTCTACTCCCCTCTTTTTGTGGTCTGTTATTTCTGTTCCTACCTTCAATTTTATAATTCTGTACTTGGGTTGTTAAAATATGACTGTGACAAGGTAAAACTCCTTAAATGTAGCTCTTCTACCCATGTCTTTGTAACTCCCACCACGTGATTGGGTGGGCCCATATAAATAAAGTGTGTAAAACACTAATAGAGGGGATTGGTCAGATCTTGCATTCCTCTTGGTATAAAAGAGCCATCTCAGAAACAAAGAGTCAGAATCCTGGAACCATTAAAGAAGAGCCACCATTGGGGAGAACATCTGAGATGACTTTTACCAACTTTCCTATTTAATTTTGAGTGGTTTACTACACGGACAAATGAATCACCATGGGGCATTGCTTTGCAACAATAGTATTATCGAACTCAAACTAAAAACATATACCAAAATATAACTTCCAAGCATTCTCACATTAAAGTTACAAAAGCTCTCTTCATACCTATAGTATTGGCTTTATTTCTTTTGTTGTTGTTTCTTTTGATAATGACAATGATAATGATTGCAAATAAATATGAATTTATATTTATTTTTTAAACCTACAATTAAAAATCATCCTATTTTGCTTAGCTAGTGGAAAATAAGCACTTTATGGAATATTTCCACTAATGCAGAAGTTGTGTGTCTATTTAGAAAATTTGAAGAGTTCCATAGTTTACATGTGTCTTTTATATAGATTGTTCTGATAGTGGAAGGTATGAGATATTTCCAGAATTCATTACAAGACAATCACACTTCCAGCTAAATCCATGTGCAAATTATACTAAATTTTCTGCTTCTTTACTCTTTCATAGTGACTTGTAAGGCAAAAAAATCTATGTTCCTGTTAATCAGAAGGTCATTGCAATTATTTTTAACTATCATATTACTACTAATATATTCGTCAACAGAGAAAAATGTCTTGTTAAACTTTATTTTAAAAAGTCTTGTGACAACCCCTTAATCAAATAGATATTGACAACGTATACCATATGATTTTAAACAGCTTGTTCTGATTTCAGATTATATAACAAAGAACTAAGTTATCGAACGAAAAGTTTAGATGTTCTTTCTCATGAAATGCCTCCTTTCTGCCATGCTGGCAATCATGTCTGTCAAACCCTTTCCTTTGTTCTGTGGCCTGGGGTGCCTTTTGCTGTGCCTCACAGTCTTGGTGCTGCATCTCTGCACTTCCTCATGGTCTCTTCACAGTCCTTCACTGTTTCATGGTTTCTGTGCTCTGGTCTCTCATGCCGCTGCCTTTCACTTCAAACAGGGATCTCAGATGTTCTCCCCACTGGTGGCTCTTCTTTGATGATGCCAGGATTCTGTCTCTTTGCTGCTGAAATGGTTATTTTATACCAAGAGGAATGGAAAATCCGACCAATCCCTCCATTAGTGTTTTACATACTCTGTTTCTATCGTCCCACCCAATTACTTGGTGGAGTTACAAAGACATGGGTAGAAGAGCTATATTTAAGGAGTTTTACTTTATCACCATCATACTTTTAAGAAGCCAAGCATGGAATTTTGATTTGGCTATTCAATAATGTTTTTTATTTAGTAATTACTCTCAATTGGCTGTGCCTTTCATGGTATAGTACAGGAAATTCCTCCTCCCACACGCTACCCAGACTTTGTATTTCCTTACTTCCCTTGTGTCACTCTCCAAACCTTAAAATCCACTAACAACGTGCTCTGGCTCACATATCTATGGATCTGGTTCAGAACTACTGCAAAGAGTAGAACCAGGTCATCTGGTCACCTTGTCAGATGTAAAGACTCTAAAAATGGAAACCGACTTTGCTTGTTTTACCAGAATGAAATAGAGATGCTTACCATGAACCATGGCTTTGGGCGTCATTTAAATATACAATTTCTTAGTCTTATTTTATTCATTACATGATCATTTTACAGCTCTGTCAAAGATCTTACAACACTTACAGTGATCCATACATCAATTGTATCAAGTATATTTGCACATATGTAGCCATCATTCTTTTCGAGACATTTACTTTCTATCGATCCCTTTGTATCAGCTCCTCTTTTTTCCTTCCCCCCACCCACCCTAGTGATCCCTTGATAAATTATAATTTATTATTATGTTCATATCTTACACCAACTGTTGTCTCCCTTCCCCCACGGTTTCTGTTGTTCGTCCCCCTGGAGGAGGTGGGTGTGGTTATGTGTCGATGATTGTGATTTGTTCCCCCTCCCTTCCTCTCCCTATCTTCCCCCTACCCTTCTGCTATTCCCATTCCAGTTCCTGGATTCTGTGTGTCATGAGTTCTTATCTCTTATCTGTACCTGTGTACATGCTCCAGTCTAGTCCAAAGTGAGAGGCAGCACTGGGGTCATGATAGTGAGGGGTGAGGAAGCCTCAAGGAACCAGAGGGATATTGTGTGTTTCATTGGTGCTTTACTGTGTCCTGGTTGACTCATCCCTTCCTGGGACCCCTCTGTGGGGAGATGTCCCATTGTCTACGATGAGCTTTGGATCTCTGCTCTGACCCCACTCATTCTCAACAACATGGTTTTGTTTGTTTGTTATGGGTCTTCTGATGCCTGCTACCTAGTCACATAGACACGTCATGATCACACTGGCTGGTGTGCTTCTTCCATGTGGGTTTGTTGCTTCTCTGCTAGATTGCTGCTTGTTTAACTTCAAGCCTTCAAGACCCCAGACACCATCAGTCCCACTGCTCTTTCCTCAGTCTTGCTTCCCATGCCTATCTTAGATAAGTAGATAAACCAACAATAGCATGGACCAAACAAAAGACTGAAAAATAAAAAAATAAAAACAAAATTCCAGGTCTGTCCTCTCACCTTTATCACTACCTCCCACTGGTGCTGGGGGAATTCAGGTAACTGCCCTTCCTAGCCTATGTCTATTTTGGGGGCACTTTAGGGGCTTTATGACATTGCCTTGTTCCCATTGCTGATCTCTTATGTTCCCTTCTTGGTTTGCCCCACTGCAGAGGGTTCAGACCTGATTAAGTTGTCAGTTTGTCCCCAATATTGTCCTCTCTCATAGTATGTTCTAATAAGGGCACAACATGTCAAGCTGTTGTTGGCCCTGAAGTCCTGTCTGTACCTTAGCATCTTTGTGCAGGGAAGTGGTCCTCCGGTCTAGACCGTCCCTTTCTCTTGTTCCTTCTTGCTTTGCTTCTGTGTGAGCATGGTATAATATCCCCTTTCCCCAACATGTAGGTTTAGTGTTTTCTCTGTCACACATACTGCTAGGGAGGGGTCAGTGCGGGCCCTGTAGCCCAATCTTTTCATGCATTTTTCCATGTGGCTACATTGCCCTCATGGTTTGGTGCATGGTGGGGTCTGTATGGCCACTCCCAATTCTTTGGAGACATAACCAATACTCTCCCCGTGCATAGGTTAGTGCCTTGCTCCCCACATGCCATCATACCCCTCCCCTGCCCCCCTTTTCTCCTTTATTTGTGTTGGATTAATATGTATCTCCTTGGGTTTAGTTTCACCTCCACCAGACTTCCTGTACCTCACTCAATCTGTATATTGTGAAATGTGACTTTTCATCTGTACCTACTGTGCTGAATATACTTACCTCAGGAGACTCATGTTGTACTTGTCCCTTTGTGATTAGCTAACTTCACAAGAACAATAAACTCTTATAAGCAAAACAATAAAAAGACAAACAAGCTATGTAAATGCTGGGCAAATAATCTAAATAGTCATTTCTTCAAATAAGATATACAAATGGATTATAAACACAAGAAAAGATACTCAAGATCATTAACCATTAAAGAAGTGCAACACAACATCACAATTGCACACCACTACATGTCAACTAGTATAATCAAAACCAATCCTATTAGCATGAAGTGGATTGTGAATCGTAGTGCCTATAGATAGAGTCTTTGAAATGGAAAACCTTCACTGGAGCAAACAACCTCTTTCTCCCTCCTTGACATTAGTGCTCCAACGTTTATCCCACATCACCTCAAGAGCTCCTTTTCATACCTACTAGTGTGCGTGTGTACTCAGTACAACAATTTTACTTAAAACAATAACGACCATAAAATAGTCCAATACGGAACTTAGTTTGGTAGTTTCCCCAAAAGTGATACATATCGATATCCCCCCCCAAATAATAAATGTTTTTTGGGGGGGAAATAAAAATTATACATATGATTATGATATGACACAGCAATTATATATATATAAAATTGAAAATAGATATGCAAACAAGGCTTGGATAGGGATACAGGGAGATAAGAATGTTCGAGAAATTGCCAAAAAATGAAAATAATTCAAATGCCCATCAACTCATGAAAAAATAAATAATATCTGATATGTTTAAACAAATCACATACTATTAAGGCCCTGCTATATAATTCAGTCAGAGAAAAACAAACATATTATTACATTCTACAATATGAAAGAACCTTGAAACCATAATAATAAATAAAATAAGCCAGATTAAATATTTGTTGTTATATCCTATGTATATAAAATACCCTGAATAGGCAAATCCATTAAAAAAGCGACTTCATTAGTGATCGTCATGGGTATATGGGATGGAAGCAAAACAGTGACTGCTTAATGGGTATGGGATTTAATTATTTATTCAGGAAACGTTGTGAACTTGGTGATGGTTTCACATTACAGGTGCATTAAGACATGGTGCACTGTAAAATGAGTAAAATGTTACACATCATGTTATGTGATTTGCCTTTTTAAAAATTAGTGATATATTAATACACATTTTAATATTAAAACTTACTAGGAGAATCATCATGTAGATATTGTATGAAAACTCAAGAAGAGGAATGCTAACGAACATCAATGGATAGAGGGAGATAATGAGTAAATGTAAATTTCCATAAGAAATGGAATTAAAAAAATAGAATCAAGTCAACTGAATTTGGTAATTAATTAGATATTTTAGGTTCTACATGCTTCCGACATTCAGTTGAGTGGAATGGCATGGGCTTCAGTCATAGAACACCTGGACAGAAATCTGGGACCCTATCATTATGTTAACTTCAGATACATAGGGTTGAATAATCCATCAAACAATAAAATGTAGGGAGAAATGGGTGCTCTGAAAACACAAACTTTATTGGCAGTTCAATCTAAAGGAGTGATAGGAATTTCATTGGCAAAGTGGAAAATAGCTCAATGATAGAGCTGTGGAAAACCGAGACTTTAGTACACAGGCAGAAAATGGGTGTAAAATATGAGAATGTTACCATAAAGACAAAGAGAGATTATGCTTTAAAGAGAGGGTAGGAAGAACTGGGGGAAATTGTCCATTTGCTTAAATTATGTCTTTCTACATTTTTTGGTAAAAATTTTAAATGTATTGAGATTTTTACTTCATTTTTACCCCTGATACCAGAGTTAGATTCAGCCTGATTTAAAACAAATAGATTCTCAAATTTTGTTCACTCAAAACTTGATTGTTTACCAAAGAGTAATCATTGTTTAAACACACACACACACACACACACACACACACACGTCCATTCAAATTGTAAAAGAGTATGTGTAATAACTGATTGGAAAAAACTTGGAAAAGTATTACATTCAATTATATTCTCTTGATTAAGTACTTTAAAGAAGTGAAGAAAATTAGCCCGGGCAGTAAATATGACCAATATCTAAAAGAATCACTAATTATGTATAGGTGTGTGTTTATGTCTGTGTATGCGTACATACAGGTAGTAAATGCTGTAGGTGATGTTGACTAAACATTGGGATGGCACCATTTTGTAGCCCTACTAACTCCCACCTGGGAGGATTATTGCTAAACTGGAGGAAGGCAGTCATAGGTCTTTTGAAGCATCTGCAAGATAAAGAAATCCGTGTAGCCCTTTTTTTATAGCAAGCTGTCAGTGAAGCAAACCATCGTGTCTGTGTTAAGAAGCAAAGTATCCAAATCAGTCTGAGGGAACAGAGCTGGCAGAGCTCAAAGGAAAGATAGCTGCGATAATGAAAACTGCTAAGGAAACCGCATTGAACATTTCCCTTTCACGAGCCACAAAAAATCCTGTTACACAGTCTGCCCCTTTCCTCTCTCAAAGGCGACTTTTGGAGAATATAAAATTCTCCCTGATCTCTCTCTCGCATGTGTCCCTACTCATATCTCAAAATATTTTGCACAAAATACGAATTCAGGACATTGGTTTCAGAGTTGGAGTTAATAAACACTGCACACTGCCTATATATTTACAAGTGTGAGGTTGTTTGGAGGATTCTGGATTATTAGCAACGTTAGAGATGTACCCTTGCGAGTAGGTAACACTTGGGAGAATATGATGCATATACCTTACCCATGGGACTTTGTGGGACATTTTACCAAGCATGAAGATCTGATATAAAAGTTAATTTTAGAGGGCATGTTCTGTAGCCTTGCCCGAGACCCTGAAGGACTAGTCTTTTCTGAGACAGTCTGCAGAATTGGAAACTGAGAGCTGCATTATATAACTTTCCTGGATCACCCATGTTCCTGTTTCAGATGAGAGAGCCAGGTCAGAGAAACCCCTAAGTAGCCATGACCTTACCTCTGTCCTGCCCATAAGTAGCCATGACCTTACCTCTGCCCTGCCCCCCCCACAGGTACTGTTGCAGGGACAGAACAATCTCTCCACAGCTGGCTCTTCTGGTGAATAAAATGTCTGAAATTATTCCAACATTATTGACTACATTACGCTAAAATTATGTGCTCATACTTTAGAATTACTTGAACTATCACATGTCGGTATTGGTGTGCTAAACTCTCTGATGGCAATTGTGTTTTTGTCAATTTCTCTTTTCATAGCTAATGGATTTTGCTTTATCAATCTTTCATGAAATGTATTTGTCAGCAAAGGTTCATGATCGTTGCAGGCTTTTGTGGATTTATATCTTTTCATCAATATAAATCTACTTCTTTCATCCTAGCACATTCTCCTTGCTTTCTCCTCTATTCTGCTTGATATTAATTTTGCCACATCTGTTTTCTTTTTGTTA
>NW_022107431.1:81446015-81448291 GCF_000313985.2 Echinops telfairi | reverse complement strand
AGCACATTCTCCTTGCTTTCTCCTCTATTCTGCTTGATATTAATTTTGCCACATCTGTTTTCTTTTTGTTAACATTTGCTTGATAAATCTTTGCTCATCATCTTACTTTTAGCTTTTGTGTGGGAAAAAAAAAATTTTTTTCTGGGCAGAAGACTACTGGAGGAATTATAATACACTATGCGTTCAACTTGCCCTTAAAATAAAGGCTTATTTCCTACTTTTGTCATATTTCATATTATCTCTTGTTACTATAACCTTCTATTATGCATCCATACATCTTAGTAGTTTATTTTTGCCTATATTTCCTGTAAATGCTTATCCTTTCATTTGCATATTTCTAACATTACTAAGTATTACTAAAGATATTTCTTTTTATTATTTTTATTTTATATTACAATTTAAGAATATAAATTTACAATTGAGCCTAAGGGTCACAATTAAAGCAGATAATTTCGCAGAATATAATTTTGGTAAATATATGTGGTGGGGCATTCTTCCGTGCTTTGAATCACCACATCAATTCTTGTTCAGCTATTCTAGATCGTGGTTAAATGTTCTATACTTAATTCATTCACTCCTCTGTTCCCTACTTTTATCCTTCACACTTCTCCGGCTAATAGCTGACATCTCTTTCAAGATAGAAATGGTTGGCTAACAATTTTGAATAATATTTAAGCCTATTTTAAGATTAAACATAGATCATTTATATGAGAGTTCACATTAACATATTTCTAGTTTAAACTTTTGGTTAATATTTTATTTTCCTTTCCTTGTTGTGGACTAGATCTTCAAATAATGTATTTAATAACAAACAAACAAACTCCAACCCCCCAAATTATATCTGTTTCTTTTTCCACGCTTGTCTCAAGCTGACTTACTTTCTGTGGTTCTCACAATTCTCTAATTATAGTGTCATATGTGCAATTTCAGATTCTAACTTTTCTTTCAAATTTCTTCAGATGTTTACAATTCTTATAAGCATTTTATGTTTTTTAGAGAGAGCTGACACCAATTTTGTACTTTTTCCACCTGGGTGTGGTAGTTCCATAATCTGGTGTCAACTTGAAACTATTAAGAGTGAAGGTCACAGCTTGATGACTCCATTTGGAGGCTCTATAGAGATAAATAGCTCACTGGAGGCGGGACACCCACACTCTCCCTGGAAGACATTCCTGTTGACAAGCCATGCTAATAGAGCCAGAGCCGTGGATCTGAGGGAGCCACGAGGAGACCCATGCCAGCACTGAGAGGCTTCCACCACCACTGGATCCATAAGACTTTCCATCCACTGGCCTGTGATCTTCCTGTATTCAGCATCATTGCATATGTTGCATGAGTTTGAAGAGGAATTTACAGACTGGTATCAAACATATGGGCTAATATTAAACTTATGGATTTGATCTGGACAGGGCTGGGATGTTTTCTTAATATACAATTACTGTTTATCAAAAACTCTTTCTTATAAACATATCAGCATCTCCCTAGATTTGTTCCTCTAGTCAACCCAAACTAACACACTGGGATTCTTGTCATTTACTTTCTGTTTCACTAGTTTACACCTCACATTTACATTCACTTCTATGTTAGACAGGGTTCTCTAGAGAAACAAAACCAGGACACACGATCTTATATATCTATATTTAGATAGATAGATAGATAGATAGATAGATAGATAGATAGATAGATAGATAGACAACACACAAAATAAACAGCTCATTAGTCTATAGAGCAGTACAAATGGCTCAGTGCCACTCACTTCCATGAGGCAGCTGATACACTGGCAGTCCTTCAAGTCTTGAGGGATGCCAGGTACAAGTCAAGGAAGCAAACAGCTGAGTCCTCTGTAGAGAAATTCAGGCTGTTGGGCCACAGGTAGCAAACAGTCAGCCAGATGACAGGGTCTGACAGTCCCCAGCTCAAGCGATGTATACTCCTATAACATGGCAAAGCAGGTCTTGAAGGAACCTCAAACTACAGTGACACAGTCCATGGGTTAGGTGTCACACAGGTAATGTAGTTTGCAAATTGAGACAAAGAACCAGCAAAGACAACCACATACTGGTCCGATCATCAGAAAGCAAAAGACAAGAAAGGCGAGGCTTACTGAGCCATTTATCTCTCCATTCTTCCATTCTACAATAAACCTACCTATCACACTTCTATTTTCCCTTATCCAGTTGATTCTTACAGTTATCCTACCGAAGTAGATCGACTCATCATTCACTAATGGAGTGATCATCTGCATTCTATATATAAAGTTAGGCTAACTTCAGGTT
>NW_022107431.1:81443300-81445915 GCF_000313985.2 Echinops telfairi | reverse complement strand
ATGTAAAAAAAAACACACCACAAAAATCCCTAATATGCAATTTGCTTTACTAACAGTCAATAAAATAATTGTCCCCAATTTTCTCAAGTTAATACAAAAAGAAATTTGCATTACAGGATACTAAATAAGCACAAGGTAGCAAAAACACAAAGAAGCCTACAGCAATTTTCATCAATATTTTGAAGATACGTACTTTTCTTCCAATTATACAGTAACATTTCAGAACACATTTTAAGTACACAGAGTCAATGGATTACTCGTGTTAAATGTTTCCGAGGTGAAGTTGACCCCAAGCCCGTTAATAAGGAAACGTTAACTTTTCTTTTATGGGTTTCTGTGCACAGGTGGAGAAGTTATGCCGTCTTTTAACAAAAGTGGAACATTTTCCTTCTAATCAAGGAGTTTAAACTGTCAGACCCATTTCGAGTTTTAGGACATTTGAATAACTCTTTAATGTACCAAATTCACTACCAGTCACTTGATCATGACCCATTTTGGCGCGATAGGCAGAGTGGAACGTCTTCTATGGGTTCCTGAGGCTGTGAATCGTTACAGGAGTAGAAAATCCCATCTTTATCTTGCAGAGCGGCTGGTGGGCTTGAATAGCTGACTTTGTGATTAGCAGTCAAACACGTAACCCACTATTCGGTTAGGGCTCCGTATTTACTGCATCTCACCACCATCGTGTCAATGCTGACTGATAGCGACCCACAGCTTGTTTATGAGATAGAAAGTGTTTAAGGGAGTAGAAAGCCCAGTTTTTCCCCTGAAGAGCTGCTGATGTTTTTGAACTGCCACCCATGTAGATCATGGCCCATTGCTTAACCACTACATCACCAGGGCTAGTAACTCTTATCACTGGTCCCTTTTTAAGATAACAAATTGAAACCTTCTGCTATTCAGCCCTAATAAAGGTAAAGTGACACTTGGGGAAAATTCCAAGTTCATGTAATTAGCAATGTTCAAGTATATCTTTGCCTCAAAGGACACTATGTGAAATATAATTTGACCTAGATACTTAGTACAATGCAAACCGCTTTAAATAAAGTCAGTGTGCCCTTCCTCTAGCTCAAGCTAGCTAATATTACATTAAAATATCCTGAATTTTGTGGGTGAGCACATAAATTGTAATATATGGCATATGTTCTGTATCTCAAAAACTAGAGCGGTTAGAGCAAAATTGGTGCCATTTTTTTGAATGAGTAGTTCAATATACCCAGAGACAATTCTGATCCTTGAGGCATCCAGATGTGGGCTGGCTGGTCATGAAGTGAAATATTTTGGTGTTTATCTATGTGGTGAAATTCAGTCACTTTTGCCATTCTACAGAGTGTAAAGTGAGTCAGCTCAGAAGCATCAACATAGAATCTTGTGACCATCAAAAAAGGAAAGCTGAGTGGGAAATGTCTTCTGAAGACCCCATGCAGAAAGGTCACGGGTGTCTTAGGGGCGCACTGATTATGGTTGGACTGTGATCCACGAGGGCAGCCAATCAACCCGCCAGCAGCTCCAAGAGAAAAAGACAGGGCTTTCTAAACCCTACAGAGTTGCCGTCTTGGAAACTCACAGGTGTGGTTCTACCCTAACTGACAAGGTCCTTGTGTGTCAGCATTGATTCAGTGGCAATGAGTTTTTTTCTGTCCTGTTCTCTCTTGTTTTGTTTTGTTGCAGAGGTGACAGTGGCAATGGTAAAGTCAAAGGTGGAATCAAAGGGACCGTGCTGACACCATGAGACATAACTTTCGACTTCCCATTTGTTTTAGAACAAATGAAGGTGAGTGACTTCAGCCTGGCAGCTGGTTTGCAAAGGGAGGTGCTCTGTGGGCATTTATCAGCACTCTAAGAGCTTTAGTAGCACTTGCTGGAGCTGGGCCCAGGTCAAAGGGGCTGTCTGGCCGAGAGGCCAAAATCAGAAAGCTCTGTGCCTGCTAATATGGCTGACGAAGTGGTGGAGTAGACTAAAGAATTTCATCCTTAGGGATTGTTGATCCTGGCTTGCTGTGATCTATTACGTTTCTTACTAAACCCTCATATTCATGAGTATTGTCTGTGGCTTCTGTGTGGCCATTACAATGAACTCCCAAACCTAGCAAATAAATGGAGTGCCTGGAAAGGTACAGTTGATGTCAGAATAGGATAAAGAAGGCTGGAGGGATAAAGAATAGGATAAGGAAGGTTGCCTCATAGGAATCAATCTTGGGCAAATGCAGAGTTCAATTCTTCTTCTCAGTTGTGTAGCAGGAAGAAGTCAGGTATGGCTTCTGGGGCATTTCCTGCTACTCACAATCGATACACAAAGAACACTGAGCAACATTCCATTCATAGATAAAACTACCACCTCAATAGCAATTAAATAGATGAAAATTGAAATGATTTTAAGCTTCCTATTAAGTTAGAACAAAAGAATATATATATAATATTGAATTTTTGAGAACACAATTTATATCTTATCCTTCATAAAGCTTATTGTGTTTTCTTTCTAGAGTTAAATTTCACAACACAAACAGAATCAACAAACTATGTATTTTTAAACTACAGCTTTCCTCTGGAAATATTTTCCAAAATAAACAAACAATATGATTTACATAAAACTTATGCTTTCACTACAAATATAT
>NW_022107431.1:81441299-81443074 GCF_000313985.2 Echinops telfairi | reverse complement strand
AGATGTATTACATGTTAAAGATAATAAAAAATATTTTGCCATTAATCAAGAGACTCATCAATTTACACAGTTTTATAAATTTTAAGCTTGAGAATATTTTCAATGACTTTTACTATAAGGAAGCCTGCATCCAAATACTTGAACTTCCTTCAAAACAAGTTTTGTTTAATTAGTCTTACACAAATGCTGAGTAAAATAATACGAAGATTTACACACCATTTGTGTCTGTAAGTTTTGTCATTTTGAAATTTCAAAAAGCATTTTAGAAAAACAAAAACACAATTGAAAACATACCAGGTGAAGGGGCAGTAGCAGGGAAGAAATCTTAAGGATTCATAATAGCAAGCTGCTGGGTAAGGGAATCACTGTGGTGTTTCACAGACAATAGACTTTCTTTTGCAATTACCATCATTTTCCCCAGTTTCTGATTATTTGAGAAACAATAACCATTTGGGCAGTGGTTAATTGTTTCCCTTCAAACATTTGACACATTCTTCATTACTTTTAGTGGATCTGTGTCTTTTACTAAACCACAATTATAATTAAGACTGATGAAATCATTAGGCTTGTTGTAAACATTCAGTTTATCCAAATAGAGTTTGGCAACATTTTAAAGGTCTTCTGTCAGGTTCATTCAATGTTTAATTATTTGCTGTTGATGTTGAATTCCAGCATGACTGTTGTCATTTGTCATTATGTTCTATTGGAGTAAGTCAACTAATTTTATTTATATTTCTGAGTCACTTACATAAAATATAACAGCAATATTACTTTTTAAGTGTCTTGAGTCATCTCCTCTATTTAGGGATATAATAGGTGACTAGAAATATAATTCTATTCACATAATGATTAAATAAACAGGTAATTACTGTGTGTTATGCACTGTGGTTCAGTGAAACAAAAATTTAAATAAAACAGACCTGACCTTAAAAATTTTAGATTCTAGTACAGTGTACTAGAATCTAATATATATATAAACATTGACACACTGAAATGTTTGGGAAGACCAACTTTCTCCTTGCCTGATTCCTTTTCCTCATGTACAATTAAGAAATGACTATGGAAACATGGCAGATAATATTTATTTTTTCTCAAATATATAGGCTATGTGAACTGTGGCAGCATTTATATCAGAAGACTGTTGTTTTAAAAACTTTCATTAAGAGTTGGGTTACACATCCTGTTTCATTAGTTACTGAAAGGCTCCTGTTCTAGTTAGCCTGAAGTTAAAAACAAAACAAAAACAAGTGATGGTAAACAGACAAACATTCTGCTTCAAGAAAGTTGAGAATAAGTAATGAGTTTGAGTGATTATTGAAGATCCCAATTCATGTTTTTTCCCTACATCAATTAAATTTATTTAATTTTTAATGTTCTCATTTATAAGATTATTTCTTTATTTTTATTTTAGCATTTTTTCTTTCCCTTTAAAAAATCATTATATTGGGGGCTCATACAACTCTTATCACAATCCATCCATTGTGTCAAGCACATTTGTACATTAGTTGCTATCATCATTCTCAAACCATTTTCTTTCTACTTAAGCCCTTGGTATCAGTTCCTCATTCCACACACCCCTCCTCCCTTACGAATCCTTGATAATTTATGAATTATTATTATTTTGTTATGTCTTACACTGTCAGATGTCTCCGTTCATCCACTTTTCTGTTGTGTGGGGGCGTTATATGTAGATCAATGTGATCGGTTCCTGTATTAGTCTGGGTACTTTGGAGAAACAAATCCACAGCAACTCACGTATAAGAGAGAGAGTTTTA
>NW_022107431.1:81435699-81440074 GCF_000313985.2 Echinops telfairi | reverse complement strand
CTTCCTCTATTTCCTTTTGCTTTTGTCTTTTCCCATTATCATGCTCAGCCTTCATTTGGGTTTCAGTAATTCCTCTCAGTTATATTGCCCTTAATCAAGCCCTACCAAGCCTTCTATACTCTCCATTGATTTTGGATTACTTGTTGTTCCCTTGTCCCTTGGTTTATTAATACCAACTTCCTTACTAGTACCATTAGCTCACATTTAGCTCTTTATATTTCACAACCACATGAATCTGAAATTCAAGAACCACATAATCATTAAATATGTTATTTGCTTTAAAGACCATTTAAAAAATATGAACACATATTCATAATAGAATAATAATTGAAACACACACACACCAAGAATACACTCAAATAAAGGTAGCAAAAGACCGGTGACCAATAGTACTGAAGGAAGAATCCAAGATGCACTGAAGTTATTAGTAAAAAATAAAGCTTCAGGAATTGATGAGCGACCAATTTAAATGTTTCAATAAAGAGACAAAGCACTAGAAATGCACAACAGTCTATGCCAATAATGCAGAAGACTATTATTAAATGAACCCACTGGAGTAGATCAATCTATGTGCCCATTCCAAGCAAAGGTGAGCCAGAAAAATGCAGAAATGATAAAAAAATATCATTGATATCACATGCTGAAGATACTTGATTAAAAAGTGTTTGTAGCAGTACATCACCAGGAAGTTAGCAGAAATTCAAGACAAATTCAGAGGAGGACATGGAATAAGGGATATTACTGATGATGTCAGATGGATCTAAATATATGTTTACTTATGTTTAATTAACTGTACAAAGACATTCAAATCTGGATTATAGCAAACTAATGGTAAAAATGAGAAGAATGAGAATGCAAGAATACTTTATTGTGCTGATGAAAAATTGTAAATACCCTAAGGAGCACTTGATTGAATCTAGCAATGTAATAATGTGTGATTTAAAACCAGGAAAGATATGCAAGTGCATTCTATCCTTTCACCATATTTACGGTATTTAATTTATTTGATGAAAAAGACTTCAGAAACTGTAGTAAATTAAGAACACAGCATTAGGTTTGGAGGAAGCATTATTCATAAACTGTGTGATCTACGTAGCTGACAGAACCATGCTTGCTGAAATCGAGAAGGACTTGAAGCACGAATGAAGATCAGGGACCACAGCCTTCCAAGTGGATTGCAACTCCATGTAAAAGGGAAAACATCCACATAAAGTAACAAATAGAAAAGGTCATGCTAGCAGGAGAAATGACTGAAGTTGTCAAGGACCTACTTTGACTTGGACTCAAAGTCAGTGCTTGTGGAAGCAGCAGTCAACAAATGGACCCACAGTGAGATGGACTGATGAGGTGACTAACAAAAGATGCAAACGTGACAATAATTATGAAGATTTCTCCCCAGTGGTTTGCTCTGTTGTTCATAGTGTCCTTATTAGTTTGAACAGACTGTATGACACCTAACAATAATAACACTTAAAGATCAGGTAAGATTTTAATGCTTTACAATGACCATATACTAGGCTACAAGTGCACAATCACAGAGTAGTTAATCCAAATATCCTGGGATAAGACTCAGGTAACTTTCCCTTAAAAACTATTACCAAGGGTTTCTATTATGAATCTAGGTGAAAATGTTCCTTTACAAAAGCTTAGGATATTAAAACCTGAGTTTATAGTGTAAATTGGCAGTGCCATGTGTATCAGAGGAATGCCACTTTAGACACGCTGAATCAAACTATTAAAATGTATCCCAGAAATAAACATTAGTAGTTTTATAGTTGTTTTGGTGCCATCATATTAAGAAAGTTTTAAATTTTTATCAATTGGTAAACACTGACCGTTGCATAGATGTGTATCAGACTCTCAAAAATGAACTATCACTGAAAATTATAACATTCATGCACCCTTTACCTATCTGTAACCATTTTAAAAACCATAGACATAGCTCTCTGTTACATCTCTGACCTAACACTTAACTACTTTACCTTCTTCCCCTTCAACACCAGTCAGGTTCTTTCATTGAGTGTGTCTCCAATAGGCCAGAAAGCAAGCCTTACTAGTAGTTGTTGCCTATACCTCAAAATTTTCCCTAGGATGCCACTTTATTAAATCATTCACTTTCACGAAGGCTTTCCATTAATATCACTTTCTCACTGAGTGCCACATGGTCACTCTCCCTTTCCTATTCTATTTTCCTCTGCTTTATTTTTAAAGCATGAAGATAGTTACAGTTTATTGCACCAACCTGGCCGATAAACTCATGTGGGGCTAACTGAAGGGTGGAGAGATAAATGGCTTGCTGAGCCTCGCCTTTCGAGTTCTCAGGTCTCTTGTTTTGTGATGGTCGCACCAAGGTGCAGCTGCCTTAGCCCGTTCCATGCTTCAGTGGGCTAGGCTCAGTTCCTGCAGGACATCCCCAAGGAGAAGCCACATGGACCTACCCAGATGCAGCCCTGGGTGCTGGGGCAGCCATGTGGAGACCCCTGCCAGCGCTGAGATGCTTACACATTCACTGACTGGGCTTTTCTCCTGTAGTCGGTGTCATTGTATGTGTTTTGTGAGATGGAGGAGGACTTTGTGGATTGGTGTCGGACATATGGGTTAATGTTGGAATTGTGGGCTTGGGCAGCACTGGTTGGGATGTTTTCTTGATGCACACTTAACCTTTATATAAAACTCTCTCTTAAACATGAGTTTCTGTGGATTTGTTTCTCTAAAGCACCCAGGCTAACACCAGCACTTATTGCCTTATACTGTATGTTATAGATTTCCCTCTATTGCTTGTGTTCTCCTTCTTGTAGAAAATAAGCTCAACAGATTACAAATCTTTACTGGGTCTCTGGATATATATTGTATAATCAGACTAATATAAAGTGTTTGGAATTTATTTGTGGGGAAATTTGATAAATTTCAACTAAAAATTCATCATGCTATATATAGGTAAACAGATTTGTATTCTCATATTTTAATTCTTATTATATGAACATCCTGAATATTAGGTTACATTAAAAGTATTCTTTAAGTATATTAATAAGCATAAAATTAACTAACCACTATGTGATTACTGAAATGTAGATTCACTGTATTACAATAATACATTTATGAAAATCCAATAAAACAAATATAGCAATATAATACATGTGTGGTACAGGTATAGGGGTGAACCAACATCGAATTATGTATAATCTTGTACATGTATAATTTGTGTAATCTTGTACATATATTTTAGTTTAGGGAGTATATTTTGTATTAAATGTTTCTGATAGCTGCATCCTGGTATAAGAAACTTTTTAAAATTCCATAATTTAGAGGGATCTGTTATAGTTAGAACCTGCATTTTATTACATTTATTTGAAAATATTTCAGAAAAGAAATCAGCAAAGATGCTAAAATTAATCATATTAATTAATCTTAAAATATGTTATGGGTTGTTATAAGAGCTGTAAGAGCCCCCAATAAAATGATTTTTTTTAAAAAAGAAAGAATTGAAGCCCTCAGGAAAACTAAAATATATATATTATAATTTTCTTAATTCAACATTCACTAAAAAGCCCATTGTTTACCTTTTCGAGGGAATGAATGGTCTTGGATTAAAATGAATAATTTACTTTTGCTTATTGATGAAAATAATGAGATATATACCCCAATCCCACCAAGACACAGTGCCATAACGTCCACCTCAAGTGATTGAGACCCTACATAAGGTGATTGAGACTGGTGGGATTAAGCTGTCAGCTTGAGGTTGTCAGCACAACACCTAGCCCACAAAGCCACCAGGGCTCCTTAATAAGATATATACTACTAGAAAATAATGCTAACAATCTTGTAAATTTAGTCATAATTGATCATATTAGCTTTCTTAATGAATTTAAAGAAATACACAAGCTATTGTAGGATAAATAGGTTGAAAAATAAAACATTTTTCAGTTTTGAATATGTACATTTGCCAGGATTTCATCTTCTTTTGCAAATAAAACTATTTTCCCCTCCTTGACCTTTTCCTAATTATAGAAGCAATGCTTGAGGTGTTTCTGCAAGATAGCTAATGTTTTCCCTGATGTTTTGACTCACATTGATTTCCTCATTCAAAAAGATCCCCTTGCAACTTTCATCTGAATCTTAATTTTTAGTAAACTCTTTACATATTTTCTTGACCAAGACTGGCTTTAGGCAAAACTCAGTTTTCAAAGGTTGTAAAAGAATCTCTTCAACCTCCTTTCTACAGTCTTTTACATCTTTGTAGGAAAACTTTGATTCAGATATTCCAAAATCTACTTTCAAAATTAGGGTGAAAATAAGATCTACATGCATATATTTATAGGTTTAGTATTAAGACAGCAGATGGATATTGGGCCTCCACTCAAGTACTTACTCAATG
>NW_022107431.1:81426846-81435451 GCF_000313985.2 Echinops telfairi | reverse complement strand
TATCATTGTAAATGCATAGGAGTGCAGAGTGGAGACCCAAAGCCCATCTGTAGGTAACAGGACACCCCCATAAAGAAGGGTGGCAGGGAGGAGATGACCCAGTCAGTGTGCAGTATAGCAACAATGAAACACACAACTTTCCTCTAATTCTTAAATGCTTCCTCCTCCCCACTATCATGATCCCAATTCTACCTTACTAATCCAGCTAGACCAGAGGATGTACACTGGTATAGATAGGAAGCAGAAACACAGGGAATCTAGTACAGATGATCACTTCAGGACTAGTGATGAGAGTGGAGATACAGGCGGGTGGAGGGAAGGTGTGGGAGAAAGAGGGAACCAATTACAAGGATCTACATATAACCTCCTCTCTGGGGGACAGACAATAGAAAAGTGGGTGAAGGGAGACGTCGGACACTGTAAGTTATGACAAAATAATAATAATTCATAAATTATCAAGGGTTCATGAGGGAGGAGAGAACGGAGAGGAAGGGGGGGAAATGAGGAGCTGATACCAAGGGCTTCAGTGGAGAGCAAATATTTTGAGAATGATGAGGGCAACGAATGTACAAATGTGATTGACACAATTAATGTATGTATGGATTTTGATGAGTTGTATAAGCCTCCAATAAAATGATTTTTTTTAAACCCACTAGTTTACCTCTTAGAATATTTTCAGCTACATATTTTCTCTGATTTGGTGGTATGTTCTCTTAAAAACTAGTGAGAAATATTCCGTGGTTTTAAGAACTGTAACATGTAGCTTATCTGTCACACCGTCACTGTAAACCTGTAAGTACAAGCAACTTTCTTCCGAATTTAGGTGTTGTCTGCCTGTCATCTGTAAATTCCAAAGGAAGAGAATGCCTATTCTAGTCTATAAGAATTGTAGCAACATTAACGTTGTAGATACTCTGTCAAATTAATGGACAAATAACTTTTAGTTGACTTGATTACACTTCATGGTGATCCCAGAAATCTAACATATTTCAGTGTAGTCCTTTTGGGTAGATTTGAGTTACCAGAGTTTCAGCTAGTGGCCAAATACTTAACTATTTGTTCTACCCTAGGATGGATTTAGAAGAACAAAAAAGACATTGGTGTGTGTTATTTTCTTGTTTGTTAGATGGGGTGTACTTTCTCATCTAGGTCAACATTGTTCTAGCCATTCATCTATATAGATATAATTTAAAAGTCTAAGGAAATATTGGGGCAAAATATAGTAACAAAGTTTTTAATTCCCAGTGGGTGGCAGAGAAGCTGAGGAATATTTTTTTCTGAAAAGGATGTGATAAGCCAATTAAGTTTGGGCAGTTATGCTAGAGACTAGTGAAGAATGGGTTTTACTTTAATTTCTGTATCTTTCATTATTGGCTGTATTTTTATTACACAGATCATGGATTTTAGTTATAATAAAATTCCAATTAAAACAACTTAGTTCAATACATAGTCTAAGTTTTCTCATAGGAGACATTTGAGATTTTCTAATGATACATATCAAAAAGAAATTCTTTGAATTAAGATGAATCCAAGAAACTGCTGGACTCCAGGTTTTTAAGGTACAGGCATGTGGTAGTTACATAATCTGGTGTCAACTTGTGAAGGAGTGGGGTCTAGCCTATCAATCATGTTGAAACTTGATGACCTCATTTGGAGGTGCCATGGAGATAAATAGCTCACTGGAATCCAAATACACCCAGATTCTGCTTCATCTTCCTGCTGACAAGATACATGGAGCTACGCTAGAGCCCTGGAGCTGGAGCAACCACGTGGAGACCCCTGTCAGTGCTGAGATGCTTCCACTGCCACTGGATCCACAAGACTATCCACCCACTGGCCTGTGACCTTCCTGAATTCGGCATCATTGCAGATGTTGCATGAGTCTAGGAGGAATTTCTAGATTGGTATCAGACATATGGGCTAATAACAGACTAATGGACTTGATCTGGACTGCCCTAGGATGTTTTCTCAATATACAATTGCTCTTTTATATAAAGCTATTTCTTATACGCATATGAGTGTCTCTGGATTTGCTTCTCTAGTCTACCCAGAATAACAGAAGGTGCCTAGTAACAACAGGAGGATTCAGCTTGTGAAAAGTGAGAGGGAAAAGGGAAGTAGCCTGATACATAAATAAACGCTGGCATCTTTTCAAGCATATTAGATCTCTCTAGAATGAAATATATTTCCAAATCGAGAATCAATCCAACTGATTTCTGCTTGTTAAATTTGTATCCTGCACCCAAACCCTCAATTGTTTCCAATAGTCTTTTTTGTGGAGTCCTTGGTGTTCTCTCTCTATAGAATCATATTGCCTGCAAATAGCAAGAGTTTCACTTCTTCTTTGCCTGATTTTATGAGGGGTACACACACACACACACACACACACACACACAAACAAATGATGCTCCTTTGTTTTTCTCATGTGAGGGGGATAATGCTTTTGGACTTTGTTCCACCAGGTCAGAGTGTTAATCAAGTTTTCTATTTAGAGGTTCTGAAATATTGCATAATAGTACTCCACCCTGGTTGACTCATCCCTTCCTTGCAGCCCCTCAGTGGGGGGATCGTTCCATTGCCTAAATATGGGCTTGGAGTCTCGGTTCCAACCCCCCTTGTTCTCATCAATATGGTTTTGTTTGTTTATTTGTTTTTTTGTTATGTGTCTTCTGATGCTTTTTACCTGGCTCTGATGACTCCTCATGATCGCACTGGTGGTATGCTTCTTCGATGTGGGCTTGTTGCTTCTCTGCTGAATGGCAGCTTGTTTAACTTCAAGCTTTTAATACCCGGGATGCTATATCTTTTAATAGCTGGGCACCATCTGCCTTCTTCACCACATTTGCTTCGGCACCCATTTTGTCTTCAGCAATTTTTTCAAGAAGGTGAGCATCTTAGAATGCTGATTTGTTAGAACAAAGTATTCTTGTATTGAGGGAGGGTATGAACAGAAGCCCAAAGTCTGTCCACTACCTCAGTGTATAACCATATAAATATAAAAATAGGCCAATACCTCTAATTTTGTGGATTAATATATTTACATGTGTACACACCTATGCTTATATCTTTATCCATTGCTTTGCTTCCTAGGTCCTTCCTGTTTCCTTTTACCTCCCTCCTGCCCAACCATCACTTTCACCCTATTTCCGCCTCTTAGAACTTCCTCTTAGCTAGTTTGCTGTTGCTCTGACACCCAAGGATCTCTATCTTCTCTTAATTGTTGACTCTAATTCCCTAGTTGTTCCCTTGTCTATGGCACTGCCTGTTCACCCCACCCTTTGCCCGCCACCCTCTCCTCTCAAGTCCCCCTGGGACAATCAGTCTGCTACTTTCTCCTCCGGCTTGCTTCCCATGCCCACATTATATAAGTAGGCAAACAGTCTATGACATAGACCAAACAGAAAGAAAACAAAAAGCCGAAAAAAGAAAAGAATAAAAAAAAGAGAAAATATAAACATAATTATAGGTCTGTTCGCTGACCTTCATGACTATCTCCCCACTGGTCATGGGGGAACTCTGGGAGACGCCCCTTCCAGTCTCAAGTGCATTTTAGGGGCTCTCCAGGAGTTTTATAGTCTTGCCTTGCTCCAGTTGTTGATCTGTTATATTCCCTTTTTGGTTCACCCTGCTTGGGGCGGGGGTGGGGGGTGGGGGTGTTCAGATTGCACTACCTCCCCACCATGTGACCCCAGAATTGTCCTCTGTCACAGAATGCTCCAGTAAGGGGTCAGCATGACTGGAGCTATTGTCAACCCCACAGTCCCCTCTGTGTCCCAGCCGCTCCCCACAGGGACGTCCTCCTCTGGGCCTGTTGTGCCAGCATGAGGTCCAGACCTTCGTGCCCTTTCTGTTCTTCCTTCCTGGTCTGCTTCTGAGTGGGCATGGCATGCTGGCCCTCTCCCCAGCCTGTCGGTTTAGTGTTCTTCTCTGTCACACATATTTCTAGGGAGGGGGTCAGTTTGGCTCTGGTGGGGGCCAGTGCTGTAGCTGTCTCTTTTCATGCATTCCGCCACGCAGGCACATGCCCTCATGGTTTGGCGCACCATGGTGGGGTCTGCATGCCCACTCCCAATTCTGTGGAGACAAAGCCAATACCCTACCCCTGGGCGGGTTAGTGCCCTGCTCCCCCCATGTCATTGTCTAACTTTCCAATGCCCCTTTTCTCCCTGCCCCCTCCACTGAGGTAAGTGTAATTAACAGAGTGGGTATAGAAGAGAAACCAATATTCAGGTTGAGGTATAGGGAGTTGGGAGGAGGTTAGACCAAACCCAAGGAGGTACATGTTGGTCTAGCACTTTTCTTGAACAAAAAAAAGGCATATGGCGTTTAGAAAATGTTCTCCATTTGGCAGTGGGACTTTTCTTTTCCTACAAATCAGACCCCGAAGAGTAATATTAAAAGATGTCTCATTATAAGTCAATAAAATGAAACAATAATTGCCTAATTTTCAAGATTAGGTTATTTTGCTTCCTTTCTCCATCATTATACGTTCTAATTTTGGATAAATATCCTGAAGTGCAACTAAAAGGAATAAAATAAAATGGTTAGCATTTTCTATTGCTTTTTAAAGTTATGCTTTTTGCATAACTTTAGGAGAAAAGCTGTAATGGTCTATAAATGTTTTCTTCACAATTTACATGCCAATGCATTGTCTCGTGTTAAGATTACACAAATAATTGGTAAGATGATCTGTGGCTTGCCTGTTCTCGCCTAAATAGCCTTAAGGTTTGTTCTGTTGGCCCATCGCTTTTGTGAGTTCAATCCAATTCTCACCATTCTGAACAGAGGCAGAAATTTTGATGGTCTTTTCAACCTTCATCTCACTCACACTAATGATTATGTCACTTCCTTTTGAATTACTCGTGATTCATTTTCTTTTCTCTCTGAAACATAAACGAACCGAGACTGTGAACCTTTTAATGTGAATCTGAAGTGGCAATAGCATATCTGGTTTTGAGTGCCTTATACTTTCTGGAATTATTGACAGCACCTTTTCTGAATGCCATTTGAACAAACATTCTGTTTCTCAAGGTTATGTGGTAGAGGGGAAAAAAACACCCAAATTTCTGGGACAGCAATCAGCTGAAATTATTAATAAAATTACGTTTTCTATTTTAGAGCTACTGAATGATCTACTGTACTAAAATATATTCACATTTTTATTCAAATACATTTTGAGACTTGTTCACTAACAAGAATTCATCCAATAAACAAGTTTTCTATTCTCTTCCAAATACACTAAATATCATACAATGTAAAAAATATTTAAACTATAGTCCCTCTCACAGGTATTATTGCACAACATTTTTGTTTAGCTAAATTTTACATAGGATAGCGTATTTACTGGAGCACCCTGGTTACATGGTGGGTTGGTAACTTGCAAAGCCAGCTGTTTGAAACCACAAGTATGTCTCCCCTGAAGAAAGAGGAAGCTTTCTATTTCTATAGAGGTAGAGCCTCCGAAAACCACCAGGGCACTTCTACACTGTCCAATAAGGTCACTATAAGTAGGAATCTACTCGATTGTAGTGAGTAATTTTCTTTTTAATTTTGTTTTAGGAACCTACTTAGCTGATCTATTCAATGAACAAGCCAAGTTAAATCAATTTTAAAAGGAACAATTTATTATATTAGAAACCTTTTAGTACAAAGTGGGAAGTGTCTTTTACCTTTTACTACAAATGGCAAAATATCACCTAGTAAGTATATTGATAAGACGTCAAATATTCATAGATAATTTTTCTGAAGATGTTAGAATATGAAATCGGTTGAAAACAGTTTTGTAATTATAATTTGTTTTCTGGAAAAATGTGTGCACTCGTTAATCTGCCCTTGAGTGACCCTCGAGGTCAAAGGAGAAAGGTCCCACTGAGTTCCCAAGGCTCTATGGAAGCGGGCTTCTCCATCTGTCTGGTGTGAGCTGACTGGTGGGTTTAAACCACTGCCCTTTCAAGTCACAGTCCAGCATTGCACCCAACGTTTCTCCAGGGAACCTCTGTGTGGGGTGTGTGGGGTGTTTGGGTGTGGGATGTGGGGGAGGGGTGAGAAATGTACAGGTATTTTAAAATTCAACTACTATTTAGAATTTAATCAACATAATCTTTAAAATGTTTTATTTATAGAGCATGGCTTGGCCACATATTATATGCTGTTCATTAGGAGTAAATAGGAAATAGTAGTTAATATTGCAGTCTCTAAAACAGTACTGATCACTCTCAGCCTTTCAGTTAGTCCGGCAATTGTCTTACCTTGGGTAAAATACTTAAAAGTGGTAGTTTAACTTCTTTATTACTAAATGAGGAAAATAATGTTATCTTTCTCATGTTTTTGCTTTATGAGGTAAATGGACTGGAATAATTCTGGGCACATAAAGTTTATTATTATTGTTTTTCCATTTGGTAAGAATAGAGTGCTAAAAAGGTAGAGTGGGCCCTATATATTTAAGGACAGAAGTAATAAATTAACTTATAAACACATGCTAATTGCTAATTGTGATGAATGCAGTAAATTAAAAATATTACAGAATTATGAAAACAATCATATAATGCAGTGATACCCTGTAGGCATCTATTGGCATCCCTAAAATAGCTTTGTAACACTGCATGAGCATGGCAGAGACAATGGGCCTTATGGTTGAGAAGTCAAAAACGACAGATAAGCATGCTTTCAGGCCCAGCAAAGAAGGGGCTCTATTGTCTGCATCATTGTCTCCTGAGTATTTGTAACCTACTCACTTTTGAAAGAAGGCCCATCATTGTGAGTGGGGCTTGTGAGTTCTGTATGACGATTGCAATGAGTTATCAAACCCAGATAAAATATGGAGTGCTGTGTTGTTATTAGGTGCCCTCGGGTGTGTCTCAACAAAGAAGCCCTGTGCAGAACAGATCGGCACGGCCTGATATGGTGCCATCCTCACAATTATTATGGTTGAGCCCACTGCCGAAATGCTGTGTCAATCCATCTTGTCCTTTTTCCACTGCCCTTCTATCTTACTGAGCATGATGTCTTTTCCAGCGACTTCTCTGTCCTGATAACATGTCCAAGGTATATGAGATGAAGTCTCCATATTCTTGCTTTTAAGGAGCACTCTGGCTCTAACTCTTCCAAGACAGAGTTGCTTGTTCTTCTGGCAGTCTTTGGTGCTGCGGCAGGGACCAGTAGTGTTCGAATTGCTGGAGTTGCTGCTCTGAACTCTACTGTTAGGTTCCATTAAGTAATTTCCAACTCAGCAACCCTATGACCAGCAGAGCTCTCCCACAATTGTTTGGATTTTCTCAACTCACTGAGACGTTAGACTCCATGGTAGAACTGCCCCTCTGGGTCTCTGAAACGGCAACTCCTATGGGAGTAGAAAGTCTTGTCTCTCTGACCTTCCAGCCCAAACTCACTGCCGTCAAGTCAATTCGGACTCACAGTGACCCTACAGGACAGAGTAAAACTGCCTCTCTGAGCTCCTGAGACTAGAACGCTTTGCATGTATAGACAGACTCATCTTTCTCCCATGGAACGCTGGGGGTTACAAACTGCTGACCTTGTGGTTACCTGCCCAAATCATAGCCCATTTTCCACTAAGGCTCCATTGCCATGGGCAGCTGATACTTATAATTGTGATTCTTTCCCTTCCAGCATGTGAAGTTAGAGGTCAAAAGACACCCCTGTAACATTCTTTTTTACAACATAACTATAACACAAATTTTATAATGTAAGTTTTCATTTATAATGAAACTTATAATGAGCCTTTTTTGAATTGATTTAATTCTAAAAATAAGAGCACATATAAGTTTCCATATAAAATGATCTCCCTCTTAAAAATAGGTTCCATTGAATTCCCCAAAAAATGAAGCAGAGGAATTTAATAAGACAAACACCATATAGTAATGTTGGCATATTTCTTTTAATGGCTTTAATGATATGGTATTTGTGTTAGGCTGGTCTTACTATAGAAACAAATCCAGAGGTACTTATATGTGTGCAAGAGAGAGCTTTATATACAACAGCAATTGCATATTGAGAAATCATCCCAGCCGAGTCCCGATCAAGTCCATAAGTCTGATACTAGCCCTTCTGTCTGATACTAGTCTGTAAATTCCTCTTTAGACTCACAGAGCGCATGCAATAATGCTGAATGCAGGAAGATCACATGCTGGTGGGTGAAAAGTCTGGTAGTGGACACATCTCCTGGGCTCTGGCTGCTATCTGTGTGCCTCTATGTGGCTTATCAAGAGGAATGTGAAGCAGAGAGTGGCCCACCTCCAGGGAGAAAGATAGGAAGTTCCCAGAAACCTCATGAGAACACCATTCCCATAAGGAGGGATCATCAGGCTGTGAACTGACTGCCAGGTGAGAATCCACCCCTTCATTTTTTTATCAAATTGACATGAAATTGTCTAACTACCATAGCATTATAGTTCTTCAACCGTTAATGTTTATTGGAAGTCTGTCACCTACAGAAATATACTTCTCCATGTCCTTTGTTTGTTTACTAAGATTTGTTTTATTCTTTTTATTTAAATCACTTTACTGGGGGCTCATACAATTCTTATCACAATCATCCACTGTGTCAAGCACATTTGTACATTTGTTGCCAATATCATTCTCAAAACAT
>NW_022107431.1:81425044-81425940 GCF_000313985.2 Echinops telfairi | reverse complement strand
AAAAATGTGACTTTAGAGAGAATGAAATTCAAATTTAGTTTTTCTAATTATTCATTTTTATTGCTTGCTATTGATTGAGAATTTATAAAGCAAAGAAAAATATTTTTAAAAGTCTTCATGGCTTAATGGGGGTTCCAGTTACCATTATGAATGTTATTTATATGCTGACTACAGATTAAGGTGAAATGTGGCTGAAAGAGCTAAAGACAGTGCTAAAATAACAAAATGGAATGATATCTTAGGAGATTCACAGTCACTAGATTCCATATCAGTGGCTGCTTTTAAATGGCTATTCCCACAGAAAGAACAAAATATTACAGTCCACAGATTGTTAATAAAATTCAAGTCACACATGCCAAATTTACTTCATGCCTTCTAATTATGTATCAAATTCTCCATTTAAAATAAATGTATGGAGTATAACAATTTCAAAAACAAACAAAACTTGTTTCAGATATCTTTGGCTAAATCCTGCGAAGCTGAGGACTAGATCCTGAATCCATCCCAGCTGCACGACGTTAACAGATCACACAGTATCCTTCCCAAGTCTCTCCTGCTGCTACTCTAAAGTTTCCTTGAGAGCAGTGGTTCTCAACCTGTGGGTCGTGACCCCTTTGGGGGGGCGAATGACCCTTTTCACAGGGGTCGCCTAAAACCATGGGAAAACACATATTTCCAATAGTCTTAGGCAGTGGTTCTCAATCTTCCTAATGCCGCAACCCTTTAATACAGTTCTTCATGTTGTGGTGACCCCCAACCATAAAATTATTTTCATTGCCAGTCAGGGTGCAGTGTAGCAAAGATGAAGCATACAACTTTCCTCTAGTTCTTAAATGATTCCTTGCCCCCGTCCCCCACACTACCATGATCTCAATTCTATCTTACAAATCTGGCTA
>NW_022107431.1:81421980-81423017 GCF_000313985.2 Echinops telfairi | reverse complement strand
TTTTTTTCTTTATATATTTCAGCTTGTCAATTTTTTTTCAACATTTGTATTAGGTACAGTGAAAGGAGACATTCCTGACACACACCTTTTCTGGTTTTCAACCTCATCGCATCCCCTTGTTCTGTTTGAATAAACATCTTGCTTTATGTTTGGGTTCTCCATGAACATGATCATGTGTTCTGGGATTCTCATTTTTTGCAATACTACTAGTCATTTGTTAAAATTAAAAGTCAAATGTCTTTTAATATCAAATAAAACACAGGCGAATCTCTGTTTTGGTGTTATATTCTTTTAGCCATGATGCACAGGAAATCAGCAATGATATCCTTTATCCAAACCTTGTTAATCTGAGTTCAATTTCTGGCATTTCACTGTCAACATGTTGTTGTAAAGAAAGCTATATCCCTTTGAAATGTGTATATTTACCCAGAATCACTTCATGCTTTCAAGTTGAGGGAGCAATGATTATCCTCAAAAGGCTTGAGACAGAACCTGAAAACTGAGTTAGAGAATAGATTCTGCCTAAAACTGTGATTGAGAATGAATGGTGTCTTTACCAACAAGGGAGACATATGGGGCTTCCTACACTGCACTGAGGAATGGCAGGTTACTAGTCAATACATTCACATCTAGGGAGAGGTCAATGCACACCATACCAGGTTAAATTAGTGTTGCCCTGGGGAGTAGAGTGAGGCAGAAGGCGGGTTTAGTAGGGATAGAATGATTGGCCTCTGTTTTCCATGGGAGGATGTGATGGAATTGCTCGACTTGTCTGAATAATTCCGTGACAGATAGAGAAGTGAAATCAAGTGGTTGAGAAATAGTAGAGTGCTAGTGGCCAAGCTGACACAAGACCTAGCCTGGCAGGAAGGCACATATATAGTAAGAGGAGAGGAACTCTCAGTTACACCCTTAGAACCCAAGTTATCAAAACAACATTAGAAATTTTAGTTTTTATAAAAAAAGAGGCAAAGATAGTTCTTGAAAAGAAGTTGGGAAATAGTTGTATCTTTAGAGAAGACGGAGAGATGGAAACA
>NW_022107431.1:81419633-81421510 GCF_000313985.2 Echinops telfairi | reverse complement strand
TGGTCCCGTCTTTCTCCCGTGGCTTCTACCTCCGTGGGTCAGGAAGCCAACCTGTGTCTCTGCCTCACAGTTTCATAGTCTTGGCACTACTCCTCTGTTTGTCTTATGTTCTCGTATCCTCAGCTTCTGGTACTGGTCAGATTCCTTTGCTCTGTCCCACAGGCTCCATACCACAGTCTCTGGTACCCCTGGTCTCAGCCTGTGCCACCTCAGACATGCTCTTCTGCCAATAATTCTGGGATTTCTCTCTCTCCCCATTTCAAAGATGGCTTATACTAATATAGCCAGAGGAGTGCCAAATAAGACTCACCAGTCCCCTGTACAAGGGTTATACATACTCTATTTACATGGTCCCATCCGATTATTTGGTGGGAGTTAAGAGTTACTGATTGAAGAGCTTTCTTAATAAATTTCATTCTACCACATCTTGCTGTGTTGATAAGTGAGGACTGAGTGTATTAGGAAACTAGAGTCTAATACTTACTATTAGAATCCCTAATTCAGAATCATAATCTAATTTTATTTAGTTTACAACTATTTTTTTCTGATTTTGGATTGAAACATGTATAACTCTTCAAAAACTTGTAAATACTAGCACACTTGATAGAATTTTTCTTATGGTGATTAAAAATGGAAGAAGATTTCAATTGGCTATAATAGGTCATATATAATGGAAGCAAATAAAACACATTCATAGAGAGATAAAATTGAGTTAATCAGAATAAAATCTATATGTGTACCATTAAAGAAATGGTTGAAGATTAATTTGAATTCAGTCTACCACAACATTAATTAATTACATCAAAATAATAAAAGTTCTAATTTTTTTCTAAGAATTAGAATGAAATACTATAATATTTTTGAGCCTGATACCTTAAAAAACTAAGCCATCCTGACACAGTCTATTACATTAATTTCAACCCATTTGCCAAGGAGAAAGTTTGATCTTCTCCAAGTGCTTTCCACTTAATGACCCTCTACGTTTTTTTCATAAGCTAGTCTGTATAGGTCAACATAATCAGCTTGCATACTCCAGCATTGTGGGTACTCTGCAGAAGACACACTATCATAGTTCCTTATAGAAAAAATGTTACTTTCATAAAACTGATTGTGGTGGTGGCTGTACAACTCTTGTTGATGTGATTAAACCATTGAATTGTATGATGTGTGATTTATGACAATAAAACTATTGGCGAAAAAAAATAAAAGAGAACATTATATGGAGTGGTTGGCTTCCATTATGAAATCAAGTTATGTTCAACTAATCCAGATAGCATACCATGCTTATATATTCTTCCACTTTTCTAGATCCTATGCCATCCTCCTTTCAAAGTCGTCCATAGTCTTCCTCCAATTACAAAACAAAACTCCGTCGCTATCACTTGTTCTTATGAGAGAATAGAGAAATGTAGGCTGATGAGTGCCGATACACTGCTTGACCAACTAAAAAACTCAGCAGTGCAATATTTATGAGATAGTCACAATGAACGCTCTTTGTTTTGCAGTTTACATGATGTGATGCCTTAACTGTATGCATCTATTGGACACTAGAAAATAAGTGAATATGCCAGAGAAATTAATTTCCTATTTGATAAGAGAAATATTATAAACCTAAATCTCCTCTCCTCAATAGGTGTGCTTTTGCACCAATAGCCAGTACCACATAGATATACCAAACCTAGCCTTGCTACAGGTATTTCTAAACCTCAAATTATCTGATACTTGGATTGACACAATTGTTAGGGAACTTTGCTTGTATATTTCCATCAGTACTGTGATGCTTTTCAGATTATTATTCAGATTATCAATCACATGGGTAATTGTGTGTACTTGATCTCTGGTATTTCTTTTTCTCTGGCTCACAATTTCTTTTTTTT
>NW_022107431.1:81416537-81418177 GCF_000313985.2 Echinops telfairi | reverse complement strand
TGCTCCTTGGGAGAAAGTTGAAGCTATCTGGTCCCAATAAAGATTTATAACCTCAGAAACACTACATATTATGAGTCATTATGGACTATGTGGCTTTGAGTAAACGTGACTGCAAAAGTTATTGGATCAAAAACATGGCTCAATAAATGAGGTTATGATAGATGTATTAATTACCAATTAATAATAAAAACAAATAGAGGATAAGATAATTAATATATTAATGAATACAAAGTGGTGAAATGTCTTCATATTAAAGACATAAACAGTAATGGCCTGTGATTATATGTTTATATTATACATACTATTTGGATATGTCTAATCAACCCAATGGTGAATATGGACTTATTTTTATTAATTATTTCAATAGTTATGGGTAAAGTACTGAACCAATAGTAAGATATGATAGTCAAAGGCACTTCTCAAGAAAACCAGCGATCCCAATATCTCAATGTGCAAAAGATAGGACACATCACACAATACTAAGCAGATTACAATGAAATTGCATTGCTTTGGAAATTATGGAAAAGACCTTTGATAAAAGTATAATTTAAGATTAAACCTACCCAGAGGTACTGCTACAGCAACAAAAAGAAGGAAATAAAGAAAGGAAAAGGTCTCAATTACTGCAGGTGTGAAGATTAAACCCAAGAAAGCTTATCAAACAGCTCTATCATGAGTGAGAATTGACTGTAGTCTTAAACGAGAACAAAATATCCAAGGGAATTTCTGAAAGGGATAAAAAAGTAAAATTCGATTTTTAAAAATGCACCTGAAACCCTAATAAGCCTTATTTCAGTTTTTTGAAATGTATATGATTATTCTACTTATTTAAATTTGAAAATAAAATATCAAAATACTAAGTTTAGAAAATACAATTCTAGACCATTGTGGAAAAATTATGAGAGAGAGCAAAAAATAAAAAGTAGAATATAGCTGACATTCAAGCCATCCTTATTTTTATTATGCTGAACATTAATGTTTCTAATAGTTTGTCAAATGGAATATGTAATGATTGATATTCTAGGAATAAGTGAGCTGAAATAGACTGGTATTTACCACTATGAATCAGAAAATCATAGGGCTAACAAGGTGGGAATGACAGATTCAAGCTTTTGCCTTCATTATCAAAAAAGAACATTTCAAGATTTATCTTGAAATAATGCTGTCAGTGATAAGACAATATCTATCTGAATATAAAGAAAATGAGTCAATACAATATTATATAACTTTATACACTAATCACAAAACATCATGATGCAAAAATTGAAGAATTCTATCAAAGTCTTCAGTCTGTAATTAAGCAAACATGCAATCAAGGTGCATTTTTAATTATTGGCAATTGAAATGCAAAAGTTGGAAACAAAGAGGAGGAAACAAGAGTTGGAAAATATGTCTTGGTGATAGAATCAAACAGAGATCACAGAATAGAATTTTGTAGGACCAATGACTTCTTCAACAGATACATGTTTTTTCAATACAAAAGTTGGCTAAACATTGACTTCTTCAAAGGAAGAGAAAGTTTCCAATGGCAAATCAAAAAAAGACCAAGTATAATATTATAATGAAATGTGCAAAGACCTTTAAAGTAAAAGAACTTAAGAAAAAAAAATCAAGCCTCCATCTCCAGTATTGAAAAATTC
>NW_022107431.1:81413878-81415531 GCF_000313985.2 Echinops telfairi | reverse complement strand
GTTTTTATAGCACATAGCACATAAAATGAAAATAAGAACCTTATTTAGGTTATTTAGAATTTTTTGGAGTCCCTTTATAATGTTTTATATTTTATTTACATGTAAGTTATAAATTATAAAAATTTAAAATAATGATCAAAATGAAAGTATTTCAGTATAGTAAAGGATTGATAATTTTAATATTCATATTTCATTATAATATTGGTGATATTATTATGGTAGTAATAATAATAAATAAATAATGTTAAATATTCATACTTACTAGAAGTTATTTTTAAACATTTATCCTTGTGGGTTAAAAGGATGATCAGAAATGCTAAGGTGCTGCTCCTGCAGTATTCATTTAACCAATATATGTTCTCTTTTTCTTTTACCATAATGAAGCTATCTAACTACCTACAGGGGATGTTATAAAGATTAATTACTTCATTTCTGTAAGAGTTCATAAAGTTTAATAATATTAAATAAAAGGACAAATGAAAGATTGAGGTAAGAGCTATTAAACATTGTTACAAGCTCATCCATTATTATCATTTGTAAGGATGAAGGTCAATATTCCTCGTGCAACATTTATTAATATACAGTCAGAATACCCGATACAATTTTTAATAAACATTTCAAGGAACTACTGTATGCATTGTATGTATAAACATATTAAAACTTCCATTACACCTTCACGAACCTCCAATTAACACTTTAAGAAATTCAGAAAAACACACCCATTATCAGTGTCTACTCACAGCAACCCTACAGGAAGGACGTAGTACAGCTTCCCTGTAGCAATACCACATGGTTTCCAATAACAAAAGCATGAGACTTCCACACAGTTCTCCATCAGAGTGGCTGGTGAGTTTGAACTGTCATTTTAGTTGACCAGCTAATTTTTAATCACTAGTCTATCTATGATCTCTTTTAATACTTCCTCTCTTTTTTTTACCCATGACAATGAACTGCATTTTTCCTAGCTCTCTGATGTTTTTTCATATCCTTCCTTCATTGATCTCTTCATAAATGAAGTTCTCTTGAATACTGTGCAGTTTTCTGTGTATATAAACTATTATTCCCATATAAATAACTTCAAAATCTATATTATTTGAATTTTTTCTCAACAATTCGACAAGGGTTTACTTTATGGGTATTTCAAACTCATTTTACTTCTGTAGCTTAGTTTTTATAAGGACAGGAAATATAAGTTTAAGAGGACAAGCTGAGGAGCCGGAGCTGGATTCTACTACTAATTCCGGTGACTGCTGCCAGCGTTGGTGGGTCAGTTCTGATTTATGCTGACACGAAGCTGTAAGGAGTAGAACTGGTCTATTGGATTTTCATGAACATAGTTAGAACACAGTCAGATTACCAGCCATTTTTCTTCCATGATACTGCTGGGGTGTTCTAACTGCTAAGTTTTAGGCTAGTCATGAAAGGCAAACCATTTCTGCCACCTGGGTTCCATTTCACAGGGACTAAAATGCAATACCACTGAATCAATTCCCAAGTCATACAACTGTATGGGAACCAGTAGTCTCCCTGGGAACAGCTTGTGAGTTAGTACCTATGACTTTGGTTTAGCACCCCAATGCCCACCCCACAGTGCTACCAGAGCCCTTGTTATGCCAGTTATCTTCTCTGAGTCTTAGTCTCTTCCTCTTTATA
>NW_022107431.1:81411073-81412253 GCF_000313985.2 Echinops telfairi | reverse complement strand
TCAAGCTAATGGCTAAAAAGAGCAGGAGTAGAAATATTAATTTCTGATAAAATATAATTTATAGTAAAATCCAATATAAGAGAGCAAGAAAGACATTAAATTATCAAGGATCAATTGAAAAATATGGCAAAACCATATTACATATTCACCTAATAAAAGAGCAACGAAATACATTAACTAAATTCTTAAAGAGTTATAGAAAAAATAAACAACTCCAAAAAAAACACTACTTTCAATAAATAATAGTACAACTGAAAATAAACTCAACAAAGATACAGAACTAAGTGACATTTTTTATCAACTAACTTGGCCTGAGAGTCACATACAGAATACTTCAACAACAACTCAGAACACATAGAACATTCTCCAGAGTAAACATAACCAGGCATCGTGAGGGAGCACGTCACTGTGCCCAGGGAATCAAGACCAAAGTCTCAGAGAACACCAAGGTCAACTACCAAATTATATAGTTCACAAAGGACTGTTTTTCATCCTGATTTAGAATGGAGTAACCACTGGGGTCTTACAAGTCTGTGAGCAATCAACTAAGGTGCAGCTATTGACCTCCCCCCATCTAGAAGAAAGAAAAGTGACCAAAAAAAAAAAAAAAGAGAAAACCACGTGGAAATAATTAACCCAGTGGAATAAAGGACCCTGCTAACATCATTCCCCACAACCCTGAGTTGAGAAGAACTATTTTTGCCCAGCTACCACCATGAACTGGTTTGAAAAAAAAATGCATTAGAAGGTCCAGGATAGAGTGGGAGAAAAATGTTAACCCGAACTCAGAATCAAGAGTGTAGGCTTACTGATTGTTTAGAGCTTGGTAGGACCTGGAACTGAACTAACCTCCATGTTACAATAATCAACTATTAATCATTTTAGACACACACACACACACACACACACACATACAAAAGGTGTGGGGGGAAGAATTTACCAAAGCAGAGTATTCAGAGAGTTAGAAAAGACTAATGGAAACGAAACACAGAACTAAAGCGGATTGCACAATGTTATATTAATTTAAGGCCTAACTATGCAGGAATTGAATAAGAATGTCTGTGAATTGTAGAATGCAATACTTTGATCTTCTCTGTAAACCTTCATTAAATTCATAATAAAATGATTAGAAAAATAAATAAAAAGTGAATGAGACGGGGGAGAGACTCCATCATCATCA
>NW_022107431.1:81402400-81409446 GCF_000313985.2 Echinops telfairi | reverse complement strand
GGAGCAACTGGTGGGTTTGAACTTCTAATTTTGAACACATCAAAATCTAGCCAGCAGCAACACCCGGGTTGTTTTTTGGTTTTGATTATTGTTCAGACTATAATAATTGAAAAAATACCTTATCTTTTTATATAAGAGAAATTGAGTTAAGTTGACTTAAAACTGATGTTGTAGGGAATATTTTTGGCTTACTATACCATACAATAAAGTTAAGAGGTTATATATTTTATAGTAACCTTCTTTAAAACATCTTGATGAAAACTGAAATATTAGGAGTCTAATTCCCTAATAATCTTGTCACTGTTTTCTTTAGTGGCAGGCTAAGTTACCAGGCTTTAAAAAACCTGATAGACAAATGGCTGAAACCTATGAGCTTACTTTTATAAGGACAACCATCTACTTTTTTGAAGAGTAAAAGCAGATTTTCCCCTGTCAGCGTGATCTGCTCTTTATATTCATTTTCATTACTTTCTGCAACATACTGATTGTCTCCACAGTATTGCTTTAACTAAAGAACAAACCTTAGGGGAGGGAAAAGGCATTAAAAATATCTACACATCTGCTTTCCACCTCTCCATTATTACCAAGAATGTTCTAAATCACCTTGTGTCTGATGACATTAAATCAGTGGGAACTGGCAAAGGAATCTGTCAGTATGCTGATAATGCACTCACTATACTGCCTGGCCAGTTTATATTCTGTCACTTTCTATTTAAAGGGCACTAAATAGAACCATTTTTATCTAGGGCAAGTTTGTATAAGTAATTCCATTTTTTGTTTTCTTGCCGGCTATAGTAATTATCTCATAATAAAAATATCATAAGCATCTGACATTTTTTGTTGAATTCATTTTGTAATACTTGCTTTATTCTGATTTCATTTTCAGACCTTAAAAATACACTATAAATCGGGAGTGATTTAAATATATCTCAACCAAAGGCCTTTTTTAAAAAAAAATTAAAAAAAAAAAAAGATTTTAATGAGTTTTTAGTGAAATTTTACACACCAACTTAGGATTCAACTTAACCATTTCTACACATATTATTTATATTCATTAGTAATATTTCCCACATGGTGTCAACCTCCTCATTACGTTCATTCTTGTATTTGGCTTCCATTATTCTTGGTTCTCTGATCACATCTCCAGACCTTTGTGGTAATGTTGACAATTTGGTCTCAAGTAGATTATTGCTTATTGTTTTTACTTAAAAGGAAAACAGTTCTCGTGGGTAATAAAATAATTTGAGTCAATCTTTCACCACTTGAAATTCCAGTTTTAGATATAGTTGAAGTTCAAAATTAAAGGGCATATTGTGGCTATAGTCAATGAGATTCTCCAGGTTACCAGTAAATCTGGTCTTAGAAAAATAATCATTGAATGTTGTTCTACAGTTTACTCTGAGGCTGTCTACTGTGGTCCCAGGGAGACTATTAGTTTAGCCAGGCATCATCTACTCTGGAAGTGTGGGCTGTGGTTGATGAAGGCAACTGGTTCTGAAGACTGGCTTCATCCTTGAGTCTTTGATTTCCTTCCTTCTCTTTTGCTCCAAATGAGTAGAGACCAAAAGTTGTTTCTTACCAACCAGTTCCAAACAATTGAAACTCAGTAGAGTATCAGACGCATAACTTAAAAAAATATTTTTTCTTGGGGCTCTTACATCTCTTATCACAATCCACACATTCCTCCAATGTGTCAGGCACATTTGCACATATGCCGGCATCATCATTTTCAAAGCATTCTCTTCCCACATGAGCCCCTCATATCAGCTCCCCATTTCTATGCACTCCACCCCCCACCCACCCTCCCTCACGAACACTTGATAAGTTATAGATTATTTTTTCCATAGCTTACATCGTCCTCCATCGCCCCTCACCCACTTTACATTATTCATCCCCCTGGGAGGGGGTTCTAGTTTGATCCTTGGGATCAGTTCCCCCTTTTTCTCCCCACCCTCCCCTAATTCTCCTGATATCTCTACTCTCTTTGTTGACCCTGAAGGGTTTATCTATCCTGGAGGAAAGTTGTGTGTTTCATGGTGCTATACTGCACCCTGACTGGCTCACCTCTTCCCTGTGACCCCTCTGTGAGGGGATGTCCAATTGTCTACAGATGGGCATTGGATCTCAACTCCATGCCCCCCACCCCATTCATCTTGGGTATTGTTTTATTCTGGGTCTTACATGCCTGATACCTAATCCCATCAACACCTCATGATCACACAAGCTTGTGTACTTCTTCCATGTGGGCTTTGTTGCTTCTTAGCTAGATGGCCTCTTGTTTATCTTCAAGCCTTTAATACCCCAGATATGATATCTTTTGATAGCTGGGAACCATCAGGTTTCTTCATCACATTTGCTTATGCACCCATTTTGTCTTCAGTGATCATGTATGGAGTTGAGATCGCAGAATGCTAGATTGTTAGAACAAAGTGTTCTTGTGTTAAGTGAGTACTTCAGTTGAGGCCAATATCCATATACAACCTTAATTCTTAACATATAGATATGAGTACATAGTTCTATTACCCTCTCATCATATATGCATTTACATATGTACATGCCTGTATTTAGGCCTCTACAAATGTCCTTTGCCTCCTGGTTCTTTCCTCTATTTCCTTTTTACTTCCCTCTTTTCCCACCGTCATGTTCAGCCTTCGTTCAGGTTTAAAAATTACTCATTGCTACATTACCCTTGATTGATCCTCACCAGGCATCCTACAACCTACCTTCCATTGATTTTAGTTCACTTGTTGTTCCCTTGTCCCTGGGTTGGTACCCCCTCCCTTTCTTTCTCCCACCTCCCCTTCTCTTATATTCCCCTGGAACCATTGGTCCCATTCTTTCATCTCCGGATTATTTATCGCCCCTTATTTTGATAGACATGCAGATACACTAGTAAGTGCAAAAACCAGGCAAAGCCAAATAAAACAACAAAAAAAGTCAAAACCAACAAAAAATAACAACAGCAGAAAGCACGAACAATATGCCAATAACAAAAAGAAAGCCACTGGCAAAAAATGGAAAAACCTATAAATAGTTCAAGGTCTGTTTGTTGGCCTTTACGAGTGTTTTCTAGTCGAGTCTGATGGGGTGCCACACTCTGTCTCCAGAATCTATTTTTGGTATTCCCTGGTGTTTCATCACTCTGCTACCTCTGCTGCATGCCCTCAGTGCCTTGCCCCAAGGTGGTGGAGCGATACTATGCACTATTGCTGCACTGTGTGTCCAATGCAGTCCCCTGCAGCATCAAGATTGACCAAGAGACACCGAGTCCCGTGGTGGGACTGGCCCTAAGGTTCTCCTCGTGCGTTGTCTGCTCTGAGCAGGAGCATCATACTTGGGATTTGGTGGGCCTGGATGTCCTCTCCTCCTTCTCCATCCCTTTGCATTTCTCCTTGTGCTCTAATCTGATGCACCCCTCTCCCCAAGCTGTAGCCCCAGTGCTGTCCTCTGAGGTTCATTTGTCTGGATGGGGGTGGTGTCCACATAATTGGGATTGGGGTCGTCCCCACTGACATCTCTATTGGTTCCTTGGTACATGCCAGTATGTTGTATTCACATTTGACACATAAGGTTGAAGCCGGGTCTCTCTCTCCTGCTCCTTTGGAGATAGAAACAATACCCTCCCCTTGGTTGGATTAGCGCCCTGCTCACAACCTACCCATGTTTTTGTTTTCCTCTTTCTTTCCCACTCTTGTTTAATTGGCTGCTGTTATGTATACCTGGATTGGGTTTGGCCCTTGCCATAGTTGCTGGACCTCACCCAAGAATGAATGTATATAGGAGCTTTTCACCTATGTCCCATTTTTGTTTTGTTTTTGTTTTTAAGCTTACCTCAGTGGACTCATGTTGTACTTGTTTTACTGTGCTTGACTTACTACACTTATCATGATTTCCTCCAGTTCTTCCCATGCAGCAATGTGCTTCTTGCGTTCATCACTGCATTTTAGGGACACGTAGTACTCCATTGTATGTATGTACCACAATTTTTTGATTCATTCATCTCTTGATGGAAATTTGGGTTGTTTTCAACTCATTGCAATTGTGAACTGTGCTGCAATGAACATTGGAGCACAGATGTCTGGCTGTGGTTTGTTTCTTGCCTCTTTGGATATATGCCTAGTAGGGGGATTGCTGGGTCGTATAGTAGCTCAATCTCCATCCATTTTAGATATTGCCAAATCAACTTCTATAATGGCTGTACATACCTATAGGTCCATCAGCAATGGACCGGAGCTCCTATCTCCCCAAAGCCCCTCCAAAGTTTCTGACTTTTTGAATTGGGCTATCTTTGAGGATGTTAGGTGGTTTTAGTTGTTTTAATTTGCATTTCTCCTATGGCTAATAATTGGGAACATTTTCTCATTCATTTATTGACCATTCGGATTTCTGCCCCTGTGATACTTCTGTTCAGGTCGTTTGTCGACCTCCTCAGTGGGCAGTTGGTTTTTTTCTTATTGTAAGCTTGCAATGTATTATAGATTTTAGTAATAAGGCCTTTGTCTGATGTGTCATTACTAAAGATGTTTTCACAGTTTGTGGACTCTCTTATTACTCTCTTGGTGAATACTTTTGATGTACACAGGTGATTTATCTTCAGTATAACCCGCTTGTCAATGTGTGCTTTCTCTGTATTTGTATTCTTCCCTATTTTCGATAGCCTATGTATTCTCTGTGCGAAACTTCTCAGATTTGTCCCAATTCCCTCATTAATGGCTCTAATAGTTTGGGATTTTACCCCAAGGTTTGTGATCCACCATGAGTTTATCATTGTGCATGGAGTGAGGTAAAGGTCTTACTTCATTTTTCTGCAAGTAGATATCCATTTTCCCCCCAGCACCACTATTTAAGAGGACATCTGCTTCCCATTGGATATTTTGGGACCTTTATCAAAAACCAGCTTACTTTTGCTGATCTTCTTAGTTCTGGGTTTTCAGCTCGTGTCCATTCATCTGAGTATCTGTCATTATACAAGTACCACGCTGTTTCGACCACCGTGGCGATATAATACATGCTAAAGACAGGTAGAGCAAGCCCTCCCACCTTGTCCTTCTACTTGAGGAGTTTTCTGCTAATTCTGGGCTTCTGCCCTCTCCATAAGAAGTTGGTAATCAGTTTTGCCAATTCTTTGAAGAAGGATGATGGTATTTGCATCAGGATAGCATTAAACATACAGTGCCTTGGGCAGAACTGACATCTTTACTATATGGAGGAATTCTTACAATCCACGAGCATGGGATATTCTTCCATTTGTTTAGGTCACTCTTGGTTTCTTGTAATAGTGTTCTATAGTTTTCCTCGTACAAATCTTTTGTATTTGTAGTCAGGTATATCCCTAGATATTTCTATTTGCGCTTGACTGTTTTAAAGGGTACTACCTTTTTAATTGCCTCTTCTGGGATGTAGTCTGATGTGTATAGCAGTCTGATAGACTTTTGTTTGTTGATCTTGTATCCTGTCAATCTGCTATATTTTATCACTTCCAACACTTAATTTATGGAGTTATGGGGATTTTCGATTTATAAAACCATATTGTCTACAAATAACGATACTTTCACCTCTTCTTTCCCCAGATGAATACTTTTGATGTCTTTTCTTTTTCTTATGGTGTTAGCTAGGAACTCCAGTACAATGTTAAATAGGATTGGGACAATGGTCATCCTAGTCTGGCCCCATTTTTCAGTGGAATTGTTTTCATCTTTTCTCCATTGACTATCATGTTGGCAGTTGGTTTTTTATATATAACTTGTATGATATTGAGGAATTTTCCATCTATCCCTATCTTCTTGAGTGTCTTAAACAAAAATGGGCGTTAGATGTTGTCAAATGCTTTTTTTTCTGTATCTACTGATATTATCCTCTGGTTCTTATAATTTTTGCTTTCAATGTGGTGAATAATCCTAATGGTATTTCATATGTTGAACCATCCCTGCATCCCTGGTATGAACCCCACTTGGTCATGGTTAATTATTTGTTTTATATGCTTTTGTATTCTATTTTGTTACCGATTATTGCATCAATGTTCATTAAGGATATTGGTCTGTAGTTTTCAATTCTTGTGGGTTCCTTGCCCACTTTAGGTATCAAGTTATATTAGCTTCATTGAAAGTGTTTTGGAGTTTATGGTCTTTTTCTATGTTCTGGAAGATTTTGTCTATGATTGGTGTCAGTTCTTCCCTGAATGCTTGGTAGAAATTTCCTGTGAAGCCATCTGACCTGGGGGATTTTTCTGTTGCTAATCCCTTGATAAACTTGTCTATTTCCTCCATTGCTTCGGGTATGTTGAGGTTCTTGATGTCTATCTGGGATAGTCTCAGGAGGGATTGTTTTTCCAAGTATATGTCCATGTCTTCTAAGTTGCTGAATATGTTAGTGTACAGGCCTTCACTGTACTGTGTAATTATCCTTTTGATTTCATTAGGGTCCACTGTAATGTCCCCTGTTTCATCTCTCATCCTTGCTATTGAAATTTGTTGCTTCCTCTTTTTGGTTTGGCTTGCCATTAGTCTATCAATTCTGTTAATCCTTTCAAGGAACCAAATTTTAGCTGCATTAACTTTCTCCATAATTTTCTTATTTTCCCTCTCCTGTATGTCAGCTCTGATTTGTATTACTTCTTTCCTATTGCTATTATGAGGACTGTTCTGTTGACTTTTTGGTGTAAGTTTTGTGACAGCATATCAACCACAAGTCTCTCTTCCTTTTTCATGTGTGCATGTATTGCTGTCAGCCTTCCTCTGATATATGACTCTGTTCTATCCTTCAATTTTTGTAATATGTTATTCCATTCTCTCTTCTTCATTGTGCCCGCTGAAAGATCTGAATATATTCTTATTTGGCGACCTTTAAAACTATTTGCTTTTCCCTAGCTGCTCTTATGATTTTCTCCTTTTCCTCAGAGTTGGATAATTTAAATATTATGTGTATTGGTGACTTCTTGATATTCAGTCTAGCTGGTGTTCTTTCAACCTCCTTAATGGTTGTCTGATTTTCATTTTTTAAGCTGGGTAAGTTTTTCCTCTAAAATTTTTCTCACTATTTTCGCAGTT
>NW_022107431.1:81393799-81401131 GCF_000313985.2 Echinops telfairi | reverse complement strand
TTTGTTTCTCTAAAGTACCCAGACTAACCCAATGCTTCAGTGAGCAGTGATTGTAGATCGAAGCAAGATGAAATCATTAATAACTTCAAATGTTTTTCATTTATCATAACGTTACCTATTGGTCCAGTTGTAGGGATGTTGGTCTTCTTTATGTTGCATTGTAATCAATATCAGGCTAAAATACTTATCTTCATCAGCAAGTGTCTCAAGTCCTCCTCATGTTCAGCAAGCAAAGTGTGTCATCTGCATATTTCAAGTTTTTAGTAATCCTACATCCAATCCTGATGTCACATTCTTATTTATATAATCCAGCTCTTCATATTTTCTCAGCATACAGTTTGAATAAGTATGGTGAGAGGACGCAACCCTGACCCTTGTCTTTCCTAATCTTAAACCATCCTGTATTCCCTTGTTCTGTTCACACAACTACTTCTTGACCCATGTACAGGTTTCACATGAGTACAATGAAGTGTTCAAGACATTTTATTCTTCTCAAATGTATCTGTAGTTTGTTAACATCCACACGTCAAATTCATTGAAAGACAAATAAGCATTTATCTGGTAATCTCTGCTTTGAGTAAAGATCCATCTGACACCATAAATGATGTCTGTTCCTTGGTCCATGCCCTCTTCTGAATCCAGCCTGAATCTGCCAGTTCCCAATCACTGTAATTGTGCAACCATTTTTGGATGATCAACATTTCACTGGTATATGATATCAGTCATACTATTCTGTAATTTTCACAATCTCTTGATTTACCTGTTTTTGGAGTGGGTACAAACATGAATCTCTTTCAGTCAATTGGCCAAGATGAGTATTTCCAGTGCTTCATCAGCATATCGAAATATTTTAGTTGGTATTCCATTAATTCCTGGAAACTAGTTTTTAGCAAGTGCTTTTAGTGCAATTTGGATTTCTTCCTTCAGTATAATTGGTTCTTGTTCTTACACTACCTCAAGTTAGTTGAATGTTGACTAGTTCTTTCATGTACAGTGGGTCTGTGTATTTTTTGCATTTACTTTTGATGTTTCCACAATCATTCAATGTTTTTTCCATATAATCTTTCAATGCTGCCCTTTGAAAATTCTGTTCATATCTTTGACTTTATCATTTCTTTTATTTGTCTTAGATATGGGAAGAAATGATTAAACATTAGACTGAGTTTAACACACACATAACACACACAACACACCTTTTTGAAATCTGTTTCTTCTCCTTTACTCATGTTGTAATACTTTATATTTTCCAATTAATTTTAAATTATACATGGGTTTTCATTACAAGAATGTTCTATGGAAACATTGTATGTATTGTTTTTGTAAGGCCATGCCTTCTTATTTCATTTAAGTAATATCTGCAAAGAAATACTGTGTTGTTTACTCTTTTTTCTGTTGTTACTTGGGATGTTTCACTTGGTCTTTTGTCTCATGGGCTTTTTGTTGCTGTCAGGCAAGACCGTCCTTATATTTGTCCTTGTGCTAATACCACAAACATTCATTAAATAACCACTGCTTTTTCTGAGGAAAAATAAATATATATTTCATATGTTACTTTCCAAAAGTCTTTACTCTGTTTTCAGTATTTGAATGCATTGGTATTGACTTGATGAGAGTAAGGTTTTGTTTTTTTTAAAAAACTATAATAATCCTGTGACAATGTAAGCATATATAATGTACATTTTTTGGTTGAGATATCTTAAGAATGTAAATTGGAAATACTAACAATATATAATTTTATATTTTAACTCCCTTTTTATACTTCAAAATTTATTACTCTATTGGGACTTTGGTTTCTTATTACTGTCAGAACTGAGGAAGGAATTATGCATACATCTCAAAGTACAGTAAATGTACTGAAGGAGTTCTGTTGCTTAAAACAAAATCCTCATTAATAAAACACGAGAAATATCTTTAAGTTGTCAAAAATTTAAATCTATAATTCTTTAAGATGATGCATAGAACTAAAATTTACACTTAACTTAATTTAAGCATAATGAAAGAAATTACATAGTAATTAAGATGAAAACAAAATTCAATAATGTCGTTTTGTGTATAAGTAGAGATTAGTTTAAAAGAATTAAAAAATTATTCTGGTTTTATTATTGTTTATGTGATAGATTATATGAAAAACAATGAATTTACACAAATTTATGATGACATAAAAGAAAGTTTACAAATTCTGAGTAAAATAAAAATATTGACAATGACAATATTTTCTCAATTTATCATGATATATATTGGCTCAATTGTTCAGACTTTTGTTTTATGTTGCATGCAGTATAATACATACAAAAATCTGTAATGTTTGATCCTCATCCATTGTATTTTAAATCCTCCTAACCTTCAGCAAGGAGCCTTGGTGGTGTAGTGGTTAAGGGTTGGACTGTGATCTGCACGTACAAATCCACCACTACCAGCAGCTCTACTCTTGTGAACAGCTACAATCTTAGAAACCCATAGAGGTCACTATGAGGCAGCATTGAGTCAATAACAATGAGTCTGTTTATTTGAGAGCTTTTAGCAAGCAAGGTGATTGACCTGTGCATCATAGGTTGCTTATAAATTTTCCTCCAAACTTGATTCTGTAGTCTTCTCATATAGTCTAGCATCTCAAACTTTTTGTTCTGTACAGAGATTGCGTAAAACTGGTGAAAGGAAAAACTCTGAAAAACACTTTTCCTGATTTTAAAACATATCCCTTTGTACTCTTTGAATGATTGCCTCTTGGTCTGTGTGTAGTCACATGAGCACAGTGAAATGTTCTGTAGGTCCCATTCCATTATTAGGACAATTATTCATGATCCACACAGTTCAATTCTTTTAAATAGTAAATAAAACATCGGAATGCTTTTTACAGTATTCTCTGATTTTAGTCTATAATGACACACCTTGTTCCACGTCCCCTTATGAATCTGACTTGAATTTCTAGCAGTTCCCTATTGATGTATTGTTGTAATAATAAAAATATGTATCCAGTGATTTTTTTCTTGTGTTATTAGTGATGTTCATTGATAATTTCTGCATTCTGTTGGATTGTATACGGATCCTTTCTATTCAGTTGAGGAGCCCTGGTGGCCTAGTGGTTTCACAGTGGGCTGTGGTCTTCATGGTCAGCATCTCAAAACCATCAGCAGAGTTCCACAGGAGAAAGACTAGGCTTTCTAGTCCCATAAACTGTGTCTCACAAAGCCACCGAAGTCAGTATTGACCCAATGGCAGTTCGTTTGTAGTTCTACTCAGTTGGAGAGGTAGCTGACTTCCAGATATCTTGGCATAGACTAGTGAGTGCTTTCAGCATTGGATTGCTTGTTAAAACATTTGTTAGTTTTGCATCAATACCAGGTGCCTTGTATTTCACCAATGCCTTCAGTAGAGTATGAACATCTTTCTTCTGTACTTGGTTAAGTGCTATTTCCTGAAATGGTTGAATGTTTTTCAATAGTTTTTAGTAAAGTGACTCTAATCAATTCCTGTACCTTATTTGGACACTTGCATCATTAAAAACATTCTTATGAGCAAAATAGTAAACACCTGCTTACCCAGCAGATCGCCATACAGTCCAACTCATAGTGACCTAAGGACACAGTAAAACTTTCTCATATCCTTTCCAAGGCTGCAAATATTAATGGAAGTAGATTTCTACAATTTGTCCTTTGCAATAACTGCACTATCAGAGTTCCTATTGAACATCCATTCAAACTTAATAAATATTAATTGAATGAATGAAAAAAAGAATTAATGATGAATGGTTGGGCCTTGACTATCTCGCTCATCACACCTTAAACCACACCTTGTTAAAGTAAAGTACTCAATATCTTCTTCTATTCGTATGGCCTGTGGGTAGGCTAAATTAATATATATACTAGTTGGGGCTTTAATGGCCCTGAGCATCAGTTTATACTCTGGCTACCTGATACCTTCTGTGTAAGGGACAATTAACCAAGAATACAAAACACAAGCTGAGAACAAACAGTACCTAACTGAGAGAACAGTCCTTATGATCTAATGATCTTTCCCCATTTCTGCATGCCTCCACTAATAACTCATAGTAATATTCTGGAGATATTAATACTGAGCTACTTTGTGTATAAGGATAGTGTTCATTCTAGTAGCAGGTCAAATAATTCTCTTTGTCCTTTTTTTTCCTGGTTCATATTATTTTCCTTATTCAAGGATGGATTAAAGAAAAACCTAATGAAGTAGAAATGGAGCCAACCCTGGTTCTTAGAACACTCTGCCAGACATGTTCAGATTTACTCCATTCTAGTGGCTTTGTTTTATTTTTAGCTAAGGGTGAAATCAGTAACTCTTAAGTCTTTCTGGTGGCCTAGTGAGTCATGAGTTGGACAGCTCATCACAAAGTCAGCACTTTGAAACCAGCGGGAGAAAGATAAGGCTTTCGACTCCCATAAAGAGTTGGTCTCTGAAACCTCCCTGGGCATATTTACTCCTCCTTTATGGTCACTGCGAGTCAGAATTAACTCAATGGCAGTGAGACTTTGTTTTGTTTTTAAGTCTTTCAAAACATCAATAAGAATTAAGGGAAAATGCACCTTTAGAAGTTAAGAAGATTTATCACATAGTTGGGACTTGCTATCAGGAGGGAATTGTCTCTGAAATGGGCATCATACATAGTAAAGAACAGGATCCCCGACAAAATGAGTTGACACGGTGGATGCAACAATGGGATCAAACACTGCAAAGATTGGGAGGAAAATGAAGATCTGGGTCTTGGTTTTCATCTTATTTTGTTTTTCTGTTTTACATGAGGTTACTATGATTGGGAGCTGACTCAATGGCACATAACAATAACAACCATGAGTATTTGTCATAGTATCTGTCTCATTTTAATTTCATTTAAATCACTTCTTGCAGGAGCATAAAATCATCCCATTGAAAGCATCCCATTGCGTATACAAAAGGTCTCTTAATACATGAAGGTTTTCTGAATTACTTAAGCACTGTCCTCAACCAAGAGGGCTAGGAAGAGGTCAGTAACTCTTTTATTTGGGGGGAAAAACTTAGTTGAATTATTCAAAATCCAAATTAAATTCTGAAATAAGGACTTCACTAGCCAAGCACTAGGCTAGACTCCTCATGTGTTAGTTTATTTAATCCTCAAAGCAATTTGAATATTTGCATTTTTCTCATAATCAATATGAGGCTAAGTCAAAATAAATCTCTAGCCAAAGGTAAATGCCAAAAGTGAACAGCATATCAATTTTTCTGCATGAAAAGAATGTCAACAGAAAAAAAATTAAAAATATGAAGATGAAGCAATAGCCTTGCTAACATGACTAACATCTGTTGATTAATTAGAACACACACTACGATAAACAAATGGTAGGATTATGGGATTCATTTCTCACAAGTTGATGCATTTGAATGAATATTTTCACTGAGTATTTACAATATCCAGAGAAGAGTTATCCATTGCTTTACAATTTAAGTGTATTAGGAACATAGACACATTAATTGTGTATATTATAAATATCCTACTGCTATCAACTGACAATATTTACTCAATTGTTCATATAATTTGATGCATTTGTGTTCATTCAATGTGTGACAGACTTATCCCAAGGTAACATTAATTCCATTTCCTTCCTATGTTTCTTATTTATCTTACTCCTTCTTTTCTAATCCTCCGAAACTTTGTCTGGGTAAATGGTACCCTTTTGATCTCAAATAGTTGAATGCACTAAGGTGTGAATACCTCACTAATGTTAGTTACTACTGTTCCCTTTATCCAGCAGCATGCAGGTCTTTTAGCATTTAATGAGTGATTTAGTTAAAGTCCTCCCAAATATTTGTCAGGTTCTGATATCTACATTCTCTTGTTAACTAGTTTTACTTACAACCAAATTTTAGCCTTGGGTCTGGATAAAACTTAGCCTACAGTGTGGATAAAATTTAGCTTTGAGTCTGGATTAGAAAAAAAATCATACAAATTCAACAGAATTGATTCTGACTCATAATGACCTTATAGAACAGGATTGGATTGCCGTTGTGGGTTTCTGAGACTTTATCTCTTTAAGGGAGAGAAAGCTTCATCTTTCTCCTATCTAATGATTGGTGATTTTGAACTGCTGACTAGGGCTAGGAGTACAACACAGGACCCACTATACCACCAAAGCTCTTTAGAGTCTGCATGGATCTTATGAATAATACTGACCTTACATATATAATTGTATGCAGCAATATAACAATGACAATGTGTCATCCTTAAATTTTTAAATATTTCAGTATTAAGTGCTATAATTTTATAATGCTACCTCTTCACAATGTGCAATGCAGCTAGATTATTTTGTCACAGAATACATTCATCTTGAAAATCTTCCAATTTTCTAACTTCTATTTTTTTAAATGTAAATACATCAGGGATCACTTTTTACTGCAAGTTCTATAGGATTTGGCAAACACATCCTCAAGCATCCGCAACCACAGAATGACACCAAATAGTTCTCACTAAACTAAAGAATCTTCTGTCTTCTGCCTATTCATTTTCTTATTCTCAAAAAATTGACAGTCATTGATATATGTAGATTATGCTTGCTTTTTAAGAATATATTCCTTCAGTCTTTTGTGATATTTCCTGCATTGTTTAATAAGCCTTCCCAAACCCAATGTTTTGTTCTTCTTCATATAGTCCAGTCTCTTATGATCCGCTCAGCACATAGATTTAATAAATATAGTGAAAGGATATATCCCTAACACACACCTTTCAAGATTATATACCATACAGTGTTTCATTTTTCTGTTTGAATGACTGGCTTTTGGTCCATATAACTCATGAGCACAACATTGTGTTCTGGAATTCCCATTCTTCTCAAGACTATCTAAAGTTTGTTATGATTCTTGCAGCCATATAACTTTGCATGAAACAGCAAAGTTATAAGACAGCAAGAAACATTTTTGCGATATTTTCTGCTTTCAGATCCATCTGTTGTCCGAAATGTTCCTCATCCCTTGTTTAATATGCAATGATCCTTGTTTCATGTCCTTTTTTGAAACTTAACCCACTTTCATATATTCTGATTCAAGGTCCCCTTGTATATTCGAGGTTATGTTGCCAAAAAAAAGGCATTTTGAATGAAGTCATTTGTCTTGGAAAATAACTCCGAGGTGGATAGCCTATGCCTTCTTCCAATCCTTGCATTACTTATTGTAAATATTAATCTTACCATAATCATTTGCTACTAAAATATATGGATTGCTATATAATGAAATGATATTATAATATTAGTAATTCTGTTTCAGAATTACATCTATTGACATTGACAGATTGCTAAAATATATTTAAAAAATAATTTAGAACAGAACTCCATAGTA
>NW_022107431.1:81390999-81392643 GCF_000313985.2 Echinops telfairi | reverse complement strand
TTTAATAATTTAAAAAATAAACATGGCTATAATTCTCAAAATATTTTCTATGAGTAAACCAAAATGAAAACAAAGAAAGAAAGAAAACAAATCCAAGGCCATCATGCTGATATCAACTCATAGAGACCTTACAGGACAGAGTGTAACTGCCTAAAGGGTCTTCAAGTCAGTGAATATTTTACCTAAAAAGCCTGTCACATATTTCTCCCACAGGGCAGCTAATGGAGTTGAGCCTGACCTTTCAGTGAGCTGGTGAGGACTTTAACCAGTATGCCATTAGGGCTCTTTTTTATTTTTCCTAATAAGGATTTTAACAACTGACAAATTTCCCTTATAATAAAACATTTCAAGCAAGTAGGTATAAGATCATATTATTTTAAAAGATGCCATCCTCTTACTAAAGGTTGCAGTTCATCCCCAGTGTACCATTTGTCCTCACCAGTGCATTAAATATAGTAATTTATGCAGCTATCAAAGTGCTCAGCAGATAATTTACATTTGAATCCTGAAGGGGTGAAAACTCACTCAAAAGTGGCAGAATTCTGCAAAATAGTGCATGATTAGAAGTGCTAACATCTCTCTAAAGAATCCTCCTTTAAAACTCATTTGTATGCAATCAGCAGAATATAACTTTATACAGGTTTATGTGAAATGTTTGTACTTAGCAGCCTCTCACCTTAAATGGTGCTTGTTTCTATGAGATCATTCTTAAACCCCAGATTTTGACTTCTGATTTAGGTCCCTATCTGTTCTTTCTTCTGCTGTTGCTGTGGACAGAAAACCAGATTTCAGTCTCTTTGCAATATATGACCTCTGTGAAGCTACTCTAAATGCTTTCTTTTCTTTGACTTTTTGAACCAACTGGACAATGACCTAGAATTTGACTGCCTTAAAATCATATGGTAAAACAAATTACATAGAAGGGGGCATATCTCTTTAAGTTTACGTAGAATACCACATTGTCGTACACAAACACACACATCACACACACAAGAAAATTATGTAGTGTCATAATACTATCATGATATCCTTTGTACACAAGTAGATAAAATTAAACGAGTTTCATAAAATAAAATTAAAAGACGTAAACAGTAAAATACCTTTAACCCATACAGAAGTGACCAGAAAACTGAAAGTAAATCAAAGTTCATAAAATGGAATAAAGGGAAGCTTATTTCACAAATAAAATGTGGTAAAAAATAAAATATGGGAAGAATAGTTGGAATTGAAGTAGTCTGTGAGATACTGAGATATTGAACTTAATTTTACCTTCCCATAGAAACAAATAATATAGATCTAAGTTACAAGAGAACAGGTGAAATCATCCTCATCAACTATTTATTGAGCACTCTCTCTACGCATAGATTTACAATTAGAGTCACTGATCACAAGGAGATAAGGTAATGCTGACCTGGAAAAATTTCAATATAATGAAAAAAATTACTGAACAAGCAACTATACGAGTTTCTTTTCAAACTGCACTTCTGATAGAGCTTTTTTTTTGGGGGGCGACACAGGTCAAGGAAAGGAGTAGATATCATTTAAACACTTAGTGTGTATGATGAACATGTTTAGCTGTATTGTTCCTTGCTTGGGCTACAGCTTCAAGCTGCACACCAATTTCATATTTTATTTCTATGTTAT
>NW_022107431.1:81388312-81389869 GCF_000313985.2 Echinops telfairi | reverse complement strand
GGTATTTTTTCAAGATACCCCTAGCTAACATCGGAGAGAAACCTGAAATCAATAAACACATTTATCCTTCCTTGGTTCTGAAGAGTCCAAGTGTACAGAGATAGACAACCGTGTTGCTTCGAAGTTCTTTGGAACCTAGAGAAAGCACAAGTCTACATTGCTAGTTCTTGAGAATCCAGAAAGCAGAGCCTTGCGAGCTTTAAAGATTGAATTTTTTTTCTAAATTAAATGAGAAAACACTGAATATTTTAAACATAGGATTTTTCAGAATTAAATGTTGGGAACACTTCTTTTTTTATATTCTTGGGGAGAGTCTCAGCTATAATGGGCACTTCAGTTTTTTCTATGTCTACACCTTGATTTTACCCCACTGCAGTGATGTGAAATTGCTTGATATGAGTCTTATATCCATAGTCTTTTGAAATCCTACCAAACTTGTGTGTGTGAAAATAAGATGTGGAGGACCCTAACACTCAGTTTTTCCATTCTGCTGGGCACAGCGTGAGCCACCTCAGAAGCAGAACAGACATTCCCAGATTCAGAAAGGAGAGTCCCCAGCACAGTGGTCCCAAGATTGAAACAGGAAGTGGTAGTGACAACAGAGGAACCAGAGACAGTAACACAGAGAACTGGGCTTCTCAGCCCAACAAGAAAGTAGAGCTGAATGCCTTTGAGCAGGAGGCTGGCTTTCAGATTGGGGTGTCTTTTAGACATTTATCAGATCTAAAGGAACTTTGTAATACTTACTCAAGCAGGGTAAGGCCAACATACCACGTGGTTGAGAGGTCAAGGATCAGAAAGAGACATATTTGTCAGCATGGCTGAGAAAGAACATGTCAAACAAAAGAACTATACCCTTACACTATATAATTTGTTAGCTTCCCTAATAATTCCCCCAAATTGTGAGTAGCATCAGTGAATTCTGTGTGGTCACTGAAACTGAGGATAAGATCCAATAGAGAAGTAGCTTATGGTGAAAGGAACATTTGATGTCAGAATAGGGTAAAGGAAATTGGAGGGTGGGGGCATGTCTGAAGCCTGTCTTGAGAAAATTGACTTGGGCTGGGATGTAGTTCCCCCATGTGTAGCAGTGGAGGTCAGATGTGGTCTCCAGACCATGTCGTCAATATCTAGATATAAAATGCTTTTGACTTAAGAGTTGATTCCAACTCCTGGTGGCCCCATGTGTGTCAGAACAGAACTGTGCTTAATAGGGCTTTCAAGGACTTGATTTTTTTAGAGCTAAAATACCAATCCTTTGTATCAGGTGCCTTGGGATGAACTTGCAATACCAACCTACTAGGTAGCAGCCAAGTGCATTAATTGATGGCACCAAACTGAGGATAATCCTGTTTAAAATATAAACAACTTGTTTCCAATTCAAATTCCATTCAGAGTAGCCTCACATGTTTCACAGTAGACTTGTTCAGCGGGAGTTTCTTGTCTATAATCTTATAATATTAGATTACCATGTTTATTTTAAAATTTAAATCATTTTAGGAGTTCATACAACTCTTATTGTAATCTATATATACATCCATTGTGTCAAGCACATTT
>NW_022107431.1:81386267-81387478 GCF_000313985.2 Echinops telfairi | reverse complement strand
GGCACCATCAGCCTTCTTCAACACACTTGCTTATGCGCACATTTTTTTTCAGCATTTGTATGGAGAAGGTGAGCACACAATGATGATTTTTTTTGTTGATTACCATGCTTTTATATGATGGTGCTACAGTATAGATATGATTAATAGTTGAGTGCCTTTTACTTTGTCCAGGGACTCTTCTGTATCTATTGAAAATGGTTCATTTAATAATATTTAAATAGTGATCTGAAGATGTGTGGGAGTACAGTTACAGAAGAGAGTGAGAATAGTGTGTACTGCTAAATAGTATTTATTACAGGGTCCATTTACTAATTTTTATGACTATGACAGATATGATTCACTTTGGACACCTCCAAATGGTTTCGGATTCTGTAAAAATAACGTACAATACATAATTATTTTATTCTCCAATAATATATGGAAACACAGTATTGTTTTCAATATGGTAAATATTATTGAAAAGTGATTCTGATTTCCAGAACTCATTTTGTACACTTTTCAAATAAGAAATGATCACTTTTGAAAGAGAAATTATAAAAACTCTAAAGGTCTTTGAACAGCAGGGCTTTTACAGGTTACTAGAATAAAAGAAAGTACATCTGAAAAAGTCCGAGAAAATTAGATATGCAAAGAAAAATACAACCATTCATAAAATATTGCATATAAACTAAAACTAAAATATTGATATAAATATATAAAATAGTTTGCTTCAATTTCTATGCCCTACTTTTTTTCTAAGTATGTTTTAGTCATGGAACAGATACACACTGAACTTTGACAGTGAGGCCTGTACCACTCTACTTTCATGTACTGGGGCATACTTGCAGAATCTCAAGGAATTACCCAGAGGTATTTTCATTGAGGAATCTACTAGAGAACAAGATTTAGATTATCAAAATCACTAAAGGGATTTTTTTATGATGCATTGTACAGAGCATTAAATATAAACAATTACATGTTCACCTAAAACTGAAAAATAAAAGATAAAAACTATTATATAGAATAGTTATACAAGACATAATGACCATACAATCTCATAAGGAATGAAATCACATAAGAAAAATATTTTAAAAAATACTTCGCACTTACTTGCTAATTCATTAGTCTTATATTGTTGCCTAGAAAATTGGGATAAATGTGTTATAAAATACGTTTTGGGTTATTTTTTGTTTTTTCTTAGTGTCAGGTTTCTTTGAGTAAAAGAAGGAAGA
>NW_022107431.1:81382885-81383823 GCF_000313985.2 Echinops telfairi | reverse complement strand
ATATATTTTTTGCAAATTTTAGTAATCAAAGTAAAGTTTCTATTTGTATTATATGTATTTTTTATCTATTGTGATGGTCAATTTTGCTATATTTATTTGTAAAATTGGATTAGACTACCCAAGAGGAAATTGTCAGATAGAGGATCAAATTGACTACATATGTGGGAACAGTTAATTAAGAAGCTGGATATCAGAGGGTTCACAAAGAAGAGTGCAGCAATTGTGGGAAATCCTTCATCTGATACTCTACTCACATTTGGTAACAGAGGAATCACACTGGAAAAATTAGTATTGCATTTTACACATTAATGCATGTGGAAAATTCTGTAAACAGAGCTCCAAGCTCACCCTACATAGGTTCACACAGAAGAGAGGCCTTGCGGGTATGGTGACTGGGAAATTCTTTATCCAAAGCTCCAATTCTTAATGAACACCAGAGGGCTCCCATCGAAGAGAGACCTTGAGTGCGGAGTTTGTGGGAAAGCGTACACTTGAGTCTCCAGCCTCACTGAACACCAGAGGGTTCACAAAGAAGAATAATCTTGCGCGTGCAGCAATTGTGGGAAATCCTTCATCTGAAACTCTGCTCACATTTGGTACTAGAGAGTCCCCACTGGAGAGTTCAGTGGGAATATGCGAGAGATTACACCAAACGGTTTACTGATGAGTTTGCTGGATAATTCTCCTTGGAAAATGCACTATGAATGCTGTGGAAATAGCAGATCCTTTAGCCAGTTATCCAACATTATCACCCAAAACGTTATACCAGAAAGAGGCCTTTTGACTATAGCAAATAAGAGAAATCCTTCAGCTCCAGGACGTCCACCCATGAGAAATCCTTCAGCTGTGAGGGAATGTACTGTGTTGTTCAGTGTCCCCAAGGTAGACCTTAGAGGCCATGATCCCAGCCATGAACCCAAAGGCTATATGCCAGAAAC
>NW_022107431.1:81380035-81381108 GCF_000313985.2 Echinops telfairi | reverse complement strand
CATGTGAAGGTGAATCTAAACAATGAATATGAAAAGGAACCCATGTGCATCCGAATTATGTATATGAAAAATAATTATAAGTGAGGAAGAGACAAGAAACGACAGCTGAATTTGAACCAGGTGCTGGCGAGGAACAGTGGAATTGCCACGCATTGCCAGCAGAACAAACAGATCAGTGCTGGACAAAGGACAAGCAGAACACTTGAGGTTAGTGAGACTTTGATCGGGTACTTTGGACTTGTTAAGGAGGGCTTGGTCTCTGGAAAAGGACATCATTCTTAACAAAATAGAGAACCAGAGCAAAAGACAAAATTATTCAAGATGGATTGATACAGTGGCTACAACAATGGGTTCACACCTAACTATTGTGAGGATGGCACAAGACCTGGAAGTGTTTCTTTGTGTTGTACATAGGGTGAAGTCAATATGGGACTGCAAGACAGGAAAAACGCCAAACAAAAATACGACTATCCGAAGTGGTGCAGTCTGGCGTGTAGAGGAAATTTCTATGTAGATAAAAATGTTATTTTTACCAATTTATAGATAATTACTAAATCCACGAGATTGGATTTGATCACCAGTTGAATAAGTGAGTTTAATGTAAAGTTACAATGTCTGAATACTAGGACATTTTAACAATTAGGAATCAGTCATGTAGGTGCATCTGCAGAAGGGACACAGGAAGAAGATTCAGTTCAATAAAGAAAGGCCATAAGAGAATATAAGGTACACATGAGTTGAAAGAATCATCAAATGTGTTAAATGATGCTTATAGGGGAAAAGAGAAAGACCTAGACTTGATCCCTTCATGTGGAGGTCATGGGTCTTTCAAAGAAAAACACCACCCTTAATTAGGGTTGTTGTTAGATGCCATTGGGTTGCTTCAAGTTCTCTTCTCTTTCAGCAATGAAGGTTATATTATTTGCATATATTTTGTCATTTCTGAAAATGAAGTTAACTTCATTTCCCTATCCGTTACTATAGTTGGCACCTTTTCTGCTTATAGTCTTTACACCCTATAACTTCCCTAACATTCTTATAAAGTCCATAAGAGGCAGTTATTTGTATGTCCC
>NW_022107431.1:81375696-81378089 GCF_000313985.2 Echinops telfairi | reverse complement strand
TTTGAGTTGAACACTATCATCAAATAAAAGTCCCAAAAGTTTTGCTCTGTCCAAGTCATAAAGATCTACTCTACTTTGAGGATACCACTGTTCCTCACTCAGATGTTGAGTAATAGCTAGCCTGAGGGCCTCCTTTTCCAGCACTATATCAATTATGTTCTGCTGTTATTCATAAGATTTTTACTGGACTATTCTTCCAAAGTGAACTGTATATCCTTTCTTCCTAGTTATTATTATTATTACTAGTCTGGAAGCTCTGCTGAACATGTTCTCCACATGTGAGCCAACTGATATTTAAAATTCCAGTAGCAAAGCTTTCAGCCTGACTCAAGCCAAGCCAGTATGACATACTGATATAGAGTGGTGAGATAACTATAGGGGCTATCTAAAAGGTATAGAGTTTGGTGATGCTGTATAGTGAACATTGGGCTACCAACTTCAAATGGCAGTTTAAACCCACCAGCCACTCACAATGAGAAAATATGAGGCTGTCTGCACCTGTAAGGAATTTAAGCCTTGAAGACCCTGTGTAAGGGTGCTATGAGCCAGAATAGACTATGATAGTGTTTTTGTTGTTATTGCTGTTGCTCTTTTTAATCATGGAATTGGTACGTTGAAGATCTATAGAGGAATACCCTTTCCCTTTCTTAGCAGATAGGAATCCCTTAGGCTTCTAGTTCCCTGGAAAAAAAGCATCCTACTAACTTCACTAAGAGTCATCTAGTAGCTACTTGTTGCCTCAACCTTAAGTCATCAAGTGATATGTTCTGCATCTCTTCAGTTCTAGACTCTGCTTTCAATATACGTTTCCCTCAAACTAGTGGAAAAACCTGCCTATTCCCTGTTTCTAATTATTTTTCTATCTCTCCACAGTACACTCTACCAGTGTACTTTCTTCAAGACTGTATTAAAAACAATCAAACAACTCATGACTGCAGAGTCAATTTTGATCTCATTGAACTCTGTAATGGGTTTCCAAGATTCCCAGTGTTTTTGAGAGTAGACAGTCTAGACTTTCTCTCAAGAACATACGGTGGATTTGAACAGCTGATCTTGCCGTTAGTTGTTCATTACTGACAGTGCTCCCAAGCCTCTGCCTGCATAAGATGACTCAATTCTATTATCTGTATTTAGATTTCCTTAAAGGTACAGTTACTCTAACAATTTCTCAAATATAATATCTCTGTGGCCCTGTGGTTTTGGCACCAGAGAGTTTATGCAGCACCACCAGATCACCAGCTCCACCACCTGATCACCAACGTTTGGTTGAACATGCTGCCATAAGTTTACGAGAAACTAGAGAAAAACGTTCCATGACAGGGTCTGTGTGATTGTCTGTGTTTCAAATGGAGGACCTGTAACTGTTTCTTTTAAACCCAAGTGGCAGTAAACATAATAATACATTTTGTTGAAAAACTTCTAATAACATATGTTGGTATGCAACTTGTTAGCTCTTAATTTTTTATATCATTATGTACCTCTGTTGTTGTAATATGTACATACCCACTCACCTTAGTGTCTCAAGTAAAGCAAAAATTTAAAAATACAACACTGAATATTTTGCTCTAGAAGTCATTCCATTGAATATTTAATCAAGCATTGAGTATATAGCATTATACTGAAATAAATCTTTAAGAAATGTAGCTATTATCACATTGTATTTCAAGATGTATTCCTTGAGAATATTTTTCATGATTCATTTATAATTAAAGCCTTCAAACATTTTCCATATAACTATGATTTAACTTTCTATAATATGGAAAACAGTCAATATAATTTTACCTCATAATGCTCAACTAGTTATATGAAAATGCAAATTAAAGAGCAGAGTATTAGACAAATTCAATTTACATGCATATGGTGTATACGTATAAAATGATTCAGAATATTGAATATCATTACCCAATTATAACAATCATAGACCATAATAAGGAACAAGAGGATCTTTCCAAGTAAGAGACATTTTAAAAAAGGAAATTTTTGCAGTTTTGCAGGCCTATAAATTATATCTGAAATCCTAATATGAACTTGAATGCCAAAATCTATACAGCTAAATTGTTAAAGTATTTCTTTCTAAATTCTAGGGAATATCTTTATAGGAAATACATTTAATAAAGTTGAATATTATCTAAAACTCTTCATGAGGTCTTCAAAATGCACTGTTTATCTTACTTAAATTTTTATTAATTCATTAAGTTGAACATGTAGCCTAGTTAACATGGAGGATAAGCAAACATTTTTTTATAATTGGGCAGCTGAGGCTTGAATTATGAACATACTATAAGTATATTAGTTATATATTTTACATACTAATCTTAATATATCTAAATAGACTGTCTTGTACAATAGTGTGTGCATTACCTAACTATATCCAAGAAATATTAGTATTAAAT
>NW_022107431.1:81352067-81374665 GCF_000313985.2 Echinops telfairi | reverse complement strand
CAAAGCACTTTTGTTAATGTTGCAGTGCAAGACTCTAAAAATTAAACTAATATATTGAAATATTTCTATCTGACTTTAGGAGTTGTATGTTTATATTTTTAAAATATTATATTTCTTAGCTATTATCTAACATAAAACAAATATTTATAGATTCTCTAAAATGTTTCTCCTGCAGATAAATAATCTTTCTTATAAGGATGTTACTCATATAGGATTTAGTACCTACCTCACTTTAGTAGGACTTCATCTAACTTAATTATATATGCAACAATCCAATGTAGTGAACTTTCAGACTACCATATATTGTCCCCCCAGTTTAAACAAAAAAGGAGTTCACATTGCTGTCTCTTTTCAAACACTTTCCAAAGCAAAGGTTTACCACCAAAAAATTGTTACCGTTGCATGCAATGGCCTTATCAAATTATTTATATTAAAAGTTAAGTACTGGCTGCCTCTTAATCATGTCAATTTAATATCTTCTTACTTGATTTTATCAAATAAATTTACATAGAGGTTCCAGGAAGTCCATGAATTTTGAGAGAAACAGTATCCAATATATTATTGTTCTCTGTCTGATTCTCCCAAGTGACATTTCTTTCACATGCAAATAACATGAATTTAAGTCAAACAACTCCCCAAATTTTAACCCATTCTAGCATAAAAAATGTGAGTTTATTGCAATGTGGTGGCTCCTGTGTGGCTGTCATGCTGGAAGTTATGGCATTGATATTTCAAAGGTCAACAGGGTCACCCAAAGGGAAAAGGTTTCTGCAGAGTTTCTAGACTAATAGCAGACAATGAAGAAGGGCATGGCTCCCCAATTCTGAGGAACTAGCCACTGAAAGCCTTGTGTGTAGGTTCAAAGCACTGTCAAATACTGAAAGCCTAAACAAAGGAAGCAGAACATTGACAGAGACACTGCCAGAGGACCGGCTCCTCAGGTCCAAAGGCCTTGCGGTGCAACTGAGAAGTTGCTGATTTCTTAGAGGGGACTTGCCATGGTGATGTGAGTCTGGTAAAGCCTGTGGGAGTGGAGTCTTTCGGAACTTCATTCGCTGATGGAGCAAGATTCAAGATAAAGAGAAACAACTTAAAAAATATTTTAATGATGGAGACTTGAAATGTGTAAACTATGAAATTAGGAAAATTGAAAGTGGTCAAAAATGAACGGGAATGCATGAAGACTGATACCGTAGGCAGGAGTGACCTGAAATAAACTGGTATTGACCATTTGGACTCAGAAAATCATATGACCGCCTAAGCTAGGAATAACACAATCAAGATGAATGGTGTGGCATTGACTGTCAGAAAGGATGTTGCTAAAGTCATGAAGTACAATGCTGTCTGGGATGGATTATATCTGTCTGCTTTCAAGGAAATTCAATCTATACAACTATTATTCAAATTTATGCACCAGCCAAAAAAGCTAGTTACAAAGAAATAAAAGAATTCTACTAATGACCTCAGTCAGAACTTGATCAAACACGCAATCAGAATGCATTGATAGTTATTGGTGGTTGGAATGCAAAAGTGGGAAACAAAGAGGAGAGAACAGTAGTTTTGGAGAAAGATTTTTTGGGGAAGGGTATCTCCTTGCATACTCTGACTGGGCCTTGAGAGTTGAAAAGCTTGTGCCCAGTTTAAGGGGTGGGGGGGACGGGAGAGAAGGACTATTGACCTTTGAAAGAGTGAAATGTTTTAACTCAGCATTTTCTTGCATTTGATTTAAACATTTATGAAAAGCATTATACAAATGTGTATAAGCTGGGGAAAAAAAGAAAGGAAACTGAAAATCACATGATAGAATTTTAAAAAGCCAACAACTTGTTTATAGCAAATACCTTTTTTTTTCAACAAAACAAAGGGCAACTATACACAGGGCTTCCCTAGATGGAATGCACAAAAGTCACAATTGATTACACATGTGAGGAGACACACTGCGGAAGCTCCATATCAGCAGCCCAAACCAGACCAGGGTCGACTGTGGATAGACCATCAATGGGCTCATATGCAAGTTCTGTGCAAAGATGAAAAAAATTAAAACAAGTCCATAAGACTTAAACTATGAACTTCAGTCTATCCCACTGAATTTTGAGAATATCTCAAGAACAGATTTCAAACATTGAACACTAATGACAGAAGACCCAATGAGCTTTTGGAGGAGATCAAACCATCATTCATGAAGAAAGCAAAAGGTTATTAAAAAGACAATAAAGAAAAAAAGATCCGAGAGGATGTCAGAAAAGACTCTGAAAGCTACTCCTTTTCAGAAAGTAGCTAAAGGAAATGGAAAGGAGAAAAGTCAAGAGTAAATTTCAAAGACAACTCAAGAAGAAAATGCCAAATATAATGAAATGTGCAAGGACCTAGAATTAATAAAACAAAAGGGAAGAGCATGCTCAGCATATCTGAAACTGAAAGAACTTTAAAAATTCAAGCCTCAAGATGCAATTTTGAAAGAATCTGAAGGCAACATTTTGAATGATGCAGGAAACATCAAGAGAGGCTGGAAAGAATACAAAGTCACTGTATCAAAGAGAACCAATCAAAGGTCTACCATTTCAGGAGGTAGCATGTGAGCAAGAACCAGTGGTGCTGATGGAAGAAGTTAAAACTACACCGAATGCATTAGTCAAAAGCAAGCCACTAGAAATGGATGGATTACCCATTGAAATGTTTCAAAAAGCTGAAACACTGGAAGTAGCACTGAAAGCACTCACTCATGTAAGCCAAGAAATTTGGAAGACAGCTACTTGGCCAACAAACTGGAAGATATATTTATGCCCATTCCAAAGAAAGGCAACCCAACAGAATGTTCAAACTAGAGAATGATATCATTGATTTCTCATGGAAGTAAAATTTTGCTGTAGATCAACCAAAAACCATTACAGCAGTACATTGACAGAAATTCCAGAAGTTTAGGCCAGATTCAGAAGAGGATGGGGACCATGGAATATCATTGCTGATGTCAGATGGATCTTGGCTCAAAGCATAGAATACCAGAAAGAAGTCTGCTTGTGTTTCATTGACTACTCACAGGCAGTAGATTGTGTGGACCATAATAAACTGTGGATAACCTTGAGAAGAATGGGAATTCCTGAACACTTCCTTGGGTTCCTGAATACTTCCTTGTGTGCCTGTGGAACTTGTACATGGGTCAAGAGGAAGTTGCATGAACGGAATCAATACTGCATGTTTTCAAATCAAGAAAGGTGTGCATTCAGATTGCATCCTCCCACCATACTTGTTCAATCTGTATACTGATCACACCACCAGAGAGGTCATATTACATGAAGATGAATGCAGCATCAGGTTTGGAGGAAAGACTCATTAACAACGGGTGATATGCAGATCACACAAACTTGCTGACTGAAAGTGAGTAGGAATTGAGGCGCTTGCTGATGAAAATCAAGGATTGTAGCTTTCAATATGAATTACAAAATCTTCACAACTGGACAATAGGTAACATCATGATAAATGGAAAAAAGGTTGATGTTGTCAAGAATTTTGTCATGCTTGGATCCAGAATCAATGCTCATGGATCCAGCAGTCAGTTAATCAGAAGACATGTTGCTTTAGGTCAATCTGTTGCAAAAGACCTCTTTAAAGTATTGAAGATCAAGGATGTTACTTTGTGTCCTAAATTGTGCCTAACCCAAGTCCTGGGATTTTCCATTGCCTCGTATGCATGTGAAAGTTGAACACTGAATAAGTCAGCTCTAAGAAGCATTGGTATATTTGAATTGTGGTGCTGGAGTAGACTATTGGAGACACCATGGACTTCAAAAATGGCAAACCAATCTGTGCTTGAAGTAACGCCAGAGTGCAGGGATTCCAAGCGTTTGGCTTCCGTACACATGGTCAGAAGACACCAGGTCCTGAAGAAAGATATCATGTTTGGTAAAGTGAAGGGGCAGTGAAAAAGAAAGATGCTCAAGAAGATGGGATTGATGCAGTGGATGCATCAACGGGCTGAGGAATAGGAACAGTTGAGGATGGCACAGGGCCTTGCTTCATTCTGTTATGCAGGGGGTTGCTGTGGGTCAAAGGCAGCTTGATGGCATCTAACAACATTAAATTTAACTAAAAAGTTCCCATCTAACTATAATCTAAAACAGCTATAGGTAAAGATAGTTTCAGATTATCCAATAAGCAAGGTAATTGTGGGGCTTACTTACTGATTTGCAGTGAACAATTTCAATTTTTTGCACCACTACAAAAAATTGAAGCAGACCTGCTTCTAGGCTTGGCTGGCATCTATCTCTCTTATAATTTCTCATCAGTTGCCTATAGAATCAAATTTACATTCTCTGTCTAGGATGGACTACCCAGTAAGCAGGTAATCTGGGATTCATTGAACAGTTTTGCGTGCTTTTAATCACAGAATTTTTCACTATGGATTCATAAAAATGTACAAGTAAGCATATGTTTACCTTGCTTATTGGGTAATCCATCCCTGGGTAAGAATGTGTATGGTAGTTCCAGAGTTAAAATTATTCTCTGTACACAAACCTTTAAAACAAAAACAAACAAAAATTTTGTTTACATATACAATGGTGGGAAATGCCTGAAATAGGCATTTCCATTCTGGTATGTATTAAACATATGAAATAAAGATATTACTGGCTCAAAGCAAGTTTATATCCTAGCATGACAATTTTTATTAGTTTTTAAGTCAAGTGAATTATTTCCTGTAGCTTGATACTCCAGTTTCTGGATCTAAGTGATCACTCCAAGCTCCCTGATCTCTTCATTGATACCCCTGCTTTCAGAGTCATTCTCTCTTCACTTTGTTCTGTCTCGGTCAAGGTTGGCCATATTGCTGCTGGCATGAAGTTAGCATTGTTGGTCTTCTGTGGATGTCCAGGGGATTTCTGCTATTCTATCCGTCTGCAGCGCCTACCCTTGCCTTCTGCGGATATGGTTGATTCAAATCACGAATCTCATGCCTAATTCCGTTAGCAAATGTTTGAGCCCTGCTGCCATAACCTTGGTCCTGTGTCAAGACCTTTGAAGATAAATTGATAAATTTCCAAACTATTACGTGTTCTTTTCATTTTTGCTGTATAATTTCTCCATCAGTTTATCTCTTCTTCTTACATTATTCTAAATGCAAAGAGAAGAAACCAGTCCACACCTTCTATATTTGACTCGGGAATCTTCTTAGATAACTATCCAGTTGCTTTCCACAAAATAGTGGAGCATAATTCAGCTAAATTGTCTGTCATCTAATCACAAGATCATCTTTTTTACTGTGACCAAAAACATGTTTTTCATTTCTATCTGAAACCTCACTAGAAGCACTTTTCACATTCAGATTGCTAGCAACAGTCTCTTCAGGAACAAGAGACTTTTCCTATCAAGTTTCTCAATTTCAGTACCTAATTCCCAAGTCACTTTTGCAGTTTTAGAAATTTGTCAAAATACCCTACTTCCTCTAACCAGGTTCTGGTATGCCAAACAAAGAATACCAAACCAGGGGCCTTAAAACAACAGGGATTCATTCTCTCACAGTTTGGGGGTAGGCATCTAAAATCAAGATATTGCCAGAGCATGCTGTACTAAATGGCATGGGAGGCTATATGTGACCTCCTCTGGCTTCCCTATTGCACAAAGGCACAAAGGAGTCAGGCATGCCTTACTCTGACACCAACCATTCCTTCCACAACATTCTACTTCTATGCTGGGTTTAATAATACCTTGTAATGATCACACACAATTCACAAGCAATACTCACAACTATTGGAATTTATTAGGAAAGTTAATAGTTTATGATATCATGATCAGTAAATCGTTAGGATATAGTCATTGGTCCACAGCAATATCTGTCTTCAGCCAGCATTCAAGTATCTTTCTGGTCCTTAGCCTCTAAGTCATGTGGTCCCTTGGCTTCTGCCTCCAGGAACCCCCCTTGTCATTCTCTCTTACAGTCCCATCCTCTCTTCACTCTTTCCCTGGCGCTATCTCATAGTTGCTGGTGCCTCTGGTCTTGGTCTCCACCATTTCAAATAGAGTACTGGACCATGCTCTTCCTATGGTGCTGGGCTTTCTTTCTCTTTCTGAAGTTGGAGTTTCTATGCTCCAGCTTCAGAGATGGCTCATCCTGATAGCTAGTGGAGTGGTCCTCTCTATTAGTGTTACCCATGCCCTGTTTGCATAATTCCACTCAATCATTGGTGGGAGTTATAGAGATGGGTATATAAAAGCCAAATGAAGAAATCTCAATCCATCACAAATGCTTCCTCTATAGCTACTGGAGAATAATCCTTTCTTGAATTTCAAGTGAAGACATGATTTTTGTGAATAAAATATTGATAAAGAGATTTTCAACAAAACATTACTTTTTGTTTGATCCTATGGGCATCGTTTAACCATTCATAAAATGAACACCAACTGGTAAGGAGGTCAGATAAGAGTTCTGGCCAAGTTGAAAAATAAACAAAAATAGGTATATAGGTATAGTTGTATAACAACAAGTAGTGATAGGGGTGGAAAGTTTATAGTTAGTTCTTAGCTATTTTTCTTACATATCATATTGAGAACTTTTTGTGCCAGACAATATTCTACATCTGAGAAAGCATGCATAAGCTTTGGCTCAAGCATCAGTCCATAGGAATGTCAGAGCATTTATAGGAAATCCAGCTTAGTGAGGTTTTGATTTGCTGAAGCAGTGACTTATTGAATGTGGCCCTTCTATTGCAAAGTCTACAAAGACTCACATCAAATGATTTTTTACTGTATTGATCTGTCTGCCTATGAAGGTGGGGGAAGACATTAATAGGATTCATGTAGGAGGTGATTGCTAGCCAGATTCATGGGTTTGCCATTATGCTAGGTATAAAAGTAACCCTTTGAGAAGCGGGATAGAGGGATCTCACTACAAGAAAGAGCCAGGAGTGGGGTGTGCCCCTGGACCCCAAGATCTCTGTCCAGTGAACCCCCTTTTAGCTAGTGCTGTAACATGAGAGGAACAGTAAGAAAACCAGGAGTCAGAGCATGAGATAGAGTGGTGAACACCCCAGAACACAGAGCAGGTAAAGCTGCTTTCTGTGGGGCAGAAGCCTTGCTTGTAGAGTGAGGTTCCACTATGGGGGTTGGATTTGCTGACCCCCAGAAGCTGAGTGCTTCAGAGCGTCGCTGGCAGCTTAATTCCAGGAGCTGGGTTCACTGACCCATTTGCGCTGAATGCCTTTGCACTGAGGGTGGTAGTTGAGTGACTTACTCTTTGGACATTTATTAGCAGCATTGAAAGAACTTTGCCTCATGTCCTGACTGTGTAACTGTATTATGGGCATTTATCACCTGCATTGCAACCTATTAACTTCTTTAATAAATGTTTAATCATGAATATTGTCTATGAGTTCTATGTGGCTATTCGATGAGTTATTGAAGTCAGAGGTTGAAAAGTAGAGACTGTTGTGTATGACAAAAGACAGAGAGTTACCATCAGTGACTATCATGGGCCTGCTTACTCAGGTTCACAACTGAAAGACATGAACTTTGTAAAAGCCCTGTCCAGTCCAGTACACAGCTTTAGTTGAGTTACCTTTTTTGTAGTAGCAAAATGCTTTAATGGAAATTTTTTTCCACTTTTGACACAAGATATATGTGAACTGATTTGCATTATCGCTAAAGTACTCCCAGCCCTTTTTTTTCTCTTAAATTTCTTTAATTATCCAAATTGGGGAGATATCTGGGAACAGACTCTGGTATTGAAATAAGAGACCATGGCTATAAATCATAGCATTATTATGTGCACATTATTTAATATCACAATAGCAAACTATAATGTATTATTATATGGATAGCATGTTTTATACCAAAAACCATAGGTGAGAGTATTAACACAAAAGAAAAATAATCCAAAGTCTCTCCTATATTATGAATGCAGTCATGCTAAAATTAATCATCAAAGGAAATATGGAAAGAGCAGCATTTAAGCACAAAACTAGGAGGGCTTTGTGTCCTGGTCTTCAAATGAAAAAATGTCTGGGGAAAGCAGTTGAAAATTATTTTATATACTGTCTAATTAATGATTATATTTTGAAATGATGGTGTTATAAAAGCAAAACCAAATTCACTGCCATTTGAGTCAATGCTGACTCACAGTGACCCTCTGCATGTTTCCAAGACTGGAACTGCTCATGGGAGAAGAAAGCCCAGTCATTCTCCCACAGAGCTGCTGGTGGATTCGAACTGCTGACCATATTGATTTCAGCTCAACAAGTAACCACTAAACCACTAGAGGTCCTGATGGTATTGCAATTGATCCTTAAAATAGTAGTAATACAAGAGTGGCAAGGAAAAAAAAGTAACAAAAAATAGACTTGAATGGATTAAAGAGAAAGCAGATGGAAAGAATTATATTCAAATAATAAAGAAAACATTGTCAAGTGCAATAACATAAAAGAATAAAGAAGTAAAAGTATAGCTAGAGAGCAGTGGGAGCTGATAGTTTTTTGTTTTCTTTTCAGCTAACAAATTGTCTAATGGAGATGGAAAATTTGATTCGGCATTTGGAGAAATAATTGTGTTAGTTATTTTTCGGAGGGAGGTGCTAACAGGTGGGATCTGAAAAGTGCAAGACTGAAAAGCTGTCCTCACATAGGAATATTCAGTTCATCGATAGTAACAAGAGAGATAACAGAGTACACATGTCTATATGCCACCACACATCTAAATAGAACATAATCCTCGTTATTTTTGAGATTGCTGCATTTTCTAAGAAGCAAGGCAACCATAGGGGACTGGAAGATGGCGGAGGAAGTTTGTCTGTCTGTTTAAAGAAAGAAGAAAGCTTACATTGTATTCTGTAGCAATAATCAGTAAGCTTCTGGCTACTGGCCAAGTCTAAATTAGCACTTGTTATTATAAATGAAGCATTACTGGAACAGGGCCACACTAATTATATTTACATATTGTTAGCAGCTGTGTTGAAAAATTATAGCAGAGTATATGATCCATCAAGATTAAAGTTTTTAAAATATGTTTAATGAAAAAATGACTACTTCTTATTTAGCACGTTAACAAAAAAACCAACAAAATAATTAACATCAAGCCCTTTCTTGAAGACAAAATGAGAACAGTCACCAAGGTTGTACATTTTTGTCCAACCGAGTAGAAAACATAAGTTTTAACTAGGTTCTGGAACATGCCATCGGTACAAAGAATAAAAGGGTTGGGCGGGGGGCGGTTAGATTGTATGTGAAGGAGGGACCAAGGGATTAACTATGCCATTCATGTTTTGGTGCTGCATGAATGCGGCACTGTACGTATAGGTTGTCTCAGAGGTGGTCCTAATATCCCAAGACGTTAACAACTAAGTGTTGGCTAGTGAAGGTCATTTAATTACTCACAGACAACAGATAAAGCATACGAACTATTTCATAGTGAGCTGGTCCTCTACTAACTGGAAAGTTATTCCAGCAATGATGGAGGCTCTTCTAGTTTTGACCCCACTTTGCACTGTAGGTGAGGGATTGCAAAGTTTTTTTAATCTAGCAATATTATATGGTAAAGAGACTATGTAACTCACTGCATGGAGTTTAATATGGATTTACTGACCTAAGACTCAAGGAGAAGGTAATTCTTTAGTGCTGTTGCTTATCTGGACAGACAGTAGGCTTTAGGGGGTTCTGATTTGTTCTTAACGCCTAGAGAGATTATAGATGGGGAGAGGGAGGGAGGAATGGGAGGAATTTATAGCCTTAAATCAGCCAAAAGGACTGTCTAATTCTAAATACATTCATTTGGTAATAATCCATGGAGTTGTATAGCAATCACACATGTATTCTAGTATAAATTCCATAGTTTGATAAAAAGGTAACATTATTAAACATGAAATTTAAGTTAGCAAAGTGGGCAAGACAGTATCAGGAAGATGATCTGAATGGCCAGTAGCTTGGATAACTGTATTAGAAAATATGTGAGAAAATCAATGTGATGGAATGATAGCAGATTAGCGGTACGGGAAGATTGAATTTGAGAATTTAGGAACATTTCTAAACACTAATGAGATCTATGGCATGATTATAGAAAAATATCTATAGTTTTACAAATTGATAGTCATATCAGTATTGCTATAAAACAATCCCTATAGAACATATCATCATAGAACATGGAAGTAAAATTTCACAGAAGATCATTCAACAATGGTTTCAGCGGTATATTGTCTTTAGCAAACCAGCACCTAACCACTGTGCCAACAGGGCTCCTAGTTTCAGTGGTACATGACAGGGCACTGCCAGAGGACCATGCCAGATGCAGAGGATTATGAAACAAGGGATACCATTGCTAATGTCTATCGCCGGACATGGAGAATACCAGGGATATGTCTACTTGTGTTCCAATGATTATGAAAAGGCATTAGGCGGACCATAATAAACTGTGGATAATCATGAGAAAAATGGGAATTTCAGAACACTTCAGAGTGCTCATTAAGAACTTGTACATGGATCAAGGGGAAGTTGTGGAAACAGAACCAGGGAATACTGCATGGTTCAATCTATATGCAGAGCAACTCATCAGGTAAGCAGGATTATATGGGAAAAAATGTGGCATTGGGATTGAAGGAAGGTTTACTAACAACCTGCAAAATACATATCATTCCATGACACAAATTTGCTTGCTGAAATTGAGGAGAACTTGAGTCACTAGCTGATGTAATCAAAGATTATAACTTTCAGTATGGATTAAAACTCAATGTAATGAAGACCAAAATCTTCACAACTGAATTAATAGGTAACATCATTATAAATGGAGAAAGGGTTAAAGTTGTCCAGGATTTTGTCTTGCTTGGATCCATAATCAATGGAACCAGGAGTCAAGGGATAAGAAAATGTATTGCATTAGGTAATCTGTTGCACAAGACTTCTTTAGAGTATTGAAGAACAAGGGTATTACTTTGAGGACTGAGGTGCACTTGACCCAAGCCATGACATTCTTCATTGCATCATATGCATGTGATATTTGGACAAAGCATATTTTGCTTTGACATAATTTGTCTTTGTTTTCTTTTCTTCATTGCTAAGGTTTTAAATCTGGTTCCTTAAGTTTTAAACTGCTGCTTAGGTATTATTTAAACAAAATTAATTAAATTTATATTTTTCTGACCATGTTCTAAAAATAGAAGAATGAAATACAGTCCTTAAAATGAAAGCCAACTATTCTTTTTTTTTTAAGTACATACATTATCTTTAATTTTTGAAATTAAGATATGGTTAATATACAGTAAAGATACGGTGTGCAGTTTCACAAGTTTTAAGAAAGACACATATGTATATAATTAGCAGTACCTTCAAGATTTGAAACAAGTTTATCATCTCCTAAAATTGTTTTCTATTTTGTAGTCAAACTCTCTCTTTAGCCCTCAGAAAACAAAACAAAACAAAACAAAAAACAGAAAACCTCACACTCACTGGTGTAAAGCACAGAGAAGAAGAATAAATGTAGGGACATTTTTTTCAGATGAGAATATTTCAATTATTGCAAACAATTAGTGTACATATATTTTAATAGTGGTCATTAAATATATGTATTTTGTCTTTTATTTATTTCTTCATATGAACCTCTTTCTCAATGTTCTAAAGTTTTCATATATTAGCAAAAAGCTGAAAGTTTCATGATTATTTTTTAGATATTCTAAGAATAGTCAATTTCAGAGATATGGAGAAAGTAGAATCTCAGTGAACTTAAAATATTTTCTAAAATTAGATTTAAAACTTTTTAGCACATTTTAGTCACCTGAAGTAGAAGCTCAAAAGACTGAGAATAAATCCACTTGTCTCCTACCTATTAATATGGCAGCATTGATGTTGTGCTAAAATAAATAACTTGTTTTACTAAGCTGGAAAACTAATTTTGTTTGTTTGCTTAAAAGAAAACAGTTAAACTCAGGATATAAAGCTCTGTTTTATAAGTTAACTTGGAATTAGTATTTTAAAAGAGAAAAGTGTAAATAGCAATTGATCATTATTAGTCCTAGAAAATACACATCTATTTTCATTTTTGTTTCAGAAAATATATCTCATATTCAATATTCTGTATATTAGCTATCATCTTTTACCTGGTACAATATGAAAATATTCTTTTTCTTTGGAGTTTACATATATTTTAAAAAGTATTATCTAGATAGACCTATAAAGGATAACTACTAAAAAGTCATATACAATGGATATACTATTGAAGGAAGTTTTCCTCACCCAATTAAAACATGTGTACAATCAAATCTAAAAGGCTATATTTTCAATTAGAAAAACAAAACAGCATTTATATCTTTTACCCTGCCTTTTCTGTCACCATGATTCCTATTCAGTTTACAATACGATATAACATATGTTTTTGCTGCTTTGTAATTCTTTTTTCAAATAAATAGATGTGTTTTTTCCCAGTAGTTACAGCTATTAGAAGATTAAGATTCTGTGAGTTTTTGTAAATTTAGAAGATTCACTAATCTCACTGCCATCTTGTCCATTCTGATTCACAGCGACCCTCTAGTACAGAATACTACTGCCCCTGTGGGCTTCCAAGACTCTACAAAAGCAGATAGCCTCATCTGTCTCCAACAGAGTAGCTGGTGGTTTTGAACTACTTACCTTGCAGTTAGCAGGCCCATGCATAATAATTATACCACTAGTGCTTCACAGACATATTCAATGAAGATGGCTAACTATATATTTATATTTTAATTTGCTTTTTAAAATCTTTTTTTCAATCATTTTATTAGGAGCTCATGCAACTCTTATCACAATCCATACACACATCAATTGTGTAAAGCACATTTGTACACTCATTGCCCTCATCATTCTCAAAACATTTGCTCTCCACGTAAGCCCCTGGCATCAGCTCCTCATTTTCCCCCTCCCTCACGAACCCTTGATAATTCACAAACCATTATTTTGTCAAATCTTGCCCTGTAGGACGTCTCCCTTCACCCACATTTCCGTTGTCCATCCCCCAGGGAGGAGGTCACATGCAGATCCCTGCAATTGGCTCCCCATTTCCAACTCACCCTACCTCCACCTTCCCAGTATCACCACTCACACCACTGGTCCTGAAGGGATCATCCGCCCTGGATTCTCTGTGTTTCCAGTTCCTATCTGTACTAGCGTACATCCTCTGGTCTAGCCAGACTTGCAAGGTCGAATTCGGATCATGATAGTGGGGGTGGGGAGGAAACATTTAGGAACTAGAGGAAAGTCTATTTTTCATCATTGCTACATCATACCCTGACTGGCTCGGCTCCTCCCTCAGAACTCTTTTATGAGTTATTGATTTATGTTAATTAAAACAATGGTAAAGTAAAAAAACAAGTAAACGAGAAACACTGCTATCAAGTGGTTTCCAACTCATATCAATCTTATATAGCATTTCTGAGGCTTTGTAAGCCTTCACAGGAACATTCACTGGCTGGTGGGTTTGATCTACTAAACCTCGCAGTAAGCAGCTCAATGTTTACCTGACAGCACCATCAAGAATCCTTATAAATAATAGGAATGCTACCTAAATAACACATTCAAGAATGGGAAAGAACAGTGATTTAAATAACTGAACTAAAGGAAAAGTAAGTTCTAGCCATTTGAAAGACAAACTGTCCCCCACACTATCATCAGTGGAAAGATGTCTCAAGGCTATAACAAATATAAATATCATTGCTTAGATGGCTTTCAATGTACAGAAGTATTGCTTTACCATGAGGCATTTCCCAAAACATTGATTAAGGACATCATTTTTTCTGGTTAGGAATGAGAAAACTGATCAGGCTATATTGATATTCAGGTGAGATAAAGTCAGAGAACAGCCTATGATGTGTGTGTGTGTGTGTGTGTGAACTTGACTGCACAAGTGTTCACAGTGTTGGGGCAGTTGCAGCCTAGTAATCCTCCCTGATGTGATCTACACTATGTGCCATAATGTACTCAATTCCATGATGCATCTGCTGTGAGCAGCCAAGTGGTTCTAAGAAGATTAGGGTGTAGGACAGCCCCTTACAGATGCCACAGCGCTGATAAACTGGAAAGAATGGTTCCCCCGTCATGTGCCTGTTGTCCTAGTTAGGAGCCATCAAGGCAGCTTTGACTCACAGTGACCCTGTCTACATCAGATTGAAACACTGCTCCATTCTGTGTCATCCTAACAAGTTTCTTATGTTGGAGCCATTGTTGCATGCGCTGTCAATACATGCCACAAAAGGTCTTCCTCTTTTCCATGTCCATTCTCCTTTACCAAGCATGATTTCCTTTTCAAGATATTAGTCTCTTCTGATAACATGTCCAATGTACTTCAGATGAAGTTTGTCATCCTTATCTCCAAGAAGCATATGGCTGTATGTCTTCCAACAGAGATCTTTTTTTTTTTTTTGGTCAGGCCACAATACTTTCAGTATTATTCACCAACACCATAATTTAAAAGCATCAATTATTCTTAATCAATATCCTGCTTTCACATGCATATGAGGGATTTTAGAAAATACCATGGCTTAGGTGAGGAGCCCCAGAATTCTCAGAGTAACATCTTTGCTCTTCAACACGTTAGAGATCTTGTGCAACAGATATACCCAATATAATGCTTGATTGTATATCTTGACTGCTTTTGCAATGAACATTGACTGGGGACCTAAGCAGGATAAAATTCTTGACAACTTTAATATTTTCATCCATTTGTTATGATATTACTTAATGGTCCCATTGTTAAGATGCATTTTTGTTGTTGTTTTTACAATCATTTTATTTGGGAGCTCTAATAGCAACCCATACATCAATTGTATCAAGCATATTTATACATATGTTGCCATCATTATTTTCTAAAAATTTACTTTATATTTGAGCTCTTGGTATCAGCTCCTTTTTTCCCTCCCTCCATCCTCCCACCCTCATGGCCCCTTGATAAATTATAAACTATTATTATTTTCATATCTTACACCAACTGCTATCTCTCTTCCCCTCCCCCTGCCCTCCAGTTTCTTCCCCCTCCTCTCTTCTCCTTCCTCCTACCTTCCTGTGTCACGATTTCCATTTCTGTTCCTGAGGGGTTTATCTAACCTGGCTTCCGTGTTGTTGGCTTTACATTGAGTTGCAATCCATATTTAAGACTGTAATCCTTGAACTTCACAAGCAAGTTCTTCAAGTCTTCCCGACTTTCATCTGTATATTGAAGGTTGTTGACAAATCTTCCTCCAACCCTGATCCCAAGTTCATCTTCATATATGGTCCCCTTTCTCAGATTTGCAAGCATATGCATTGAATAAACTTGGTGAAAAACACAGCCCTGACATACCTTTCCTGATGTTAAATCAGTGGTCCTCAAACTTCCTAATGCCACAACCCTTTAATACAGTTCCTCATGTTGTGCTGAGTCCCAATCATAAAATTATTTTCGTTGCTACTTCATAACTGCAATTTTGCTACTGTTATGAATCGGGTGATCCCTATGAAAGGGCCGTTCGACCCCCAAATGGGTCACGACCCACAGGTTGAGAACCACTGTCTTAAACCATGAAGAATTCCTTTAATCACGACTTAAAAAAAAAAACTTTTATTGAGGGCGCTTACATCTCATCACAATCCATAAATTCATGCAATGTTGTCAAGCACATTTGCACATATGCCACCATTTTAATTTTCAAAATATTCTCTTACAACTTGAGCCCATGATATCAGCTACCCATTTATTCCCCCTCCTTTCCCTGCCCACCCTCTCTCACGAACCCTAGATAAGTCATAGATTATTTTTTCCCTATCTTACATTTGTCCTCCACACCCCTTACCCACTTTTCCATTATTCGTCCCCCTGGGAAGGGTTCTATTTGCCGCTGTGATCAATTCCCTGTTTTCCCCACACCATCCCCTAATCCTACTGGTATCTCTACTTTCATTGTTGACCCTGAGGGGTTTATCTATCCTGGATTCCCTTTGTTGAGGGCTCTTATCTTTAACAGTGTGCATGCTCTGGTCTAATCCAATTTGTAAGGTAGAATTGAGGTCATGATAGTGGGGTGAAGGAAACACAAAAGAACTAGTAGAAAGTTGTGTGTTTCATCAGTGCTATACTGTACACTGACTGGTACATCTCTTCACTGTGACCCCTCTTTGAGGGGATGTCCAATTGTCTACACATGGGCATTGGGTCTCTATTCTATGCCTCCCCCCTCATTCACCTTGGGTATGGTTTGGTTCTGGGTCTTAGATGCCTGGTACCTGATCCCATCAACACCTCATGATCACACAGGCTGGTGTGCTTCTTCCATGTGGGCTTTTAGCTTCTGAACTAGATGGCCGCTTGTTTATCTTAAAACCTTCAAAGCCTCAGACACTATATCTTTTGATAGCTGGGCACCAACAGCTTTCTTCACCACATTTGCTTTTGTACCCATTTTGTCTTCAGCAATTGTGTTGGGAAGGTGAGCATCACTGAATGCCGGATTGTTAGAACAAAGTGTTCTTGTGTTAAGGGAGTACTTGACATGAGGCCCAATGTCCATCTGCACACTTAATTCTTAACATATAAATATGCGTACATAGTTATATTCCCCTCTCATTATATATGCATTTACATATGTACATGCCTGTATTTAGACCTCTATAAATGTCCTTTGCCTCCTGGTTCTTTCCTGTATTTCCTTTTACTTTCCTCTTATCCCACCATCATGTTCAGCCTATTTTTGGGTTTAGTAATTCCTAGCTGCTACATTGCCCTTGATTAAGGCACCCTACAACCTTTCTTCCATTAATTATAGTTTGCTAGTTGATCCCTTGTCCCTGGGTTGGTTACGCCCCACCTTTCTCCCACCTTCCTTTCTCCCATACCCCTCGTCCCACCAGAACCACTGATCCCGTTCTTTTCATCTCCTAATTATTTATCCTGCCTCTTATCTAGATACACGTGCAGATACATTAATAAGTGCAAAAACCAGGCAAAGCCAATAAAACAACAAAGAAGTCAAAACCAACAAAATAATAACAGCAGAAAACAAGAATAAAATAACAATAACAAAGAGAAAGCCACTGACAAACATGGAAAAGCCTATAAATAGTTCAAGGTCTGTTTGTTGGCCATTACAAGTGTTTTCCAGTTGAGTCTGATAGGCTGTCACACTCTGTCCAAAGTCTATTTTTGGTATTCCCTGGGAGTTTCATCACTCTGCTCCCCCTGCTGCTCTGTTGCATGGCCTCAGTGCCTCGCCCCAGCATGATTGTGTCAGACCATGCACTATTCCAGGAGTGTGACTCCAGTGCTGTCTTTCGCAGCACCATGGTTTAGCATAGACTAATGAGTGCTTCTAATGCTTCTTCAGAATGCTGAAAGATATAAATTGACATTCCATCAGTTCTTGGGGCCTTGATTTTGGCTAATACCTTCAGTTCTGCTTGGACTTCTTCCTTCACTTCCATCAATCTTTGGTTATATCAGATCCCTTGAAAGGTTGAATGTCAATTAGTTCTTTTAGCTATACTGACTTCACATTCTTTCCATCTTCTTTTGATATTTCCTACATAGTTCAATATTTTTCCCATGGAATCTTCTAATATTTTGATTTTTTCCCCTTCATTTCTTCAGTTTGATATATACTGAATGTGCCCTTCCTTTTTGGTTTTGTAATTTCAGGTCTTTGCACATTTCATTATAATACTCTATCTTCTTGAGCTGCCTTTAATATTTTCTCTTCAGCTCCTTGACTTCATGTTTTTTTCCCATTTCCTTTAGATACTCTCAGATTAAGAGCATATTTCAGTCTCTTTTGACATCCACTTTAATCTTGTCTTTCTTTCCTGACTTTTTAATGAGCTTTTGATTTCTTCATAGATTATGTTATTAATGTCATCCCACAGCTCAAGTAGTTTAAGAGAATTAGAGTGTAGTATAACCTTTTTACTAAGGACACAGGCTCAATGCAATTGGAAGGTGGTTTCCTTGGGGGTGGGGGTGGTGAGGGGTTGGCTAACTGGTGTAAGATGCCATTGAGTCATTTCCAATTTCTAATGGCTCTGGCTGGTCCATTGTAGAAAGGTGTTCTGACTTGGAGTGGGGAAACTGACAAGGCTATAATGATGACTAAGATAGAGTGTCAGTGAACAGTGTATGATAGCTGTGTTTTGTGTCAACTTGGCTAGATCAGAATTTGCAGTGGCTTGGTCACTGAAGCCTAGTAATCGCCCATGGGACCTAATGTGATCAGTTCCATGACGGTATTAGATGTGAGCAACCAAGCACAACACGATGATAAAGATCTGGGTATAGGAAAACCCCTTTACTCATGTCACAGCCCCAAGTCAATTGAGAAGCTTCCTTGGGATTGGCCTAATTTTTTAAAAAGTAGTCATGGTTTGAAGCTTGCTTGACTTTTCCTGGGTCTGTATGCTCAGTTGTTCATAGATCCCCAGCCCCCATCCCGATCTTTGATTGTGAGATTAACAGCCAGCCATTGTTGTAAGTGGTGGTTCCAACACAGTGACACTGGGCACAGCAGAAGGAAACACTCCCCAGTCCTGTGCCAGCCTTACAATTGTCTCTGTGCTTGAGCCCATTGTTGAAGCCACCATCGATCTTGATGAGGGCCTTCCTCTTTATCAAGAATGATGTCCTTCTCCAGGGACTAGGCCCTCCTGACAACATGCCCACAATGAGGAGTTCTTGAATTTCCATTCTTCTCAAGATTACCCAGAGTTCGTTGTGATCCACACAGTTGAATACCTTGAATAAAACTCAAGTAAACATCTTTCTGTTATTCTTTGCTTTCAACAAAGATCCATCTGACTTCAGCAATGCTCCATGCTTTCTTTTGAATCTGGCCTGAACCTCTGGAAGCTCATTGTCAATGCCCAGCTGCAAATACTGATGGATGGACTTCAGCAAATTTTACTTGTATTATAAAATTTTGCATTATGAAAAAAAGATATTGCTCTAAAATATGAACACTCTGTTGGATCACCTTTTTTTGCAGTGAGTACAAATATGGATCTTTTCCAGTCACTTGGCCAAACGTTTCAAATGGTATTCCATCAATTCCTGGAGCCATGTTTTTAAATAATACTTTCAGGTGCAGCTTGAACTTCTTCCTTAATACCATTGCTTCTTAATAACAGGCTACTGCCTGAAATGGTGGAATGTTGACTAGTTCTATTTGGTACAGTGACTTTGTATTTTTTCCCCATCTTTTTAGTTGCTTCCTGCATCATTCAATATTTTCCCCCTAGAATATTTTAATATTATAACAAGATACTCACTTTAAAATTTTTTCATTTAGTTAATATAAGCTGAATATGTTCTTCTTTTATATATTTATTTTTGGTTGTCTAATTCTAGATCTTTGCATATTTCATCATTATACTTTACTTTGTCTTCCCAAACTTCCCTTAGAAATTTTCTGTTTCCATTTACCTTAGCTACTATACATTTCAAAGGACGTTTCAGTCTTTTCTGACATCCACTTTGATATTTTCTTTCCTTTCTGTCTTTTTAATGATCTTTGCTTTCTTCATGAATGATGTTCTTGATGTCCTCTCATAGACCAGGTCTTCTGTCTTTACTGTTCAAAGCACCAAATCTGTTCTTCAAATGTTCTTCAAATATAGATGGGAAAACTTGAATCATATTTTGGCTTTCATGGACTTGTTTTTATTTTCACTAGCTTCAATTTGAAGTTACATATGAGTAATTAATTATCTACTCTACAATCATCCCTGCCCTGGTTTTTAGCTTCTGATAATGAATTTTTCCATCATCTTTTCCAACAGATGTTGCAAATTTGATTTCTGTGTATTCTAGATAGAGAGAGTCATTTACTATTGAAAAAAATATATATTTCTGATGAAAAATCCATTGGCCTTGCTCAAATCTATCATGCATTCTCCAACTTCCTTTGTATCACAAAGACCATATTTACTGTCTTTCCTTCATTCCTCTTTGTTTCCAACTTTTGTATTCAACGCATCTTGATCATATGTTTTGATCAATTTCTGATGGAAATAGTTGGTAGAATTTTTCCATATATTCATCACTGCCTTTAGTGGTTGGTGCATAATTTTGAAGAATAGTTATATTGATTGGATTTCATTGAATGCAGAGAGATGTATTCCTATCACAGACAGCATTCTACTTCAGGATAGATCTTGAAATGTCCTTTTTGACAATGAATGCAACGCCATTCCTCTTGATTGGGTCATTCCCAGCCTTGTAAAGCATATGATTTTTTTATTTAAAAATTGTTCATACCAGTCCCTTCCACTCATTAATGTATAGGATATCAATCTTTATGTGTTCCGTTCCACTTTTGAAGACTTACAATTTTCCTAGATTCATATTTCATACATTACAATTTAGAATTATAAATAGATGTTTGCAGCTGTTTCTTCTTCTTTTGAGTTGTGCCCCAGCAGCAAATGAAGATTCTGTAGAATTACTCCCATTTGCTAATTCACATCTCATGCCTGACTCTACTTTGATAAAGCAGCTCCTTCTCAGTCACACTTTGAGTGCCTTTAGACCCAAAGCACCCATTTTCTGGCATTACCACTGACAACATTCTGCTTCCATTCATTAGGCCATCACATCTGGCTAAGTTGTGGTGCTATGCATAACATGACATTCCTTCAGCAGCTACTACCGCCAACATGGGGAGTCGATTCCTTCTTCATTTGTTCATAGATTGGAAGCTCTGCTTAAACCTGTTCACTTTGTGTGACCCATTAGCATTTGAAATATAATGATATTGCTTCCAAGATCACAGCCAACCACATTGCCTGGCAATTCTAGGAGCCATAAGTGGATTGGCAATTGACTTGCCAACCTTCAGTGATTTATTCAAACTTCTAGTCAGAAGCTTGCATTACTGACCTTGGATCCATCCACCTGGAAAATCTATGGTGCTTTAGCTGACCCTGAGTTCATCAACACTAAAGCTATGCCAAACAGAGAATACTTCACCTCTAGCCTCTGACCCACAGACTTGAAAATGGACCAATTTCTGCAGCTGTGTGAGCCATTTTCTGATGCAATTTATTTTTCTATATATACCTACAGAAGTGGTTTTACTTCTCTAGAGAACCTAGCCAAACCCAATCCCCAAAGTATCTTTTTCTCACACATGTTTCCAGCAGACAATAATATAAAAAAGGTGCGAGGCTTGGGGTTGGCCTAAACATTTTATAAATTATCATGTAATCATAATTTAGATAGAATATGTAATCTGCTTTCAGAGTCGCCACTTTGCAGGATTATGAAGAGCTCAAGAAATTAAAAGTTCACATGGCATCAGAACCTCAAGGTGCAATTGAAATTCAGAGCAGAGGAATTAAAAGAATAAAGTAGAAGAATTATTAAAAACCAACAATACAAGAAATAAGTCAGCTCTTTTCTGAGTCCAGGGGAGTATTATTTAAGTGAACACATAGTGACTCCCTTACCCTTATTTAATAACTCTACCATACTAGTATGGGGTTAAAAGAAAAAGCTTGGAGCTTCTCTTTGTTCCCACCTGGTTAAATACAATGCCCTGACAGCTGTCTGTAAAAACCAAAACAAAAAATAATGAAATTATTAAAGGTGATGAGCAATGCAGCAATGAGGTGCTAATCATATGATTTTTTTACTCATTTTCTTCAGTTCAAAAGACATGGATGCTGGGAAATGACAATGTCTCTTTTGTTTTCTTAATTGAATAATATAAAGCAAGATCCTATGTGCAAGCCACATATTTCTGGAATATACCTATGAAAACCAGAAAAGCAGAAAAAGCACAAGTACAAAAAAATAAATAAATTGCATGTACACATGCGAAATGTGATGGAAAATAAGAATGTAAATGATGTAAGAAGGAGTGGGAGTACAACTCTAGGGAGCTCAGGGAAGGGGTTGGTTAGCACCATTTGAAGAATGGATACATTATATAAGGTTGTTTTAAAGATATTTTTTCATAGTATAATTCTGACATAAAATCCTGTAGAACATTTAGACTACAAGGAGGAGATATAAAATAAAAATTTCATTAGATGAAATACTTAAAGATAAGCTTCAAGTTGTTCTTCTCATTTCTTGCTTATTTTGAATTAAGATTGATTACATTTTATTATTTATACCATATATATCCGAACTTGTGCAAATACATTTCATTCATCTTTCAACATTTCATATTTTACTTGTGCCATATTTCTTCTCTTACATCAAACAACTAGAAAAATAAATTATTATAATGAAATAGACTTACAGTTCCTTGCCCAGTTTCCTCAATAGTCCTAACTTTCAATCTTACACTTTAAAAGTGACAATTACTATCAACATCTTATATTTATTTTCCCATAAATGTTCTGTTCAGGCTGACATATATATTTGTATGTTTTATTTTTTATTTTTCAAAGGATACCTAAGGAGTCTTACTGGAGCTGTCAGGTAAGCGGTCAGGTAAACTGCTGACTACAAAGTTGGCAGTTCAAATCCACCAGCTGCTTGGCAGGAGAAAGATGAGTCTTCTGCTTGCACAAAGATTTACAGCCCCAAACAACACATGGGGTCCCACCTGTAGGAATGGCTTGAAAGGTAGGGTTTTTTGAGAGGTGGGGGTACAGTGAACCCTCGCCACTTCGCGCTTCGACTTCCGTGGCTTCACT
>NW_022107431.1:81347772-81350549 GCF_000313985.2 Echinops telfairi | reverse complement strand
ATTAACCGCGATAAACGAGGGTTCACTGTAGATATATAAAAACTATTCCTCTTCCCAGCAATTTTAGAACTCAAAATTGCAATTATGAAACCTCTATTACATTAATACATTCCATTTTATCAACATAATCTTTTGGTTCTATGTTCATTTGGTTAGCTAAAGAAATCTACTTTTGAAATCTGAGACTCTAATATTACACCTGACAATCAGCATCATATCTTTTCTCTTTCCTACCCATTTACTACAAGGTCGCCATATATTCAAAAATATTTTGGCAAGCAGTTTCCATCATATCCACATGCTACTATAGTTATATCGAACAATTAGTATGGTAAGTTACTTGTATTTTCAAATGAGTTAATAATTGTACTTGCGTTCTATGTTAAATGAATTTACTAATAAATAGTATGAAAGCTCTTGGCATATAAACCAAACCAAACCTATTGCCCATAAGAGGAGGAGACTCACAGCAACCCTACAGAACAGAGTAGATAGCTCCACAGGATTTCCAAGGTTGTAGTGTTTACAGAAAATACCAAATTCTTTCTCTGGCAGAGCAGCTACTGGGTTTGAACCATGGACCTTTCAGTTAGCCCCTGACCACATACTCACGGCTCTCACAGAATTACTTTGCTAGGACACTGTTATTGTGGTTGTTCAGTGTCTTCAAGTTGATTTTGCCCCACAGTGACTCTATATACAACAATAGGAAAACTGCTCGGTTCTGCACCATCCTCATAACGGCTGTTTGATCCGAATGTGGTAGACACTGCTTCAATCCATCTTGTTGAGGGTCTTCCTCTACTTTAACCAGCATGAGGTCCTTTTCCAAGGACTAGTTCCTCCTGATAACATGTCCAGAGTACGTGAGATAAAGTTTCATTTCTAAGGAGTATTCTAGATGTGCCTCCTACAAAAAGCATGCATTGGGCTTCTGGCAGTCATTCTGATTTCTGGATTCTTCGTTAACATCATCATTCAAATGCAGCAGTTCCTCTCCTGTCTTCCATATTTGCTGTCCAGCTTTCATATTCAGTGAGATTACTGAAAATAGCATGGTTTGGGTCACATGCATTTTAGTTAGTACCTAAATGACATCTTTGATCTTTAACACTTTAAAAAGATTTGCACAGCAGATTTATCCCATACAATACAGTATTTGACCTCTTAACTGATATTTTAATGAGTACTGATGGTGGGTTCAAGTAAAATGAAATCTCTGACAAATTCAACTTCTTTTTCTGTTTATCCTGGCACCTGCTAATTACTAAATAATCAACTAGTACCGTATATACTCACATATAAGCTGACCCGAATATCAGCTGAGGCACCTAGTTTTACCACAAAAAATTTTTCTCATCATAAAAAATGTGCTGGAAAAACACAGCTTATACACAAGCATATATGGTAAATATTTGCCTTCCTATTACATGAAAGCCTTTATATAGAGGAAAATTGTATTCAGTTAAATGAGATAGTACCATCAAAATTCAGATGATTTCATTTTAACACTTCAGTGAGTTAAACTCAACATACTAAATCCTAAGAACTTTATTTAAACACTCAGTACAAGTCACACCTGAGATTTTATAACAAAGTATACATTTATAACAAAGTAAAAAATCAACTTAAGTAACCTTAAATCTAGGAAAGAACGAATGTGTTTTGCATGCGTGTACTTCCCTCCAGAGCCAGGAGTCCCAGATCCCTACCATCTACCCCAAGCCCACTCCTAGCCTTAAAGGTGAATAAAATTGAGAGAGAGCCAGAGAAAGACAGATAAAAAGACAGATAAAAAGCCAGAGAAAGACAGATAAAAAGGTTAGGCAGGCCTGTTAGTTGAAAGATCAATGATTCAGACCCACCAGCCACTCTGCAAGAAGAGATAAGGTTTCTCTGCATCGGTAAAGATTAACAGGCTGGGAACCTAGAGAGGGTCCTCCGCTGAGAGTCTCAATCTGCACCGGAGCAGTGGTTTCTTTAATCAGGAACAGTGTTAATTCAGTAGTAGTAGACTTGCCGCCTTCCATGTGAGACACCTCAGTATGAATCGTCATCAGTGTGCCTCAGGGACAGTCTCCAGTCATCTGTCTGTGAAGGCTTATTTGTTACTATGATACTAGACTGGTATTAATGGAGCTTCTAGACCAGTGGTTCTCAACCTTCCTAATGCCATGTATTCCTTTAATACAGTCCCTCATGTTGTGGTGACCCCCCAACCATAAAATTATTTTTGTTGCTCCTTCATGACTGTAATTTTGCTACTGTAATGGATCATGATGTAAATATCTGATATGCAGGATATATTTTCACTGTTACAAATTGAAAATAATGAAAGCATAGTGATTAATCACAAAAACAATATGTAATTATATATTGTGAAATATTATTTTGATTTATAAGTAAATGAAATTTTGTCTTGAAGCATGGTGTAGCATGGGTAACAGTCTTAATATGACAACGGTAAGCTACATTGCTACATTTTGGGAAAGTATGCGTAAAACGCCAATGTCAGTGTGAAGGTTGAGATGCCCTCTTTCTCACCAGATCAGAAATTCTCAGGGCAGTCTTTGCAAGAGCTCAACGAAGATCATCTTCCACAACAAGTCTACTTCTGTATTTAGACTTGACAACCAACAAGCTGGAAAACCCTGTTTCACAAAGATGTGTTGTTGGAAATGGAAGAAGGCGCAGCAAAGTCTGAGAGAGAACAGGCTATGACTGCAAACACTTGATCCAGAATTTTGTAACTGGCACTGTAGCGAAATCAGTTATCG
>NW_022107431.1:81322573-81345216 GCF_000313985.2 Echinops telfairi | reverse complement strand
TTTGCCAATGAATCATATAGTGAGTTCTGATGACTTTTGGTGACTCATTTAGTACCAAATGTTGAAATCCAGACCAACATCCTAGCATAACTGGAGCATCATATGTGCAAACACCATGAACCTTTTCCCAAGAGATCGTATGGTCTTTCAGAAATGAACCTACAGTGTTAAATGCATCACATGCAGTGGTTGTTGTTTCAAGAGGTTTGCAAAAAACAAACTTATCTTTAAAGTTGCCATCACGTAAACTAGTAACTGTGAACAGTTTGTAACATCTGTAGATTCATCAAGCTGGATGCTAAATATTGGCAGATTTAATTTCCTGGGTTACCTGAACAAGAATATTAGCATACATGTCATGTATTCTTCTGTGGACAGTGTTGTTAGATAAGGAAATTTCACTCAATTTTGTAACAAATTCATGTCTGATCAGAACTTGAACAATGTCTTTGGCTGCTGGCAACAGTAAATACTCAGCAATGGTGTGAGGTTTCATAGCCCTGGCAATTCTGAATGCCACCAAATATGAAGCTTCAATGGCTGCTACATTTTGTTTGTGGTACTTGCCATCAGTATGGCTTTCTTGAGTCCATCAGGTTTGCTTCTAAAATAGTTGGTATCCTTACCAGAAAAACTTGGATGCTTGCTATCAAAATGGCATTTTAGTTCGGCTTTATAGATTCAACTGATAGAACTTCACAGCAAATAACACATTGTGGTTTCTCAATTCCTGTTGTAATTATTGAGGTAAAAACATACTGTAAAAAATCCTCACTATATTTTCTTTTCTTAATATTCTTCTCTACATGATCCATTGTCATGGGATGGTTTGCTAATTAAAATAATATATAACAATAGCTTTAATAATACAAAAGATAATACATGGCATAGTTCAGTCAATACTGTTCATTAAAATTTCCTATTACTTACCATCCTCTGTTGGTTTTTTTACATACTTGTTACTACTACAATGGGGCAGTATTCACATCAACCACAGCTGAATATAAAAAGACCAATCAGCATCCAGATTAAGTCCCATGGTATGTATGTGTGTGTATATATATATATATATATGCAATAGTTGATGATTTTACAGTATATGATTTTACATTTACCCAGTAATTATAATTCATGAAGTGTCATTTTACCTCCAATGCTGTTCCTTTCAACACAGCAGCTGCTTTCAACACAGTAGCTGCTCTCTACCCACTAGCTGCTCTTTTGTACGGGGTGTATGTGATAAGGTGCAATGATGTCATCACACTGGGTACTCGTATGTGGGCATATCTGCATGTGGGCAGTCCTGCCTGGAGATGGACAGAGGAGTGGTGTCTCAATTTTTAAGACCATCGGAAATGTGTTTTACGATGGTCTTAGGCAGCTCCTGTGAAAGGGTCGTTCGACCTCCAAAGGGGTTGTGATCCACAGGTTAAGAATTGTTGGTCTAGACTTAGAGCCTTGGAAGAAAGGTCTGGCGATCTACTTTGAAAAAAATTAGCCATTGATAGTCTTATGCCATGGTTCTCAACCTTCCTAATGCCGTGAAGCTTTAATACAGTTCCTCATGTTGTGCTGACATCCCAACTATAAAAGTATTTTCTTTGCTACTTCATAACTGTAATTTTGCGACTGTGATGTGTTTCACAGGCAACCTCTGTGAAAGGGTGGTTTGATCCCCAAAGGGGTCATGACCCACAGGTTGAGACCCGCTGGCCTTATGGGTCATAATAGTCTAATCCTGTTGTGCCGCAATCACTGAGATAATAGCTGATTCAAAAGCAGTTAACAATAACAAAACAACAGTAACTATAGCATAGTAGCTAAGAATGTGAGAGAGTATGTTCAAATAGCTTGGAGTTTGACATTTTCTTTATTTGGGAAAAGAACTCAGAATCTTGGTACCTCCGTTTTCTCATCTAAAACAATCAACCAAACCAACCCCCGGCCATGTAGTCAATTTTGACTCAGAGGGAGGCCTACATGGCAGCATAGAAAAGCCCGTTAGGTCCCAGGCTGTGGTCTTTACAGCACAGAGAGCCTCCGCTTCTGTCCCAGAACCCTCGGTGACCTTGTCGTTAGCAGCCCAAACTGTAGCCATCTATGCCATCAGGGTCTCATACTTTCTCATTTGCAAAAGGAAAATACAAAATACACTTGCTTTATATATTAATTAAAGACAAAATTTTAAAACAGTAACTGGTATAGTTTACTAATCATATTGCTATAAGACATTTACATTTCATTCTTGTTTCCAGTGCTATTGCTGTAATATCTTATGCTTTCATGCATTATGATACCCATGTGCCTTTGTAGAAGAAAAAATAATTGACTTTCTAGTCAATAAAATTGTGTTTATTTTTCTACTTTTCTTTAAAGTTAATATTTTACAGTGAAACGCTCTCTCTTTCTCTGAGAATCCCTATCTCTAGACATACATTGGAGGGTTAGTCAAATAGTATTGCTAATATTGGTTTCTAGTTTATACACCCAGAGGTTTATTTTAAACAAAATGTATTTAAACATATCTCTGTGATTGGTTGATAGCTGCAAACTAGTTCTCCCAGTAATGCACATATCTTACTCTTGTTAGGGTACCTTCAAAAACAAAGGTCCAATCAAAGCAGTAGTCTCGGAGAGGATCTTTGAGGCCAATTAAATACGAGGTAAAGAGGTCAGCACAGAAGGTTAGAGTGCCTGCTTTTTGGGTTTCCAAAGGAGTGATCTTGATACATCTTAATGATCTTCATATTCTCAAAGGATACAGGAGAATAATAATGGGGGGTTAGAAGAAATAAATTCTAGGAAAGTTGAAAATTACAATGGTGAGGAAAAGTCCAACCAATTTGCATGAAGTTATTTTGTTTTGTCTTGTTTTCCATCACGGCAATGTACCTGCTCATTTTTTGAGAGTAACAAGGGCTGTTATATGAGACATTCATTGGGAAACCTTATAGCATCCAATCAGAAAGCTGATTGTTTCATAAACTCACAGAGTATTTAAAAGACCAGGACTTTTGTCCATTGAGAATGCTGAAACGGCATTTGAGAAGTGGTATGAATGGCAGAGCACAGCGAACTTCACGGAAGGGTTACAGGACACCTATGTCTCCAGGAAAGCACAGGTTTTGATGGAGGACACAGTGAGAGACAAGGCCTTCATATTCTCAAAGTTTTGTTTAATAGGTTTCAGAGTTTTACACAAATACTTTTAGAATGACCTTTGTGTGAGTGTGTGTGTGTGTGTGTGTGTGTGTGTGTGTGTGTATCAACAGGCACATACTACTAATGGATGAGTGAGCTTCAAATGCTCATAGAAAATCTCATTATCTTCTTATTCTATTTCTCCATGAACTTTTTGGAGACCTTTCATATAAAGCTAACATTTTTAAAAGTACATGAAAACTTTATCTGGTGCATGGGTTTGGATTGATGGCAGGTCCGATCCCACGGGCCTCTCATAATGCCCCATGCCAAAGCAAACTGGAACCCGGAACCATTGCCTGGTTTTACCCCGTGGGCTTCAGGGACTGAAGCAGGTTACACAGTGAAAAAAAGGAAAACTTTATGTGTTGATTATTTAATGTATGTAAAATATAGCATATAATTTGGATTGTATTTTTTAATTTCCCCATATAATTTTCAATATAATCAACAATGAAGATTTAATGCAGTTTTTAAAAGGATTAAATTAAATTTATAATTTGTATTTAAATACTTCAGTGGATTAGGAAACAACTCATTTAGTTTCTCAATATATACTCTTATGAATTCTATGCATGAGCTGACTTTTAGTAATACCAATTTTATCATACTCTTAAAACATGAATTATTCCTCAAATGTGTACAGGTGAAGTGAAGTTTTGAATGTGACAATAGAAGTTAAAAGGAGAGGCCATGCACAGCACAGCAAAAGGTGAATAGAGAAAGTATTAAAATTGTCTATTACTAAAAATATAAATTGCCTATTACTAAAAGTATGAGTGACCAATATTGAAGGTTGTTAAAATCCTCTAATATTAAGTATCCTTAATATTATTCATATTAATATTAATGGTTGTTGACATTAACTCTAATATTATTATTGAGTCTAATATAAATTAAAATAATTCAATATACTTGCTACAATATACTTTACTTGTTTTATTCATTGACAAGGTATCAAACTAATTCAGCACAGTAGTAGATCTTTGCAATCAACTATATTCTATTGCTGATTTCTTTATTGTGTGGAAATTTAGACTAGTGGGAATCATGTCCATCATATTTATATACACTACAAACAGATGGCTTGGTGGTTATCAAACATGTCTGCTTTGTTTTGGCATTCCATCACCATCAAGAGCTATTTATTGACTCATATATCCCTCTACTATAAACATTATGCCTTATTTAGTAAATGTATTGTGACAGAAAAATATAAGAGAGCAGTAGTCAGAGTGATTTATAGCTTGCAAGAGCTTTACTATATAATTCAGTTTAGAAACACATTGGCACATAACATCTATATTAAATAAGCAACAATGTGGGTTTTCTTTTTACTTTATTTTATCATACATTATATAAACAGATTTACATGTATGTGTCTTTAAGATTATCTGGAAATAATAAGTTTTCAATTCATCTAACATAAGATTTATTACCATAAGTATTTTTCAGTTCTTCCACTGATGGGGATTTAAAAGATAAAATACTTTAGACAAAATGTTGACAGCATAAAGATCTTTGCTTTTGCAAGGTAAGTACGAAAGGGAAACAGCGGTTGGTGTGAGATTGGAAAATAATTAACAATCTACAATCTATCAGGGGCCACGAGGGTTGGGGGTGGAAGAGGGAGGGAAACAAAGAGAAGCTGATGCCAAGGGCTCAATGGAAAGTAAATGTCTAGAAAAAAATGAAAGAATATATGTACGAATAGTCAGATACAATTGATGTATGGTTTGTGACAAGATTCTAAGAGCCCCCAATAAAATGATGGAAAAAAAATACACACACACACAAAGAAAGTTAAGTACATTGTTATCTTATACTATTATTCCTATTTAATTATCGTAGACTTTAGTTGTTCTCATGTATGTAAAGATGCACAATGGCAATCGGAGTTTTAGTTCTGACACTCATAGGTCTTCACTTGGTCAGGAAACTTGAGAATACTTGAACGATCCATGAATGCAGACTGTGAAGAAGAGAGGCCAGGGGGCACTGCAGTCAACAGAGCGCCAGATTAAAGGACCAAACCAAAGAAACTAAAGGGGGCTTTTTCATGGATAAGAGGGTTTACAGGAATATGATTTCATAATTTGCTCTGAAAAGGCATTTGTTTCAACATGTTAAGAAGTATTACTACCAGGATATTATTTCTACTGCCTGAAATATGACACTTTTGTCACTTAATTATAACATCTGTTTTTCACTCATCAGGGAAGAAAGTAATTAATAACAGCTGTTGTAAACAGCTATGTCTGGTCTTTGGTTTACTTTGAGTATTTCCCTTTTAATATTCTTATAATATAGTGCTGCAAAATAGCAAACATAGAGCATCTACTTTCTTTCCCTATACATTTACTTTAAAGATAGGTACGATACATATAACTTGCCTTACAAACTATATTTTCAGAGTAGTGTTTCTCACATTAAAACTCATAATCTACTGTTTCCTACTAAAAAAGCTATCAAACTACAAGAGATTTATTGTTAAAACTGCATTAATTAATTATTCAACTTTGTAATATATCAAATATATTACCATTTATGATTATCAAATGCATAGGTCCCATGTTCTACTTTTTGTTTTCTAAATTTATCCCATTAATCAAAATATATTTTTTAAGTTTTAAAATTATCATTTCAGTTTATGCTTGCAAAAATAGTATAGAGTTACATATACACTTTCAGTCACTTCCTCCAAAATGTTTTATAGAGAATGATTATAATTACTGTTTTCAAGGAATGTTCGAATGTGTTTTGCTGATCTATTCTAATAGATTGTCCAAGAAACTTCCTTGTGTATTAATATTGCTTTGCATAAGTTATTTCTAGATTATACAGAATGATCAATGGCTTCAAAATAAGTAATTGAAATTTAAAGTGGTGGAAATTGTAAAAAAAAACAACAATTGAAATTTAAAGTGGTGGAAATTGTAAAAAAAAACAACCCACTATGGTGAAAAAGACCTTTATAAACTCTAATAACACTTTCATGCAGATGTAGAGCATGATTTCTATTGGTAAAGAAAATACAATAGATCCTGTATTTCTCCACTAATGGACATTCAGATCCACTTTACCATTTCTGCATCCACCTTTGTGACTCTAATGATTGATATCTTGGTTCAAGTGTTGCTCTCAAGTTGCCAGAGTATCTTTTACCTAGAGATATTTGCAATTAGCTAGAATTTTATGTCTATTTGGAGCCAGTTCCTAACCAATGAAAGTCTGATGAATATCAAACTATAATTATCACAGCTCCCTTGCCTCGGATGATACTTAAACTTGTATTTTATAATATTTCTAAGATTGTGCTTGGGAGTTTAAGCTCTACTCAGTAAAGGCCTAGTGCCTTTCTCCATATTGGCTGTCTTCAATTCTCTCTATTATTCCTTCATACCCTTCAAATATTCCTGCTCCTATGCCACCATACCACATTATGTTTTTATCTCTGAGGATTTGTTTCTAGTTGGCAGGGTAGATGAGGGAGTCAGTTAAGATAATAAATAAGAATAATTATTTTTACTTTTTTGATGCTGACTCAAGTATATTTTTGCTAAATAAAAATTTTGACAATTTAAAAAAAGAGGTGTATTATGTTCTTAATTTTGCCACAAAACAGATACTGCAGAAATATAAAAAGAAATAACATGGAGGCCATGTCTGCCTTACTCCAACTGCCCACGGGAGAAGGAAAAATAACCCTGATCAGCCTCCCCTTGCCAAGCCTGAAGCTCATGAAGCTCGCTATAACTCCGCCCTCCATCTCTCCCTCCAAAGCATTCTGATTCTTAGCTGAGTATGATATTTCATTGCAATGGCCACACAATTCACAAACAACACTCACAATTGTATAGTGTTTTTTCTCTTTAAGGAAATTAATGGGAAACAATTGTGAGAAATGTCCAGGATATATTTATTGAGTTAGGACCATCTCTGCTGTGCTCTCAGAGAGGCCTCTCTGTGACACTCCATCTCTTGGGCTGGCCTCTGCCCAGCTCAGGTCTTGTTACAAAAGCTTATTAGGGCTCAGAGGACACATACTGATAATGCTTAGAAGATATTCCATTCCACCATAAGCACCAGCCTGAAGGTGCTCAGCTCTAGTTCTGTGGGTCAGCAACCTAGCTCTCCCAAGTAAGTGCCTGGAGATACCCCACTCCACAAGCCAGTCTCCCTCCTGATGACATACATTTTACTTGCTGTATAGGCTAGGAAGTCATCACTCTGTCTCAAACTCTGAGTCCTGATTCTGCTGATGTTATTGCTCTGGGTCTGGTGTCAAATCTGTCTCCTGGATCGCAGAAGTTCAACAAACATCGATCTTAAGGTGTGAAGTATACACTCCCCTCCTGGCTCTTTTTTTTTTTGGTTGTTGTTGCTGGTAATAACCACCCACACCTGTCATTCTTACCTAATGGCTCATTTTATACCCAGAAGGATGGCAAACACATTTAGCCCTGCTAGCGATCACTCACAACTGAACCATATAATCCTATTAGATGCCTCCTCAGTGGTTCTCAACCTGTTGGTCCCGACCACTTTGGGTGTCAAACAACCCTTTCACAGGGGTCTCCCGAAGCAAAATCAGAGTGATGAAGTAGCAACAAAAATAAGTTTTTTGGTGGGGGCTCGCCACAAGAGGAACTGTATTAAAGGGTTGACACACTAGTAAGGTTCAGAACCATGACCCATCAGAAGAAAAAGTCATTTGGTTGGAGCTGTAAAGTCTGTGAGTACAAGAGTCATATTAAATAACTCACTGAATGCAAAGGAAAAGTCTGCTAACTCATCTTGAATTCATTTTTCCTATACATTCAAAACAATATGACAAAAATGAACATTTAATCTCTGACCTTTAGCATTAGTATTTTTATCTCAGGAAGAATAAAAATTAAAAATAGAGGTTGGGAGGGAACTGAAATAAAAATCTAGTAAAAGCTGTTCTTCAGTGAATCAATGACCCACCATTCATTCATACTTACTCACTGTCACCCACTCAATGCTGAGTCCCAGTAAGCCTGAAGGACAAAGTAGAACTGCCACATAGAAGTCCCAAGGCTTAAGATCTTTTATGACAATTAATTGTCATACTTTTCTCCCAGCAGGGTGCCTGAGGTTTGAACTTCTGACCTTTCTCCTAGTAACTGGGTGCTTTAATCGCTATGTCACATGGATCCATATCTACCTATACATTTTATCATTGGCTTACAGAGTGATTTTCCATATCAGCACACAAAAGTTTTCCCTAACTTCTCACAATATCCTTATAGTATTCAAAATTATTATAATCATGTAAAATAAATATAAAAATTCCATATTTTCTTATCCTTTTCTAATCAAAATATCAGAAGACAATACACACTCAGCTATCTGATTAGAAAATGCTCTTATGTATTATAAAAAGTAAAGAATAATTCTATAACTTTTTCACATTGTTTGACATTCTATCATTTTTTAAAGTGGGATATCATCTTAGTTGTGGATAAATGAACTTCTGTGGATTTTAAAATTCTACTGTCATACACTCCTGAATGGCTATTGCTTAATTTATTGTAACCTGCCATTCCTTATCTAACAGCTTTGCATTCAGTGTTTCCCTTAATGGACTCCATTTAGCTCAGGAAATTTATGTCTCACATTATCAGGGGCTTTGTTTCCTGGGTAAAACCAGCCTCAAAATATCATAAAAGTGAAAGAGAAGAAACAAAATTCAAAGGAACAATGTACTTGCCATTCTATAAAAGATCACTGGTTTTATTTTCTATCCCATAATAAATAAAATGGCTAATATTGTCTTAACTTTGGAGGTGACCTTACTATACTTTAAATAATGAAAGGGAAATGATTTATGGGGATGCATTTTATGCTATTACATTTGGACATGTATAAATGATTTGCTGAATTTCTATAATGCATCAATTTACTAGTGTTATCTAAAGGTACAGCACTGTTTTTTGTTTTTAGACAGTTATTTCTACTGTATAAAAATTACCTTAAGACATACTCAGAAGAAAATAACCTATATTTGCTTTGAAATATCAATCCAATCTAATATATACATGTATATACATATACACGTTTGTGTAGTATTATAAAATGAAGTAAAGTCTCTGATGGATGGCAGTACCAACCAAAATAAACCCACTGTCAGCTCATAACAACCTTGCAGGACAGTCTCTCTGCCCGGTAGGTTTCCTAGGAAAGCTATATAGAAAGGCAAGTGCCACGTATTTCTCTCAATGAATAGCTGTTGGTTTTGAACCACCAACTTTTCAATGAACAGCTAAGTGTTTTACTACTGTGGCCCTAGAGTTCTTTATGTAGCAAGGCTTTATATAAATATTTAATAAATGCCTGGAAAAATAAGCTTCTATTTGGGTGATATTTTCTTAAATAATTGAATCATTAACCATATATTATTTCATATTCACAGTACTCATATTGCTTAATATTATTTTATCAGGAGTTTAATTAAAACATTATTACAAAGAAGTCTCTTTAATAAAATGGAAAATATTTTAAATTTAGATTTTTTTGTTACTAGATAAGGAATATGTTACAATACATTTTATTACAGTCATATCAATTCAACTAAGAGCTTATTATTTAAATTAGTTAGAAATTAACATGATATGCAGGTACCCAGGAATAGTCATATGGCATCTGCTAGCTTTCCCTCATCATTAGCTAGGATAGAAATCCTCCTTCTGGGGACACTCTGTAAGGAATGAGAATCACAAGACCAAGAGGACAGAATGAGGATTAAGAATGTTAAGGGAGCAAGACTCAATATCATCAATATTATTGCTTATTGCCATTACTGAAGAGCTAATTTAAATGGATTTTCAGCTCAGGAAATTAAATTGAGCTGGTGGAATTAGGAATATGGCATGTTTTAATGTGTAGTTTTCTCCATATTTGTTGGTTTGGGTTTGTGATATATTTCAAATATGGAGAAGAATTCCTTTACGAGTTCTGAAAATTCATTTCCCCTTTGAAGTGACAGATTATTTTTTCTCTAAATGTTTGTTTTACTTAATTCTATGCTTTTTGAATGCTTTGTTTGATTACAAGAAAATATATATACTTAAAAAATTAGAAAATTTACTTTAATTTTAAACAATCTCAACTAGCTTTACATTTTAATTAACATCTATTTCAACAGTTTTGGAGGTCTATTGGTTAAGGTAACCTAGGAAAATAATTTCCTGTATCTCCAATTTAATCAATTCTATTCATAGTTTTGTTTAGAGATTCTTGTTATGAAGGAAGAAATAGATCTTTGCATTCATCATAGGATTCATCAAATTAAATGATAAAGCTTTTAAAATCTGCTTTTGTGTATAGACTGAATTAATTCATCTCATGTTTCACATAATTGAAACATCTATAAATTATCTGAGTTTTCATTCTATTTCTGGATTTTATTGTAGACTATTTGACATCATTTATTAATTTTAAGATGCTTCCATTTTTAATATATTTGAACATAAATGAATTGAATCCAAACCAAGGTTGAGCTATACATTCATCAAAAGAACTAGATTTAAGCAAAAGAATAACGAAGACCATAATGTCCACCTTTTAATTTATTTTTTTAAATAATTATCTTTTTCACTTTGATGTGTATTATTTTTCTTATAAAAATACTATTGTGTTGTAATTGCATCAGCACTTTGGGAATGCTAAAACTATTTATGTAAATTCAGCATGTGCATAAAATGGTCAATGAATATATATTGTGAATTCATGCAACGTAATGCATTGAATAGTCTTTTAAGCTTAGCATTAAAATTCCAGCTATACCTCTCTATGTAGAATGAATTTTGATGACACTTTGAACTCACACACACACACACACACACACACACACACACACACATATGGCTAGATATATACAGCATGAAAGAATATAACAACTAATTTGTTCACACAGCAGTACAGAGGGCTCAGTTCAACTCATTTCTGTGGAACAGTTAATACACTGGAAGTCCCTCAAATCAAGGGGGCTGTTGGGCCCAAGGTCAAGGAAGCAGACAGCTGAATCTTCTAATGGGCAATGTAGGCAGTAGGCCACAGGTAGCAAAGAGCAGGGCAGGTCACCAATAGTCAAGCAGTTCAGGAGCTTAGGGAAGCAAGACCGGATGGGATATCAAACTCAAGCAAGGCAAGATGACAGGTTCTGCCAGCCTCAAGCTCAAGCAATATATATACACCAGCAGTGTGGAGAAGAAGGTCTCAAAGGAACCTCAAGCTCATGGGTTGCCTGTCACACGGGTACTGCAGCTCACAAGTTGCAGCAAAGAAATAGTTAAAGCAGTCTCATGTTTGTCTGATCACCAGAGAGCAAGAGAAAGAGGGGCACGTTTTGCTAAATCATTTATCTCTTTGTCCTCCAATCAAACTGCTACCTTATTAATCCCACATGTTCCTATTGGCCAGGTTGGTACAATAAACCTACTTATCAGAGATGGATAATTAGTTCTACATGATATTATCTTGGAATCCATTTTGAGGAAATACAACCTTTGCTGATGTAAATAAGAAAATGGAGATATATGTACTGTATTCACATGAGTATTTTGTTTGCCTTCCTTTGTCATTTTCTCCATTCTCATTCTGGCTATTGGATTTTTACAATTTGAAATATATGACGTAAGGTAATTATGAATAGGACCAGTCGTTGCACAGTGGTTAAAGTTCTAAGCTGCTAGCTGAAAGTTTGGCAATCAAAACCACCCAAGGCTCCTTGGGAGAAAAATTTGAGAGGTTTTTTTCGGTAAAATTCTATAGCCTTATAAGCTCTTCTACTCTGCTTGATTAGGCAAATATATTCTATCCTATAAAATTGTTTATGACTCAGAATATACTTCAGAACAGTTGCTTACTTATAACTTTAAAGTCTGTGCATGGTGCAAAGAAACCCTGGTGGTGCTGAGGGATAGGTATTGAACTTCTAACTTCAAGGTCAATGGCACAAACTCATCAACCACTACAAGGGATAGCATTGCTGGTGTCTGATGGATCTTGGTTCAAAGTAGGCATACCAGAAATATGTTTGCCTGTGTTTTATTGACTCTGTCGACCTTAATAAACTATAAGCTTGAGAATTGGAATTCCAGAACATTCATTCTGCTCACTCAGAACTTGTACATGAAAAAAGAGGCAGTTGTGGGACCAGAACAAGAGTATCCTGCATGATTAAAGAGAAGGGAGGCAGGGTTGTATCCTCCCACCATCCTTATTCAATATGTATGCCAAGTAAATCTTCAGAGTAGCTGCCTTATATGAAGAATGTGTCACATCAGGAAGTTTGAGCCCTGGTAGCATAGTGGTTATTCATTATCCTGTGATCCAAAAGGTCAGAAGTGTTAAGCCATCAGCCATTCTACGAGAGAAACACTGCACTTTCTACTCCTGAAAAGGATTACACTTTCAGAAACCCACAGGCGCAGTTCTCAAAGGCAGTATTTGGCTTTTGTGGCATCAAGATGGGAGGAAGGCTTATTAACGACCTCTTATATGCAGATAACACAATCTTTCTTGCTTAATGTGAGGATGACTTGACACACTTATTTATGGAGGTCAAGGATTGCAGTGTTCAGTATGATTTAACATTCAATGTAAAGAAGACCACAATTTTCACAACTGAACCAAAAGGTAACATCATGAAAAAAATGGAGAAAACGTTGAATTTGTCTAGGACTTTGTTGTGCTTTGAACCACAATGAATTCTCATAGAAACAGCCATCAAAAGATCAAAAGATGTGTTGCATTAGGTAAATCTGTTGCCCAGGACCTCTGTTGAGTATTGAAAAGCAAGGACGTTACTTTGAAGACTGATGTGCACCTCTTCAAAGCCATCATATTTTCCATTGCCTCATATACATTAACTAAGGGGAAATTGAAGAAGCGCCATTGCATTTGAATTGTGATGCTGAAGAAGACTGTTGAAAGTACCACAGACTGCTAAAAGCATTTAAAAAAATTGGCATGGTAATGCAGTCAGAGTGCTCCTTACCTTAGAGTCAAGGATAGCATGATGTCATCATACCTACTTTGGACATGTTGTCAGGAGAGACCAGTCCCTGGAGAAGGACATCATGCTTGGTACAATGGAGGCACAGTGGAGGACAGGAAGGCCCTCAAGGAGATGAATTTACACCAAGGCCACAACAATGAGCTCAAGCAGAGGAGCATTGTGAGGATGGCAAAGGACCCTGTGGTTTATCATTCCGTTTTGAATAGAGTCACTGTGGGTCGGAACTCAACTATGGCCCCTAATAAGAACAACATCACGAAGCAGAATTGCTTCCATGCTAGAGGATTTTGGTTTTGGAGGGTTAGAAACTAGCAACACTCTGTGATGTCAAACAAAAGGATGAATGTTGAAAGTTACTCATAAGGTGTCCCAGAAAAAAGGTCTGGTAATATGCTTCCATGAAAGAGCAGCCATTGAAAACTCTCAACCACATGGGGATGTGGACTACCCTTGACAGCAACTTTTTGTTGTGGATTAAAAAGAAAAAGCCCTTTTTAAATTGTAATTTTCGCGTACACATAACGGTTCAACATTCCTTCATCCTGAGTGGTGCTATTATTGACTGACTTGAGCGTCTGCCAGTTTTCTCATAATTCACATTTATTGAAGTAATCAATTTGTAGTCTGTCAAAGCGTGAATTGATTTCTCTTACTTCAGATAAACATTTCCAGTTCATTCATCTATGTTCAGGTCAATTGCAGTCATGCAGTTTAGATAAACCTGGATTTGAGAATTATGTCTTATATTTCAAGGCAGTCATTAATTGATGCAGGTCTTAGAGTACATATAGTAAAGTTTATGACAGAATTTCAGACTAGAGTTTTGAATCTTGGATCAAAAGAGATATTTGGTAAATATGAACTATTGCATTTTTCAAAGAGGATCACAACACTATCCTCCATTTCCCAAGTTGTCCAAAAATGTGGCATTAACCCTTACTACATCAAGAAGTAGGAATCAGTTTCTTCTTTGCTTGAACCAAGAGAATATTATGATAATGAAGCTATATGACTTTTGAAATTAAATCACAAAAGACAATAAAGCTTCGGTGTCTTGTGCAGGGAAATTTATTTAGGCGGTTTAAAGCACTAGTACCTGAGAATTGCATGCTGTGAGAAAGGCAGGTTTAGGTGTTCTGGTTGACAGTTCAGTTGAAGACAACAAACAATCAAGATAGACTAGCAGATGTATGAGTGATCACATTTTGAATGATTCCACGTTTAGCTGTTCTGTTGATTCATCCCAACTTTCAAGTCTTTTCAGTTGAGTGAAAGTTGACTATATGGCAGTGTTTTAGGTTTTGTTTAGTTTTTAAGTATTATGTTCAAAATAAGCAAGATAAAGTCTTGTCATCTTATTTATAAGGAGCATTCTGACTACTTTCTCCATAATTGATTTGGTCTTGCTTCTGGCCGTCTATGGAATATCCAGTATCTTTGCCAACACACAATTCAAATACGACAATTCGCTGACTTCCTTTTTCATTTTTCGTCTTTCTGATGCACATAAGGTGATAGCAAGACCATGGCTTAGGTTCAGGCACACTTTAGTCTTCATAAGTCATACTTCATTCTTCTTTTAATATAGGCAATTATTAAAAAAACATTTTATTGTATTTTGAATGAGTTCACAGGAACTCTGTTTTTCATTCAGTTACTCATTCATATATTTTTAATGATGTGAGTTGCAATCCCCAAATGTGACCTCATTAAAGAGATCCTTTGAAGTTGAGGATTTCAATGCAGCATTTCTTCTCTTGATGACTGCTTCTATGGCACACAGCTATTCATCCAAGTAGAATGATATTCTCGATAAGTTTAAGTTTATAATCCCTGCTATACCTATGCAGGGATTCTGAATTCTCTCCAAAATCCCCTAATAATCTCTAATATTCAGTACCCTCCTCTAAGTTATTTATCAATAAATATTGGTCAAAGAGGTGTGGTCACTGAAGGTTAAGGCTTACTAAATTTCATGATTTAAATATTTCCCCAGGAAACATTATAGGATAGGTTTGAGAAACATAATGACTAAAATTGTATTTGTATGTTTTAGGGACATAAAGCCATATTTAACCTTTTCTTTGATGAATTTTATCTCACGTTTTATGAGTTCTTTCATTGGAATTAATTATAATATTAATATTTTCATAACTCAGTCAAAGTATTAATTTACACTTTTTAAGTGGCGTTCTTTGTTTTTCTTCTTACAGATGTTAAAGATGTCCTTTTTCTCTGAAGATACTGAAAAATTACTTCTGAGTGGTGCATAAATGCCAGGTAAGCAAAATGTCAATGGACATTTCATAAAGTGGTAATGAAAATATACCTATTAAAATACAAAATGAATGCAAATATATTTTAAAATAGCACATTATCTATCGTATCACCTGAGTTAGGAGAGTAAGAGTCAAATTACCTTTTAGTATAAACATTTAAATCCTTTCTTTTATATGAGATTTCCTTTTGCTCATGGCTATCTTTTCCTTTGTTTTATGTTAATTCACTATGTGATCACTTGACTGTGAAATCATACAATCTGTGCTAAAATGGGTAATCAAGTCCATTTTATTATTCACCAAAGATGTCTCTAATGTTCCTCGGTTAATAGTATGCAGTACTGTGCTTTATTCTTCTATATAAAAGTTTTGAAGAAAGACAGTATCATATTTAATAATATATATGTGGAAAATAAAATCATAGGCTAAATAAAATTTTTGTATTGTGAATTAGGAAAGAAAAAAATAAAAGACTAAAATTATCATCATCCAACATTTCATACAATGTAGAAAATTCTTCTACATATCAGTGGAGGTTTCTTTTCTGTTTTCTCTTTTTTTCTAAGACTGATTTCTTCCAGTAATGCTGAATATCCTCCTATGTGCATCCAGGCAATCCTTTAGGAAAGGACTGATTTATACAGGTCTTCATCGAAGTCAACTAACACCTGCCTCACAATAACTTTCAACCATCGAACCTATCCTTTGGAGGAGAACAAAGTAGTCTAACACTCCTCTGTTTCCATTCTAAAGCATCATGGAATAGAAAACATGTGTGGTGAATAGTTTTGCACAATGTCAACTGTATTCTTTTTCATAATGAATTATTTTTATTCACAGTTGTACAATTTCACCTATAATATTCCCTACGATTGATGTACCTCTGTTATGGATTCAATTATGCCTGCTAAAATATGTGTTGGGATCCTAACCTTTATAGCTATTATAGACAGAATCTTTTTTTGTAATAAAATTTTCTATTTGCTGTGAGCCCATATAAGTCTAGGGTACATCTTAATAATTTCTGTAAAATATAAATATAAATGAATAATATTGCTATTGGCATTCTAGTTCATTCACGCATTCCAAACAAAACATTTCTAAACATGTCTCTGGTGTCTGTGGGTGGCTGCTGACAAGGTCACTCAGTCACATTATTGTGTTAGTCTTATTAGGATTCCCCCACCCACCACTCACAAAGAAAGGGTCAGTCAAAATAGAGGTTCCTGAGGTATTCTGCTGAGCCAGTTAAATTCAAGGCAACTTTCATGGCAATATTTATGGTAATAAGCTCTGTGGTTCCTAAGGATAATCTTTATAAGTATTCTTAAAGAAAAAAGGCAATTATGGTGAGTCATAAAGAAGTTTTAGGAAAACAAAAGCAGCCTTGGTTAAAAAAGTTGCACCAAGACAAAGCATCTGGCCATTCTACAAGGATAACTATCCTATGAAAATTTCAATGAGAAACTTTACCCCATCCACCTTTACCCCCACCATCCACCTTTAATCCCTGATCTTGCTCTTTCCAACTTCTTTTAATTCCACATTCAAAGAACATTATAAAAAAACACAATTGAAGTACCTCAAGAATGTCAAAACTTCATTTTTGAGATGGTGTAAATTAAAGAATACAGACGTCTTCAAGTAAAATATGGAAAGATGGAAATGCCACTTTCACAGTGTATGGACCTAGATCGAGAATATTTAAACAAACAATAGCTTCATGTGTCTGTTTTATTAAAATAACAGTTTATATGATTTTATAGCCATATTTTTTTCAGTCACAAAAGAGCTTATTCCAAAGAGAAACAAGCACAAAAGAGGAATGTAGATGCCAACTTGGACATCACCAGGAATCCATAGAACATCACTAAATAATGAAGAGATTGGAATCTTCTCACCCCAATGCCGAGAGTAAGTCTTCTAGGATTGATCCTCTGTATTTAGACTTTTAACTTTGTGAACTATGAAAAAAGGTCTGTTCTTTAACAACATCCATTTTTGTTACAGTGGCATTAGCAAAAGAAAACACCCCCTGAAGTGGTTGGCTTACAAACTTTTATTGGTGGGGGAATATATTCATAGGATTATAGGATTAAGATGTAGGTGTTACTTAACTACAATTAGTCATAGGATATTTTGGTTTTGTTCATGTATAGAATGTTATGTTTAAATGAGGATGGCACACATTGAATTGTATGCACTTTAGTTTTATTCTGTTAAGCACAGATATAATTTTATTATTGTTTTTTGAAAATCATATATTGCTAAATAGGTATGTGAAAGTGTCAAATTCACAAGGGTGGTCTTTGGTAGTTATATAATCTGGTGTCAATTTGGGACCTGAGAGGATTGAGTGAAGGGGTGGAGTGTAGTCTGTCAATTGGGTCATAACCAATGAGGCCTCTGAGTAGGCATGGCCTTCTCCTGAGAATTCTCGGAACTCCTATATTTTCCTGCTTGGAGATGGGAACATTTATCTCACTCTACTGATTTCCTTGGAGACTGGCTACTGACCAGGCTAACTCCCTGTGAGACATCCCTGAGGAGAAGCTATACAGGCCTACCCTGATGCATCCCTGACTGCTGGAGAAGCCCCATGGAGACCCCAGCCAGCGCTGAGATGCTTAAAATGCCACTGGATCCAAAGACTTTCTACGCACTGGCCTGTCATCATCCTGCACTCGGCATCGTTGCATGTGTTTCGTGAGTCTGAAGAAGACTTTATACATTGTTAACAAACATATCGGCTAATATTGAACTTATGGGCTTGATCTGGTCTGGGTTGGGATGTTTTCTCAATATTCAATTGTTATTATATATAAAGCTCTTTCTTATATACATATGAGTGTCTATGAATTTGTTTCTCTAGTCTATCCAGGCGAACACACCCTCTTTTCTCTTTTTACTCTTCTCCAATACTGATTTTGTATTTTATCAGTTACTGCTGTCTCATGTTTAAAATAAAAAATATAATATTTATTATGAATATAAAATAGAAGCAATTTTATGCACACACATGCACATACACACAGGTATGTTTAATAAGATGTATACAAATAGGATATATTTTACATATGCTCATCTATATTAGATAAATAAAATAAGTTTTTCTTGTTTTATTAGAGCATAATTTCCCCTATTTTCTCAGGGCACTATTGGTTTTGCTATCTTTATTAGGAAAATATATTTTATGGAAACATGGTAAAAGGGACCATCATGGAAGCTTCTATTGTGAATTACATGGGGTCATTATGAGACGGAATTAACGCACAATTCCATTAGGAGATGGAATTAACACTTCGGTTAAAAAAAGGGGGGCATGTCATATAGTTTCCAGGGAAGGCATTGGTTTCAACACTCTGGTGGGCTTGTCTGGGCTATACAGCAGGCATTTCTTTGGGGGAAAATAATCTCATTTGCAGACAGTTCCAACTTGAGCTATCACACTTGCATTTTCTGAATCTAATGACAATATTGGGAGAGTGGGGGAGTGAGCTCAGTGAAAACTGATCCCCACCAACTCCACGGCAATGAAAGAATAATGAAAACTATTTATCTTCATTTATTACGACATTTCATAGCTTTCTGATTCTTCCAGGGTACTGATTTCTTGCTCTAAACTCAGACTGTGACAGTTCACTTGGAAACTAATCTTCAACTATTGAAATGAAGTGAAGATAGAGGAATCAAAAAGAGAGAGACTATTAAACTAGAGTGCAAACATTGGTTCCTGGAGATCACTATGAGGGGGTACCCCCCAAATGGATTTATGTTTCAAAGCTATGTATTTACATTTTTTTTTTTTTTACAAAACAACCCTATGACCTTCAAAGTACTATCCGTTACACTTAATACACTTGTTATTACTGTGATTACCATTTTGGAAACGTTTTTCAAACTCATCTGATTGGATAACTGACAGCACCTCCCTCGTTTTTCCTTCACCTCTTCTACATTGTTAAATTCCTGTCTTCACTTGGCACCTCTGTTTCCTTGTGCTTGTTTCTCTTTGTACTAAGCTCTTTTGTGAGTAAAAAAAATATGGCACAAAATCATATAAACTGTTATTTAAAAAAAACCAGACACATGAAGCTATTGTTTGTTTAAATATTCTCGATCTACATAATGGAAAGATTCCACTCACTTGGTCTCAATAATATACTTTTTAACTTTCTGTTTAGGTCCAATATTTATTTTAGATATATTGACAATATATCTGTATAGCTATAGATACATTATGTATGTATTGTATATATGGCTAATACTGTTCCTGTTGTTGGATACGGTCCAATTCATTCCACTTCATGGCAATCCTAGACACAACAGAATGAAGCACTGCTGTTTCTGAGTCATGATCAAGGTTGCTATTATATTTGAGTCCTTTGTTGTAGCCTCTGTGTCAATTCATCTCACTAAGTGTCTTCTTTTCTGTTACTCTTATACTTCATGAAATATGAAATCCTTTTCTAGGGACTGCTTTCTCTTGGTAATATGTCCAAAGTAAATGAGACAAGTCTTGCCACCATTGCAGTCAGGAGCATCCTCACTCTTCTTCTTCCAAGACAACTCTGTCTATTCTCTGGTAGTCCCTGGTCCTTTCATTATCCCACAGCAGCACCACAATTCAAACACATCAATTCTCATTTGGTCTTCTTTACTCATTGTCCAACTTTCACATTCTTATCAAGATTAATCATAGTTTATTTTGTCCACACACTCAAATGCCTTTGCATAGTCAATAAAACACAAGTAAATATCTTTCAGGTATTCTCGACTTTCAACCAAGATCCATCTGACATCTGCAATAATATCTCCGGTTCCATGTCCTTTTATGAATCTGGCAGTTCCCTGTCAATGCATTGCTATAATAGTTGTTGGGTGATCTTCAGCAAAATTTTACTTGCATATGATAGCAATAATATTGTTCTGTAATTTGAGCATTTTGTTGGGTCATCTTTCCTAATTATGGGCACAAAGATGGATCTTTTCCAGTCAGCTGGCCAAGTAGCTCTCTTCCAAATTTCCTGGTATAGATCGGTAAGTGCTTCTAGAGCTTCATTAGCTTGTTGAAACCTTTCAATTGGTGTTCTATCAATTCTTGGACCCTTGTTTCTGGCTAATGCTTTCATTGAAGCTTGAAATTCTTCCTTCTATTGGTTCTTGTTCATTTTCTCCCTCCTGAAATGGTGGAATGTTAACTAATTATTTTTGGTGCAATGATTTTGTGTATTCTTTCCATCTTCTTTTGATGCTTCCTGCATTAGTCAATATTTTGCCAATAGAATCTTTCAAGATGGCAGCTCTAGGCTTGAGTTTTTTTCTTGAGTTCTTTCATTTTAAGATATGCTGAACCTGTTCTTCACTTTTGGTTTTCTGACTCTAGGCCTTTGCACAATTCTTATAATAGCTGGCATTGTCTTCTCAAGCTGCCCTTTGAAACTTTCTATTCAACTCCTTGACTTCATCTTTTCTTCCTTTTGCTTTAACTACTCTCCCATTAACAGCAAGTTTCAGAATCTCTTTTGATGTGCACTTTGATATGTTCTTTCTTTACTGTCTTGATAATGACCTTTGGATTTCCTTAAAAGTGGATATACATACAGACAGCATTGTACTTCATGATGCATTTTATAAATGTCCTATGAGACAGAGCAAATGAGCCAGGCCAAGACCAGAGGCAAATGCACGGAAGTCATGAGACAGCATAGTGGAGCAATAACAAGACTGTAGGACTATGGGCGGAGCAGCAGGTAGGCTTCTGGGCCTATGCAGGCAGATGCAAAGGGAACTCATGGCTGAGAGGCTGAGGATCAGGGGGAGAGATTTGGAGCTTGGCTGAGGTGAGGTGTTCCTGTGACCAGTGACTATATCCTTACTCTTTATTAAACATGGCTGTGGTAACCTCTTAAACACCTTAAACTGTCTTAATAGTGAGTTTCTTCTGTGAAGTCTGTGTGGCCGGTTCAATGAATTATTGAACCCAGCATATAAATTGAGTGTCGTGGTAGATATAGTTGGTGTCAACATAAGGTAAAAAGGATAGAATATGACAGTATGTGCCACCTCTGACTGCCTGACAAGAGAGAAGCCTAAGGAATCCAATATAATTCCCACTCTACACTCTTTATAGTTATTCTTCATATAGTCTGAATCCTCACATTATTTGTTCAGCCTACACATTGAGTTAGGATGGTGAAAGAATATGACCTTGATGCACACCTTTCCTCATACAGTTTTACCTTGTTTTGTTTGCCTCGGTCCATTGTACAGGTTCTTATTGAGCATGTCTGGAATTCTTAGTGGAATACCTGGTTGGTTATGGATCACACATTTGAATACCTTTGCAATAGAACACAGGTAAACATGGTTTGGTATTATCTGCTTATAGACAAGATCTGTTGGATGTCAGCAATGATACAGTTTGTGAAGCTTTTTAATCCAGCTTTCATTTGTGCCAGCTCTCTGTTGATGTACTGCTGCAAATATTATTGAATTATCTTCTACAAAATGTTATTTGCATGCGAGATTAAAAGTATTGTTTGACAATTTCCACATTCTGTAGAGTCTCTTTTCTTTTAAATGGGTACAAATATGAATTTCTTCCAGTGGGTTAGGCAGGTAACTGTCTTCCAAAATTTTTTTATTGGGGTGTACTTTATGTATTTTTATTAGGTGCCTAAAGTTAATAATATGAAAAGAAATCTATCATTTGGTATTGAGTAGAAAGAGTTCCATATTTCAGTGCTCATTTTAATTTTTTCCATTTAATTGGAGATTCTCAAAACTCTTGTTACAATTCATATATCGCTTGCATCAGGTAAATTTGTAAATATGTTGCCTTCATTTTTTCTAGACATTTACTTTCTATTGACCCCTGAGTATCAGCTCCTCTCCCCCCACTCCCTCCCCCAACCAAATTTCTTGATATTGAAGAATGGGTCCTTCCAGGGCTTCAACTTCTTTTTATTTTATTTAATAATTTCACTGGAGGCTCATACAGCTTTCATATCAATATATCCATCCATCTATTGTGTCAAGAACATTTGTACATTTGTTGCCATCATCATTCTCAAAACATTTTCTTCCTACTTACGCCCTTGGTATCAGGCTTG
>NW_022107431.1:81311949-81319992 GCF_000313985.2 Echinops telfairi | reverse complement strand
CTACCATGATCCCAATTCTACCTTACAAATCTGGCTAGAACAGAGCATATACATGGGTACAGATAAGAGATGGAAACACAGGGAATCCAGGGCAGATAAACCCCTCAGGACCAATATTGAGAGTAGCCATAGCAGGAGAATAAGGGGAAGGTGGGGGGGATATAGGGGGAACCAATCACAATGACCTACATTTAACCCCCTTCCGGGATGAAGAACAAGAGAAAAGTTGGTGACGGGAGACATTGGTGAGTGTAAGGCATGATAAAATAATAATAATGTATCAATCATTAAGGGTTCATGAGGGAGGGTGGGGAAGGGAGGGGATAAAAGTGAGAAGCTGATACCAAGGGCCCAAGTAGAAAGAAACTATTTTGAAAATGATGTGAGAGTTGGCACAGGACCTGCTGTCTCTGACTTGCAGGAGGTAGAGAGTGGCAGCTCTGCTGCCTGAATAAAAGATTCAAAAGTTCACTCTCCATCTGAAAACATCTATAAACACTTCATCCACTTTCTCCAGAACCAACATAAAAGACAAAACAGTCATAAAAGAAAAGAAATGGCAGCGTTCATCAGATCCAAGTCTTATATGCAAACTCACATTTTCTATGTGACAGATAAACAATAATGACCCAAACACGTTTCCTACACACACACACACACAAATGCTTCAAGAAGTTTTAACTCTCAGGAGGCTTGGGAACAAACAAACATAAAAAACATGAAAAAAATTCTTCAAGAGGTTTTAACTCTCAGGAGGCTTGGGAACAAACAAACAGGAATGTGTTCTCTTGGTATAGTTTCATAACTAACACACAGGAGAATTTCACCCAATTAAAAAATATATAACACAACTACTGAGATTTAAAATCAATGCATTCCTAGCTACAGAGAATAACAGAAAATTATTATGATAAAACAGGGCCCACGATCCACAGTATGAGGAAGGAGGAGAAAAAAGAGAAAAAGCTACAATTTATGTTTAAACAGCAAGAATAAAGAAAACCCAACCAGCCTTAGACTAAAACAAATCAAAGTTCTGGTAGATGGTGCAGCTCCTGGGCAATTGCCTTCTATTATAAAAAGGTCCTCATGAGAGTAGACTTGAAGGCAACACACAACAACAACAAATGTGCTACTTTGCTTAGATCATTATCTCTGTGCAAGTATTAAATTCTCATAACAACCCTAAGAGCTAACAGAGCCATCTGAATGAGATCTATGTCAACTCTTAACCAGGATTTTCTAAGGTTATTCTTAAACAATTATTAGACACTTGACCCTGTTTTAAGTGCTATATACATGTTGATCCATTTATTTTGGGTATAACAAATGGTTTAGTGCCAGAATAAAATAAATTAAATATCATAACAACAAAAAATCCATTAATTTTCACAATTATCATTATCTCTATCACTCAATGAATCATCAAGGGTTATGTATTCATTTATTTTTAAGCACACAACTAGCAAGTGATTTGTATTCTGAAGTCTGGCTCTAGATGCCTACGATTTTCACTGCTATGTTATAGGACGTATTCAAGAAATAAAAAGACTAGAAAACATATATATATTTAATTTAGAAAATGAGACATATGAACAGGTGCTTGATGGAAAACAAAAGTTAGTAATAGAACATTTCAATGGATATTGAAATTTGTGGGGGTAAATAGATGACATGAAGGATGGAATTACATGACAACATCAAAAAAGAAAAAAACATTACACTGAGCTAACAGAAAGTAGGACTTGCAGGAATGGGTTCTCAGAACACAATTACATTACCCAATAGAGATATCACATACTTTGTTAGTTACACAATAATAAGGACGAACATGAATTGACTAAAATTTATCTCAGCCTGCTTTCTCCTCAGAGATCCTCCGTCTTTTTGACTTTTGCTCCACTGCTCTGTGAGTCCTTCTAATAAAGGACACAACAGCTTATTTACTTCATATTAGAGAAGTGTACCTACTCAAGTGCACAGGGAAATTAAAAGGAAAAAGAGGAAGGACATGTAGTTATACTCATATTCATATGTTCATAATATTTTGAATATAATTTTTTTCTAGGTTGTATCACTCATACTTTTATCTGAAATGGAGCTAATTTCGCTACATACTTCACACTATCATTTTCTGGACCAAAGGTTCCTGATGGTCTTGTGTTCATTCTCTCCACTCTTGAAAACACCAGAGCAACCTTGAGCGCCTTGCAGTCGATCTTGCCAGCGTGCAATCACATGTTAGGTGCCATCACGGCAGTTCTGGTTCATAGTGACTGCATCAGCAATAGAATGGAACACCGCCTGGTCTGTTTTGATATCTGAGCCATGTGGGCAGCCATTGCGTCAATCTATGTCATCAAGGGCCTTCCTCTCTTTGCTGTCTCTCTACTTCAACCAGTGTGGTGGTTACATAATTTCATGTCAACCTGAAGACACATAAAAATGTAGGGGTGGTATCCAACCTGTAAATCAATTCATAGCCTGATGGTGCCTCCTTGCATTATTACTTTCTGAGAAATGCTGTAGAAAACAAAAGAGACCTCAATTTCCAAATATAATTTATTGAGAACATTTACTGAGCTTTACATGGAAAACAACTGGATAAAGACACATCATCTCAATGAGAGATGTGCTAGTTGCATAATTTCAAGTCACCTTTATATAGAGACCTGTAGGAGTGGATTCTAGCCTGTCAATCAGGTCACAGCCTGATGATACCTCCTTGTGGAAGTGGCTCTGAAACCCTTCCCTTCTCTCTTGCTGGCTTCATACCCTTATTTCTTTTTATTGTGATTCTCTCTCTTTTTAAAACTATCTAAAAGATTCATCTAGATTGTATTTGCAATTTGAATCCGTCTTGAATATAGTAATACCCCAAGATGTTGAACAATGGGAATAATTAGGGATAAATCTCTCAGTAGAGAAAATATGTAGATATCAAAATAAAGATAATAGTCTAAGAACTATTAAAAGGATCAGTGTCTATTTCATACCAGCAACCCAATGTTGTAAACTCTATATTCATTGCTATATCTATCTTAGAAAATAAAGTGAGAGTGAGATAACTTTCTCAGAGGCTGATGCTAATATGTTCCTTGAAGTGGAAAACAAAGTAAGGTGACTTCAATCAGAAAGAAATTCTTCTCTGACTGGTGGGTTTGACAAGAACAATTTCTTTTTACATTTAAATGAACTCAAATGCCCTAATTTCTAATTCAAAGAATTTGGAGTAAATGTATTTAAAGCAGAGGAACAATATAGTTCAAGAATTATATATTTGCATCTATTTAAATTATTTTTTAACATTAATAATGAGAATATTTTGTTTTGTTTTCTTAATCTTGAAGTGATAAGGGTACAGAAGTTGAGGTCCTCTCTCTACACATAACCACAGTGCTAGAATAATTTGACAAAATGCCATGAGAATAAAGACATGGGTCAATAAATCTTAAATTGGATATTAATCTATAGTGATAAATCACTCAAACAAAATGATATCTAAGGAACTGTGCTATAATACCTTTAGCTTTCTTGATTCACTACAAAATCTCATTTATGAGAACAAATTCCAACAAGTGAGGATAAGAAAACATATACTCTTATTAATATATACTGCATTTGAGTGAAAGTGTTGTTATTACTAGGGTGTTCAGGAGTATTTTTTAACATTCCTTAGTTGATCATGAAGGTACATTTCTGTAATGTTTGATAATTCATTTTTCTCTAGGGTTATTTGAGATGAAGCAGAAAGAAATTGAGGTAGGTTAATTTAGGATAGGTTTGTCATTATCGCAAACTTTGAGAGAGATAAAAAATCACAAAATATTTATTAGGATGTTTTTTGGGAGCCAGCACTTGTGCAGAGTAAGGGGAAGACTATTTGATAGAGGGGGAAATCACGATGCAATGAAGGTGGCAGTCTACAAGAAGCTCAATAGAATAGCCCTCGGGATTCTCTGGAGTCGGGGAAAGGGAGATAAATCTTCAAACAAACATAACAATCAGTTACTAGATGCACACTGTCCTTGGAAGAAAATATAACTTGAGAAATAACAATTTTTAACACAGAAATACAATGGGCTTGGTCTGCTAGCAACAACTCCAGCAGCTGAAGAAATTAATGCTTAATTTATTGAGAAAGATCTAATTGGAGAACCACCATTTGTTCCCAAAGCCATTCTAAGAATTTTTATGAGTCACCGAATGATTCTTAATCAGTGAGGTGATTTAAAGACTACATTTAATCTATGATATGACCTGAATTTCCAAAGAATATGCAATGCTTGAGGCAGGGAACATTGAGTGGATATGTATTTTAGCAGCACATCAGCCATCACAGAAATGAGAACTGATATATGTATATACGTGTGTGTATGTGCATTCAAATCTTCTACTTAAAAGAGTTGCTTCTCTTTGATTTGGCCAACCCCTCTTTCTGATTCAGGTCATACACTGACACCCCGCCCCCAAACCTACAAACCCATTTTCATTCTGAAGGAACAGATTTTCACCAGACGCTGAAGGCTCTTTTTGTCCACCCTTGCTTCCTTTCTTCTTCCCCCATTCACAAGGCTATTCAATAGCATTGCGAGGTATCGCAGAGTCCAATCTGACTCTAGCAGGCAGCTCCAGGTACCGCAGAACAAAACACTGTCTCTTCCTGATCGTCCTCCCAACTGTGCTCATTGTTTCAACTCGGGTGTCAGTGGTTTCCTTCGGGGTCTGCTTAAGGGTCAATGCATTTCCTGGAGGAGCTGCCTCTCTTACTTTTCCTTTACCAGGGGTGATGTCCTTTAATAGAAACTGATCTCTCCTATAAAAAGAGCAACATACATGAGGTTCAGTCTCACTATCCTCTCTTCTTATTTTTCTTCTGGATATATATTTTTTCTCATATTCATTTTCCTGGAAGTCATGATACTTGGAATATTCTTTGCCAATACCATGCTTTAAATGCATCAATTCTTCTTCAGTCTTCCTTATTCATGTTCAAAATTTACATGCATATGAAATAAATGAAAATAGCATGGCTTATGGCAAAAGCACTTTAGTCTTCAAAATGACATCCTTAGTTTTCAGCACTTTAAAGAGGTCTTGTTCTGCAGATTTGCCAAATACGTCATTTGATTTCTTGACTACTGCGTCAATGAGAATTGATTGTGGATACAAAAAAAAAAAATGAAGTTCTTGGCCACTTTCATTGGCTCTCCGTTTATTGTAGTGTTATTGACAGGTCTTATTGTTGTAAAGATTTAGCTATAATCCATAGTGCAGGCTGCAATCCTTAATCGTCATCATCAAGTGTTCAGGCATCCATTGCTTTCCGCAGGCAAGATTGTGTCATCTGCATATCACAGACTGTTAATAAACCTTCCTCCAATCTTGATATCACTTTCTTCTTTTGATTATTTGCTTAGCATACAATTTTAATAAGAATGGTGAGAGAATATAACCCTAACACACCTTTCCTAATTTTAAGACTCACTGTATACACTTGTTCTGTTCTGTCTTGGTTCATGTGCAAATTTTGCATAAGAAAATTGAGGTACTCTGGAATTCTGCATCTTCTTAATGTTACTCATAGTCTTTTATGGTCCACACCCATTCAAATTCCTTTGCATAATCAACAAAACAAAAGTAAACATATTTTTGTTATTCTCTGCTTGAACCAAGATCAATCTGATATCTATAGTGATATTTTTCCTGAATTTCCTCTCCTGCACACAGGTTAAATTTCTGGCAGCATCCTGTTCATGTACCACTGCAACTGTCTTGAATTATCATCAATAATATTTTACTTTTGTGTGATATTACTGATATTGTTCAATAGTTTATGCATTCCACTGGGTTACCTTTCTTTGTAATGGGTATAAATGTGATCTCTTCTCTTTGATTGAGCGGGTAGCTGTCCTGCAAATTTATTTTCATAGGTGAATGAGTGCTTCCAGTGTTTCAACATTATGCTTAAATATTTCTATTGGTATTTCATCAATTCTGAGAACCTTGTTTCTCACAAATGCCTTTAGTGCTGCTTGGACTTCTTGCTTCAATACGTTGGTTTTTGATTAAGTGCTATCTCGAACTGGTTGAAAGTCAATCAATTCTTCTTGGTACAGTTACTCTGTCTTTATTCCATCTTCTTTTGATACTTCCTGCATCATTCAATATTTTGCTCATAGATTTTTAATATTCATCTTAAAGCTTGATTTTTTTCTTCATTTCTTTGCACCAAGAGTGTCCTTCCATTTCTAATTCCAGTTTATTGTACATTTGATTATAACACTTTACTTTGTCTTCTCTAACTGTCCTTTGAAATTTTCTATTTGCCTTTATTAATTCACAATTTCTCCATTTGGTTTGTCTATTCTCTGATTAAGAGCTAAGTTTAGCACATCATCTGACATCCACTATCATGGCTCCTTGTCTTTTTAATGGCCTTTTGATTTCTTCATGTGCTATACTCAGCAGTCAGACAACAGATCCTCACTATTCCCCAGTGACTCTCCTGCACTCATGTACCATCTCGCCATATGCTTTTCAGGACACCTAATTGTTATAACTATCAAAGCACATACACATAGAGTACTATGGATTCAAGAGAGCAGAGACAAAATAATAGCTGCAGGAACAAAAATAATAGCAAACACTACACTTAGATGAGTGGGAGCAAACTGAAAACCAAAACATTTCAAAATTTAAAGTCATTTGTTATAAGAAAGTAACAATAATGTTCCATTGAATTTCAGTGCCATGTCCACCCTCCAATTAGAGGAATCAGTCTTAAATAGAATATTTTAACCATGATAAATCTGGAAAATATATTTTTAACCCATCATTAACATGAAACTCGCTGCTTGTCAATGATTAACTCAAACACAGTCCTCTGCCACTGAGTCATTTCGGATCCACAGAGCCTGTAAAGGAGAAAGCAGACTGCTTCTGTGGCATTGTGTGGCGGTACACCTTTACAGGACTAGAAAGTCTGATCTTTCTCCCTTCACAACGATAGTCATTTAAAAATATTAGCTAGAGCACAAAACAATTGTTGTTAATGGATACCATTAGAAGAGGAAACTGAACATAAAAAAACACAAATAGCTTGAAGGATAAAGAAAACCTAGAGGTTTAAAATCCAAAAAGTTAGGTAAGTAATTTTAAAGTTACTTTCAAATATTAGCGTAATATCCAGGATTCTTAAATGGAAAGGGAAAATGAATTATTAGATATAAGGAATAAGAAAAACCCATTATTCAGATCATAATATTTTCCTCCCTTAACTTAAAACTCCAATTGAAACTTGGATTCCAAATTTTATATGGTATTGTTAAATCAAAGATATAAAGTCTCTCAAAACATTGTCTTAGGTATGTTGAAACGTTGCTAACAAATTTTACTTAATGACATCTCTGCCTCCACTTGGTGTGCCCTGCCACAAATACGTGTCTTGTTAATATAGTGGGTAAATTTTTCACTTGGAAATTTTATGCATGTGTTTTTTGCTCACTTGTTATTCTGTTGTATTTCCTTCTCTTTTAAAAGAATCATTTTATTGGGGGCTCGTACAACTCATCACAATCCATACATACATCCATTGAATGTAAAGCACATTTGTATATTTATTGTCCTCATCATTCTCAAAACATTTGCTTTCTACTTGAGCCTTTGGTATCAGCTCCTCATGTTTTCCCTTCCCTCCCCACTCCCCCTCCCTCTTGAATCCTTGATAATTTATAAATTAGTATTATTTTGCCATACCTTACACTTTCCGATGTCTCCCTTCACCCAATTTTCTGTTGTTGCTCTCCCAGAGAGGTTATATGTAGAGCCTTGTAATCAGTTCCTCCTTTCTAGCCCACTCTCCCTCTACCCTCCTGGTATCACCACCTCACACCACTGGTCCTGAAGGACCCATCCATCCTGGATTCCCTGTGTTTCCATTTCCTATCTGTACCAGTGTACATCCTCTGGTCTAGCCAGATTTGTAAGGTAGAATTGGGATCATGAGAGTGGGGGAGGAAGCATTTAAGAACTGGAGGAAAG
>NW_022107431.1:81309589-81311158 GCF_000313985.2 Echinops telfairi | reverse complement strand
GTTGGTTAACACCAGTTCTTTCCCCCCACCTCCCCATCTCCCATGGTCCCATTGATTTCTCCTCCAGGTTGTTTATCCAGCCTATCTTATTTAGATAGACCTGCAGAGACAATAATATGCACAAAAAACAAGACAGCAAAACAAAGCGACAAAATAAAACAAAACAACAACAAAAATGACAAACAACAAAAAAAGAAAAGCCTGTAAATAGTTCAAGGTCTGTTTGTTGACCTTTAGGAGTTTTTTCTGGTCAAGTGATGAGGTGCCACACCCTGGCCCCAAAGGCTATTTTTGGTACTCCCTGGGGACTTCTTTGCTCTGCTTCCCTTGCTGTTCTTTTGCATGCCCTCAGTGTTTTGCCTCAGTGTGGTGTGGTCAGATCGGGAACAATTCCAACACTGTGTCTTCAGTGTTGTCCCCTGTAGAGCTATGGATCAGTGAGGGATGCCATGTCTCTTTGTTGGGCCGGCCATAGGGTCTTCTCTGTGGATTGGCTGCTCTGAATGGGAATATCATCCTTAAGGCTTGGTTGGGGCGTGTGTTTATAATAATAATACATACATTTTAAAAATCTAGAAAATTATATGAACCCATCTATTATTAGAGGTTGTGCTTAGTATTTAACCAAAACTAATTTATTAAAAGGAGTTCTGGTAATGGGTTATGAATTGGGCTGCTAACCACAGGTCAAACCCACCAGCCAACATGCGGAAGAAAGATGGTTTCCATTCCTATAAAGATTTCCAGCCTTGGAAACCCACAGAGACAGTTCTACTCTGTCCTACAGGATTGCTATCAGTTGGAATTAACTCAGTTAACAGCAAGGTAGTTAACATTAGGAAATATAGTAGCACATTAAAAAATAATTTCAGCATATGCCAGTAATTGTTTTCTTAAAATTCATTTTTTTATTTTACTAATATTCATTAATATTTTATGGATTGGTATATAATCAGAATTTTTTTTTTCAGTTAGCCCATTGCATTAGAATCTGTAAAGTCTTGAAGCCTTCATGGCAAATCATGCCATCAATAGTTGTCTTTCCCTTAGAGCTCATCAGCATAGTGGTTACAAGTTGGATTGCAATATGCAAGATCAACAGTTTAAAACTACCATCTGTGCCATGGGTACTAGACTGGGCTTTCTACTCCCATTAACAGGTAAGGTGTCAGACACTCACAGGGCAGTTCTACCCTTTCTTATAGGGTCACTATGCATCAGCATTGACTCAATGGCACTGAGGGTTTTTGTTGTTGTTTTTGTTTTTGCTTTCTTAGTATTTTGGAAGAAGATTACCTATCACATAACTCTATTCAATTAGTTGTTATTAGTAGCTATTGAGTAGCTTCTATTCATAATGACCTTATGTATAAAAGAAGGAATTGTCATGCACCACGGACATCTCATCTTTCGGCACTATCTTGGATAATATTGTGATTCAGAGGGTTTTCATTGGTTATTTTCAGATGCCAATATCTAGAAATCCCTTCTTAGTTTTAGTCTGTAAACTCCTAGAACACATTCGTTATGGCTGCGTTTGCTGGTACTGTAAGTGGCATGTTATCTCTA
>NW_022107431.1:81305362-81306247 GCF_000313985.2 Echinops telfairi | reverse complement strand
TTCATTCTGCTGTGTCTGCGATCTCTGTGGTTTGGAACTGACTTGACCCCTAACAACAGCAATGGCGACGACAACCTGAATTGATTGGGTTTTTCTTTGTTTTCATTCCAGTTTGGTTCATTTACAAATGTCTTTACTTTTCCTACTTTCACAATTTCAGGACTGATAATTAATGTTTATTTAAAAACTAGGAAAATCCAAATGTTTTCGCTGAACATTGTGCCTCTAAATGAGTGCTAAGTCTCAGAAATCAGAACTTCTGACAGGATTTTGAATTTCTTGAAGTTTAATACCTGTTTAGTTCATCATATTATTTTAAGAATCAAAGGAAACACACCCTCTTTTTTCCTTCTCATTTGCAGTCTGTGCAGTTGGTAAACTCTCCTTTTGCCTAATGGACTAGAGGCTCCCTGGGGATTGAGGCTTCCTCAGGTTTTCAGATGTTTAGAAAAGAACGTTAACTCTTTCAGACTCCCAGAGACGACTTAGTGTACTGCTGTGTATTAGCACTCTAACATACCAAAACAAACAAACCACCTATAATTTATTTCAAGTAGCATGCTCATCCTACAAAAAGCATAGTAAAACCAATTATTTTTATCAGAATTATGTTACCACATATTTTCAACAGTGAAAAATATGAAAATGGATTTAAGAACAGCAATGCCCTACTCCACTCTTGCCCAAATTAGTCATGAATGTCCAGATTCAACCCCTTCCCAATCTTTTAATATGTGTTATGGTATACAGTTGTCCATTCCAAACAGTCTGTGTATAGTGAGACTTCCTAACTCACTGAGGTTTTGAATAATCTATGAAAATGTTATTGAATAACTGAGTACCTGCTTTCCTTACACTTCTGTTTTCCAAAACCACCACGTGCAT
>NW_022107431.1:81302464-81304725 GCF_000313985.2 Echinops telfairi | reverse complement strand
TTTTTGCATTTAAAATTACCCCAAACATAATGATTTACAACAAAACACACCTCTATTCATTTTCTCAAAATTTAAGTGGTCCACAAACCAGACATGTTTATATCTGACCTCCGCTCTTGTCCTTACAAAATGTCCTGCAACCAAAATGGAGAGCAGGTTCTGTTAGCCTGTGGACCTGCACATCTTCTTTCAAGCTCATTCTGTGTGCTGTCAGAATTCAGTCACCCGCAGCTGTATGATGAGTTTAGAGGCTGCCCTTCCCCATACGGTGCTCATAATGTGGTTGTATGCTTCCAGGCCAGCAAGAGAGAGCTCAGGGAAGAGCTAAGCCATTTCATAAAAGATTCATCAATTAAGGTCAGGGGCATACAGAACAATCTCCCATTTGATCAATTCTAAGTCACTCTTTTAGATTACCTTTGTAACTTAGTATGGGTACAATGTTGCTGTTCTTGTTGTAAGGTACCATAGAATCAGTTCCAATTCATTTTATAGAAAATGAAGGAGAGTCACATGATGTTATGTTAATGGAGTTTTCTCTCATCATAGTCAAGGGGAAGGAGTACACATGCGACATGTAATGTGGCTTTGGTGTCAGCTCAGTCAGAGGTTCTGACTACGCCAGAACTGAATGTCTATCTCTTGATTTCTTGTGGTTAGGAAGTGTCATTATGAATTTTTTTTCATATAATCCCACTCCCCTTTTTTTCAACCCTAGTGCCTTATCGTTATTTTGAACAGTTTTTGGTGTCACCTATTCTGAGACTCCACCACTTTTCGGGCAGGTTGTCATATTGTGGTGGCTTGTGTGTTGCTTGGATGTGGAAGCAATGTCACGGGTATTTCAAATACTATCAGGGTCAGCCAAAGTGAAAAGGTTTCAGAAGAGCTTCTAAATCAGTGGTTCTCAACCTGTGGGTTGTGACCCCTTTGGAGGTCGAATGACCCTTTCACAGGGGTTGCATTAGACCATCAGAAAACACATAAATATTTCACAATATATAATTACATAGTGTTTTATGATTAATCACTATCCTTGAATTATGTTTATGTTCAATTTGTAACAATGAAAATACAGCGTGCATATCATATTTTTACATTACAATTCATAACACTAGCAAAATTAATTATGAAAAGCAACGAAAATAATTTTATCGTTGGGGGTCACCACAACATGAGGAACTGTGTTAAAGGGTTGGGGCATTAGGAAGGTTGAGAAACACTATTCTAGACTATGGACAGACAATGAGGAAGGAATAGTTTGCCCACTTCAGAAGAATTAGCCACTGAAATCCTTATTAATATCAGCATAGGCATTAGTGAGCTGAAAAGGAATGGTATTAACCATTTTGAATTGGACAGCCATTTTATTCCAGCAATTACAAATTCAAAAGGAATGGTGTTGCATTCATTGTCAAAAATAAAATTTCAAGACCTATCTTGAGGTACAGTGTTATGTTGATAGGATAATATATATACAAATATAATGAAACTCAGTCAATACAACTTTATTCAATTTATGTACCAGCCACTAAGACATATCATAAAAAGATTGAAGAGTTCTGCTATATTTTCAATTTGAAACTAATGAAACATGCAATAAAGACACATTGATTATTATTGCCAGTAGGAATGCAAATATTGGAAACAAAGAAGGAGAAAGGACTAGTAGTTTGAAAATATGGCCTTAGTGATCAAAGTGAAGCTGAAGATTGCATGACAGGATATGATAGATAGGTTAATTGTGTCAACCTGGTCAATAAACGCATGTGATGTTAATAAGGTTGCAGTTAATTGAAGGGCAAAGAGATAAATGGCTCATTGAGACTTGCCTTTCTGTCTCTTGCTCTCTGATGATCAGACCAGTGTGTGGCTGCCTTAGCTAGTTCTCTACCTCAACTTTTGAGCTACATTACCTGTGGGACACCCAACCCTTGGACCATATTGCTATAGTTTGAGGTTCCTTCAAGACCTGCTTCGCCACACTCCTGGTGTATACGTCACTTGAGCTGGGGACTGTTGGACTCTGTCATCTGGGTGACTGTTGGTGACCTCCCCTGCTGTTTGCTGCTTATGGCTGGACTGCCTGCATTGCTCCACAGAAGACTCAGCTGTCTGCTTCCTTGCCATGTACTCAGCAGCCCTAGAGAGTTGAAGGACTGCCAACATATTAACTGTCCCACAGAAGTTGAACTGAGCCCTCTATACTGCTCTGTGGACTAATTAGCTGCTTATTTCTTTGTGTTGTATATATCTATCTA
>NW_022107431.1:81299561-81301112 GCF_000313985.2 Echinops telfairi | reverse complement strand
GGAACAGTTCGACAAAGTCCTGCAGTGCTGTGTTGAGTTCTAATGCCCTTTCCTGTGATGGGTTTTGATTGGGACCCAAAGCACCAAAGTGAAGAGTGGTGGCAAGTATCCTAGGTATTTATGTTAAATATTTGTAAACATGTATATTAAGATATGAATTTTTTAAATAGAGGTCAAATATATTTTTTAACAAATGATTAAAATTTGTAGATTTTGAAAAGATCATAATTTTTAAGTGTGATTCATTTCTAATCCAAAAAAGTGAATAATAGTTACATAGCTTTTGAAATACTATTACATTAAACTATTCCAGTAAGAATCTTCCTTACTGAAATTAGTTTAGATAAAATAATCATGGCACTTTTTTCCTACAGAAGAATTTGCATGTTAATTTTCATACTTTGCTGTGTACTTTACAATTTAATACTTTTACAGTTTATTTATTCCCTGACCACCTGCTCAGTTCTGCTATGTTAAACCTAAATACTTTGAGTCATTGTGTTAAATATTCTATAGAATTGTCAGAAACTGAATACATTTGAGAAAGAAAGCAAAGATTAGCAAAGCAAATGATCTAATTGCTGCTTTGGGTGTTGTTATATTAACTTTTTCTGTCTTTAATCTACTTTGTAAGAGAAAATCAAATGATTTTGAATTATTCACCACATTTCCTTCCAATGTGAGACGCTTTTTATTGTCATTAGACTTTTACATTAAGTGCTAATGTTTTTTACTAAGAAGCAGGTTAATTGTACCATCTATTTTCAATTAGCCCTAATAGAGTGTATGTATAGCTATAGAGTCTATTGTGCGTGTCCTTATAGAAGTGAGAAAATGAAGGAAAAGCTATTATTTTGATGTCCTGATGAATTATACTCCATATTATGTTAGATTAACAAAACGAATGACTAATGTTCCATGTACACATGAGCTATGACAGTGAGTTTGACTCTTAATAAATCTGAATACTGGCTGATATCCAATTCTTTTTTACAGTAAATGTGAATTAAATCTAGATTATTTCATTACCTTTAGTCATTGACTTCTAAAAACTCATATCTAGTGATGATTGACTTTTCAACATTTACCACAGGCAATTTAAAATGCTAATATTCTTTGTTATGAGAAAATCTATGCTAAATCTTAAGGCAAACAATTGAATGACTTACATTGTTTTTAGCATCTCAGCTTACTGACATATATAATATAAAAATTTGCTTTTGGAATAACAAAAATTCATGTAATTAATTGTACAAATGCCAATATATGTTCATATTAAATATTTATGTATTTTATATTAATAAAATCTTTCCAAAATGAGACCCTAATTCTTAGCAGTAGACAAAGGTCAGAATATTAATAACTTGGAATCTTTAGATTAATTATGCTTTTTAAAAGGTCATATTTTTCATTTATCATGTTTTATACCAAATAATGATGTTGGGAAAGGTAAATACATTTAGCCAACAATTATTGACTTAATTTTGTTTATACACATCTTTTTGGCATTTAGTTTATTTTCAAAACCAAGATCCAATTTTCCGATGATGA
>NW_022107431.1:81295374-81298460 GCF_000313985.2 Echinops telfairi | reverse complement strand
TTTAAAAGATTATAAATCTCAATGTTGAAAAATCTGTTGTTTTTCAAATATTCATTTACTTTTTCAGTATTCAAAATTAAACCTTACTTTACTCTCATAAATTTTTCATGAATTGCAACTTTAAATATAAATTATGCTTTGTCTTTTTTTTCATTTCTTTGAGATCTCCACTTGTATGTATGTTGAATGAATTTTTTCCCTATCTTCTACTTTATCAATTCTTAACAATTTGGCCTCAGAAATCCTATAAAATCTTAAAGTTTATTGATGACTACAAATGATTTTTATGTACATTTTCCCTAGCACTATTTAACTAGCTATAAATTAATATGGAGAAATGTTTTTAAAAATACAAGCATACACAAATTTAGCTATTAACGCAGTGATATCACCTGAGATCATGTAGCCCCTGGAAATTTTCTGTATGCATGACAAAGGAGTTAAAAAGGCAACTTATATGTTAATATTAAAAATATACATATTTTTTGCCCTCCTAAGTCATGTGCCACAGTTTAGAAAACAAGAAGCATCAGACAGCTATGTTGGAAGTGCCATGTTACAGTTTTCATAATGATCTCTTTTTACTGTGGGAAAACTATATTTAATTTACTTTCCTGAGACTATGCTGTAATTTAGTCATCATATCTAAACTTCCTTTTTTCAAAAAATTCCTGAGTTCTAGCAATTCCTTTCTTATTCTTAGCAATGTTTATTTTTTTAAACTTTTTATCCTCGGTGTTGATTTATTACTACTTTTACAAAATTTAATCTATGCTGGCCAATAAATAAACCATTATATCACCAGTATTTCTTTTTTTTTTTTAATGATCCAAATCATAATGTTTTAGCATGCTTCTTTGATTCTAAGATAGATATTCACTGCTGTTTCTTATATTATTATCATTTGTATTACACATAGTTGTGTTTGGGCTTATTTTAAATCTGTGGCTATTCCTAGAACAGCTGTGGTTAATATAGTCAAAAGAGGGAATCAGGGGGTTGGGTAACTTTACTAGTTTCATAGCATAAGAATGCTGTTTTTCAGTATGGCTTCTTCTGATTTTGTGATTACTTTCTCTTTTCAGTAAAGCTTTTGTTGTTTTCTTCTTTCACCACTATTTGGGCATTCCAAGGACCATCTCGGCTTCACAAGACAACCTGTCTTTCTCAGAAATGGTAGCTTCCTAAGATTAATGTCTGTGCGCCTTTTCACCTCTCAATTGCCAGTGCTTTAATGCACTGTTTCATACACACATTCTGTAACTACCATAATTGTTCATCCCTCTAATTCTGGGGACAGACTAAGTGATATTTTCTGGGGTCTCTTGCCACTGAACTCCATTCTCACAGATCTTCCAAGGACCTCCCAGGTAATTTCTCATTATGTTTAGGTTCAGATGCATTCTCATGATATTGTGTGTTCATTTCTAATTGTATGCTGAAGTTCTTTCTCCTTTAAAGTAATGTTTTTAAAAGAAAATATGGGGTAATTAAGAAGTATTTGAGATGAAGTTTCCCAATCTTTTCCTTTAAGGGGTATTCTGGATGTATTTCTTTCAAGTAAGATTTCTTTTGGCAATCTATGGTAATTTCAATATTCTTGTCTAGGACCATTATTCAAATGCATCATTTCTTTTTGGTCATCCTTATTCAATGTTCAATTTACCTCATGGCTTGGGTCAGGTGCTCCTTTATCCTTCAAGTAATATCCTTGCTTTTCAACACTTTAAGGAGGACTTGTGCTTTCCAAGACCTATTTTATTATTATTGTTTTGTTTTTTCCTTTATAACATTGATACTGTTTTGATTTTCCTGTGTACTGGATCATTTCAAACATTTTCCTCTCAAAACAAAATGAAATAAAAGAAGTAACATAATTATTCTAATAAACTTGACTTACACATCATTCTGCTGCAATAATTATTATCACTTGGCCAATCTCGTGTCATATTTATCCAGTGCAGTGTGGGTTTTCATCTGTTGAATGCTACTTCCATGAGCATTGATTGTGGATTCAAGCAACAGGAAACTTTGACAACTTCAATCTTTTCTCCATTTATGATGGTTACTTGTTGATCCAGTTGTGAAGATTTTGGTCTTTTTTACATTGAGTTGTAATCCATACTGGAGGTTTAAATACATGATCTTCATCAGCAAGTACCTCAGATTCTCCTCACTTTCAGCAGGCAAGATTGTTGCATCTGTATAACAAAGGTTGTTAGTAAGCTATCCTCTGATCCTCATATCTCATTCTTATTTATAATCCAGCTTCTCTGATTATATGCTCAACATACAGATTCAATAAATATAGGAACAGGATACCATCCAGATGTTTCCTTTTCCTGATTTTAAACCATGCAGTAGTCCCTTTTATGTTTACCCAACAGCCTCTTGATTGGCGTACAAGTTCCACATGAGCACCATGACACATGTTGGGATTCCTTTCCTTCTCAAGCCTTTTTACTACGACTATGATTAAAAATAACTTTGATATTGGGTTATTTTACAAATATATTTGTTCTTGAATATATGTCTACTGTAAGAAATTAAGTAATCAAGTTTAAATAAGAAAGGATTTGTATGAATATACTCTCACATTTAGAAAATACCTCCTCTGAAGATTATTTTTATATCTTCTTTACTATATAATAAAGTTCTCCTATTTGTGCCTTGTGTCCTTTGTTTCCAAGACCGCTTTTCTTCTTGATGCTATTGTTATGGTTTCTCCTTTAAAAACATTTTTTTCCAGTTATTTTATACTGGACTATTACAACAACATTAACCCTCCCCCTTAAAAAAAAAAAGGAAGGAAAGAAAAGAATTAATCTGGTAAATTTCACTTTCCATAGTCCTGCTACAGTCATCACTTGGCCCACCTTGTTCCATCTCTACCCCCTCCAAATTAATTTTCACAATATTTTGAAGCAATTTTTAAAATCTTGTGTTCTTTGGTTAAGTCATCAATAAAAGCTAATTTATGAATCCTTGCCTTAAGTGTATCCACAATCAAATTATTACATGAAAGAATTAACAACTCTATTTTTTTAATTTATATAACTATATCATGTTTAAGACAAAAGCAAAAT
>NW_022107431.1:81292721-81295162 GCF_000313985.2 Echinops telfairi | reverse complement strand
TTTGAACCACAAACCTTACAGATAGTAGCTCAATGTTTAACCTGCTCCACCAAAGTGTTTCTCAAATGATAAAGGGTACTTACATCACTTGACAATCTTATTAAAATCACAATCTGGGATGGGATCTGACCATTTCCCATATTACTCCATTGCTCTTCATTGGGGAAAATACTCTCAGTAACAAAGGACTATGGTACTTCTGTATTGTCTTTCAAAATATTCCCAAGACTTTAGTGAAAACAAACAAACAAATAAAACCCCAAAATATCTTGAATTATGTCCCACTTGAGGTTTGCAACAATTTTGTAAATATTTTAAAATCTAGGGACCTCTGGGGAGATGGCAAATGAGTAACACATACCAGAGGGACTCCGCAGACATCAGCCCAGGAGAGTTACTAAGATGGAAGTAACTGCTGGATTGCAGGAGGAGCATCATAAAGATAAGTAGACAAATATCCACTAGGTTTTGAGGGGCTGGGACTTTTGGCTTACCACAGTAGAGGCCAGCTAGGGTTTGACCTTAGCTCCGCCACTGTCTCGGCCAGAGCTGGGACTATTTGGAACCAGGCCTTAATCTAAACACAGCCACAGCTTGCTGCCACCTCGGGGCAGGGATTAAACCCTTGCAGCCCCACAGGCAGGGATCGGGGCTCAGCTATATTGTTACTTTTGTTTACCTCTCTTCTCTTGATCCCCCCACAATCTCAGTGGACTTAGTTTTTAATTTTTTTTTCTCCTTTGTCTCTCCCTTATTCTCTCACACACCACTGCCGACCTCCAAACCACACCCCTTAGCCTAGGGAATTTACGCCTGCCCCCTCCATCAACAGTTAGGTGAGCTCCCCCCTATGCAGTGTAGCCTGAGCCTTGGGAAATCCCGGCCGACCTCCACCAGGGGATACTCCACCCAACTTCTTACCCAGCAATGGAGCTCCTATTTTTCCTGTTGTCCCGTGTGACTGAGGGAACTTCCTCCTTCCTACCTTAGTGCCTCACATGGCCTGAGGCAGCTTGAATAACACTGCTGCAGGAAACTCTGCCCAACCTCTGCAGTGATCTACCTGGCCAGGGCAATTTTGCCCACCATTTGGGGTATTCTACACCAAAGCAGGCAACCTACCAGCCTTATGGGGCACTGCCCTTGAGAATGAAGCCACAGGAGGATAAAGTGGTACACTAATTCCACAGTGAAATTGGCTGTAGGCAGTTTGAAGCATTCCTATGAGTCTCCCAGAGAGAACCAGTGCTCTTTGACTCCCTGGAAAATGGCACCTGCCTCCTCTAAAACTACTCAATGCAAAGATCAATCAGCCCCAATGACATCAATGAAAAAACAGGAGAAACAAAAGGCAATGACAGAAGATGTCCTGAACATAACAAAATTCATAGAAGAAATAGACACTGAGTTGCCACAGAAAGAAATCTTCAGAATGCTGCTTGGAATCATACAGGATATGAGGGAAATACAGAAAAAGGATGGAATGATAGAGTAGATAAAGGCCATACAACAAAGAGCTTAGGAAGGAGATAACAAAAACCAGTAGCAGACTCACAGACCTTGAGACTCGATGGGAAGAAGCAGAGAACTGCACCAGGGACTTGGAGGACAGCCCAACAGTTTTTAACAAACACAAACAAAAAATCTAATAATATCATCAGAGAAGCTGAGGAAAACTAAAAGTTATGCCTGATGCTATGAATAGGAACAACATCAGAATAACTGAATTACCGGAGGAAGACACAACAAAGAAGTCATCTGCAACAATTGTGAGAGTATTCTTGGAGGAAAACTTTCCCAGCCTCATGAATGAAAGCCAGGCAAGCATTCGGGAGGCTGAAAGAACACCAGCTAGACTGAATCCTAAGAAGTCACCAAGGCTCATAATAGTTAAAGTATCCAACTTTGAGGAAAAGGAGAAAATCATGAGAGCAGCTAGGGAAAAACAAGCAATCACATATAAAGTTTCCCAAATAAGAATATGCTCAGACCTATCAGCAGAAACTATGATTAAGAGGAGAAAGTGGAATAACATATTTCAAAAATTGAAGGTAAACGATGCAAACCCAAGAAAACTCTACCCAGCCAAATTATCGATCAAGATAGATGGAGAAATAAGAGTCTTCCCAGACAAGGACAATATGTTAGAAGAAACCCAGTCTTACAAAAGCTCCTTCCCGACGCAGTATGGACAGAAGAACAACACTCATGAAGAATAAATAAGCAACAGCCACATAGAACAACCTCACCCGGAGGGCAACAAAGAGAAAACCAACTCCAAGATTGCATTGGCTTAGGGATGAAAAGAAGTCAATATTCACACACACACACACACACACACACACACACACACCACTAATAAGAAAGGAAGGTAGGAAAACACCCAACACAAAAAGTATATGATGACATCATAGTGTCCACAGATGGAGATAATTACCCTG
>NW_022107431.1:81290201-81291521 GCF_000313985.2 Echinops telfairi | reverse complement strand
ATGGAAAAGAACTGAAAACCCAGAAACAAAATCATCAGCATACAGACAACTGATCTTTGATAAGGGAGCAAAAAATATCAAATGGGAAGAAGATGCCCTCTTCAACAAGTGATGCTGGAAAAAAATGGATATCCACCTGCAGAAAAATGAAGCAAACACTTATCTCACTGCATGCACAAGAATAAACTCAAGGTGCATCACAGACCTTGAAGTGAAACCCCAAACTATTAGGGCCATCAATGAAGGAATTGGGACCAACTTGAGAACATTGGCACAGGGAATACATAGATTATCAGAAATAGGGAAGGACACAAACACAGAGGAGGCATAAATTGACAAGTGGGATATACTGAAGGTAAAGCACCTGTGTATATCAAAATAATTCACCAAGAGAGTAATAAGAGAGCCAACCAACTGGGAAAACATGTTTAGCACTAACACATCAGGCAAAAGCTTTATTATTAAAATCTACAATACTCTGCTAGCTTCCAAAAAGAAAAAAAAATAATTGCCCACTGAGGAGGTGGGCAAAGGACCCAATCAGGAGTTTCAGAGGGGCAGAAAACCAAATGGCCAATAAACATATGTGAAAATGTTCCTTATCTTTAACCATAAGAAAAATGCAAATTGAAACAACAAGGAGATCCCACCTAACACCTTCAAAGATAGCCAAATTCAAAAAATCAGAAAGCAACAAGTGTTGGAGGGTTGTGGTGAGATAGGAACTCTTGTATACTGCTCGTGGACTTGTAGGTATGTACAGCCTCTATGGAAATCGATCTGGCGATATCTAAAACAGATGGAAATAGAACCAGCATATGACCCAACAAACCCCATACTGAGCATATACCCAGAAGAGGCAAGAAACAAACCACAGCCAGACATCGGTGCTCCAATGTCATCACATCACAGTTCACAATTGCAAGGAGTTGGAAACAACCCATATTTACATCAACTGATGAGTGGATTAAAAAACTGTGGTACATACACAGGTCTGTCTAAATAAGATAGGCTAAATTAACAATCTGGAGGAGAGAAAACAATGGAACTGACAATTCTAGGGGGACAAGGGAGAGGGGGAGATGGAGGGAAAGGAAGTGGTGTTAACAAACCCAGGGACAAGGGAATATGTGATCCAAATCGGTGGTGAGGAGTGTGTAGGAGGCCTGGTAGGGCATTATCAAGGGTAATGTAACCGAGAGGAATTACTGAAACCCAAATGAAGGCTGAACATTATTGTGGACAAGAGGAAAGTAAAAGGAAATAGAGGAAAGAGCTAGGAGGCAAAGGGCATTTATAGAGCTCTAAATAAAGGCATGT
>NW_022107431.1:81287333-81289321 GCF_000313985.2 Echinops telfairi | reverse complement strand
CATGAGGGATGGGGAGCAGGGGGGGAGGGGGGAAATGAGGAGCTGATGCCAGGGGCTTACATGGAGAGCAAATGTTTTGAGAATGATGAGGGTAACAAATGTACAAATGTGCTTCATACAATTGATGGATGTGTGGATTGTGATGAGTTGTATGAGCCCCCAATAAAATGATTAAAAACAATAAATAAAAATCTATTTATATAAATATCATTTCATACTTAGAGAAAATTGGTTAAAAAAATTACACAAAATTGCTATATCTCTTCATTTTTCACTCAAATTCTTATTTCTCTCTCTCTTCTTTCTTTCCATTCAATAACACATTTTTCTGAAGTATTGAATGTTCAAAATTATACCCTGAAATACCTAAAATCTTTCATGCTCAGCTTCTAAAATATACAGCATATTCAAACTATAGTTATGAAAACCAGACCATTTATATCCATAAAACTACCATATCAAGCATTCTCATTCATTTTTGGTAAAAGAGTGAATTCACGTTCCTGTGTACCATTTCAATATTGTAACTCTTTTGTAAAATTTGAAGCTGTTACTGTTTGTTTGTTAGGTTTTCTTCCCCATGACCTGGATATTTTGAAAGTTTGCAAGCAGTCCTTGATGTTTACGTTTTACATTTCCTCATTCTTATGTTCAGATTATAGATTTGGAGAAGTATTGCTACAGACTTAAGGTCATCTCAGTGCTGTGCACCGCAAGGTGAGCAAGTTTATGTCTCACATTTACTCATTAAGTTGATATCTAACAGGAGCTTTATGATATGAGGTGAATTACTATTTTGTTATTTAAAGTTTTTACACTATCAAATTTCTCACAATATATATACCAATTTATTTTTTAATTCTTTCCTTAATTAATCAACTGGTTTTCTAATTCATTGATTTTTCTGTTTTATCAGTTGGCATTCTAATGAAATAAAGAAGTGACAGGTTCCACATGAACACAATGAAAGTTCTAGAATTCCCTTCCTTCTCAAAGAAATGTGCCTCTCCTTTCCCCCTCTTTCCTTTCCACTCTTCTCCTTCCTCCTCTTTCAATCTCTTTCACTCACTCACTCAGTCCCTCACTCGTTTATGTTCATGTAGGCTCCTACGTTTTGTTCTATTTAATGAATTGTAATCCTTTGCTTTCACAATTTTTTTGGTCATCTAATTTTCCCATTACCTTTGGGTACTTCCTATGATTCTTTCATAATTTACTTACTTTACTGGATAACTTAATTTAAAGGTCTAATTTATACTGACTTACAGTTAGTCAGTTATAAAGCATTTTATTCACGAATGCAGATAAACATTAATTTTAGAAATGTACTATAATAATTTATTATGTGATTAAAACAAACCATTCTTATTTAAAATTATATTATATATAAATTTATAACAATGCATAAATAAAATCATGTATATACATCTCTTTTAATAAATAAGAGTAAAAATTAAACACCATTAGTAGAAAACAATTTTTGAGACAAATCTAATTATATTAGATAAATATGAAGAATTTGAACAATTTGAAGAATAAGTCTTTGCATATTTTTCATAGGCTATGTTAAATAAACTTGTGAATGAGTGATGAATAAGTTTTATAAAAAAAAAGCTATTAAAATTAATCAAAATGATGACTATAACAGTTTAAAAGAAACATGTGCTTTAATTTGTTAAGCTCTAACCTCCTCTGTATTAGAAAAATTCTTTGACACAAACACTTTACAAATGTCAGCAGAAAATCCATACTCCATTTCTTCACATTGCTTTTGTGACATTGTGTTTGCTGATATTCGACAAGGGATAAGTTGGGATTGATTCCTTCTGCCACTTCTCTGTTCTGTTGTATTATGGGAAGTTAAAAGGGCTGAAATGGACTGAATCCCTGATAACCCCACAGTCACTCATGTGGGAAAGCCTACAAAAGAAAACCCGTGAACTTGCTGGGTCGTAAAGGTCAATAGAAACTGTAAGAACAGCCCATCA
>NW_022107431.1:81283152-81286376 GCF_000313985.2 Echinops telfairi | reverse complement strand
ATGTTGCTAAATGTTTAAGTAAAAATTAAGGGAAGTACTATTATGTTGTTTCTAAACCTTGAATTGTTTGGATGATTTTCAGAATTCAGGTTTTAAGAAAAACAGTTGATGGAAGCAAAACTGTCCTAGTTATAACAGTAATAACAAATAACATGTATGGGAAGCTATATAGGTAAGCAGTTATGGGAAGGAGAACAGGAGTCAACCACTAGTATATACAGCTTTGTCAGAAGACATTTCTATACATTTGCATGTACAGTATAGTACATCGAAGGATATTACAGAGTCGACATGAAGTAAATTTCGGGAGTTCCCCAAAGTCTCCAGGGACAATAATTCAGTTGACATAACGATCTACAGGCAGTGCTTGTCATCTTACTCAGGTAAATATCTACAGGGGACTGAAAAGCTTGAGAGCACCCATCTAACAGGAAACTAGTGGCTATCTATGTTCATTAAAAGTGAAAATGGTTGAAGGGACTTAACATCTCAAGGAATCAATCAATACAGGTCTAATGGGTCTCATGACTCAGCCTACCTACAACTCTGGAGACCAGAATAACAATATGGTGACATTCTTCTGTTACTGGTCACTCTGATGAAGATAACAATACAAGGTCCTAGACAGAGATGAAGGGGGAAAAAAGAAAACTAGAACAAAATTCAAAAATATATAAAAAATCAGGCTTATTGATTTGAGTAAAAGTAATAAAACTCCAAAGATCTGTAGGGTGTCTAATCAGTAGACACCATTCAAGCCTGGAACTGAACCAACTTCCAGGGGATGATTTTCAGTCAAACAATAAACTAACTAAAAAAATGAATAACATGTGAAAAATGCATTCTTCAATACTACTAACATTTTCATTAAAAATCCAAACAAGTGCTAAGAAAGCAAGAAGGGGTAGAAAAGTAAAAATGGGGGGAATGAGGAACCCAGGGAGGGTGGGAGGGAGAAGAGTGTCATTATGTTGAGAGTAATATAACTAATGCTGTGAGTATAAACTGTTGACTAAAAATGAATATACTTTGTAAGCCAGCATTCAATTTTTAAAAATCCCATAACTGTAATTGACTTTCACTTAAATAGTTAATAATTTCTTTACTTTCAAGATAATACCTAAACAAAAAGTGCTCCAGAATTTTGCAAATTAAAACAAAATTCAAGTCAGGGCATATGTATTTGTTCGAATTACCAAATGCATGCTAAAAACACCAGAATTGTGAGTCAAAGATTGATTCTTCCCTCTTGCTGTATATATAGGTATGTTTTTTTCATGTTCACCTTAATATTTTTATTAAATAACAGGCTTTCTTTGTTAATGTGGCTCCCATAGGAACATGTCAATCAGGTAGCAGCTTGATTGGGGGGTGATAAATGGCTCTCTGGAGGCTGGCCACCCTCTCTCTCTCTACTTCATCTTTCTGTTGACAAACCACTTCGAGCCACCCTGATGGCAGCCAGAGCCTTGGAAATGCATCCACTGCCATTGGATCTACAAGAGTTTGCAGCCATTAAGCAGTGATCTTCCTGCATTCTGCTTCATTGTATGTGGCTGCAAGAGGCCAAAGAGAGATCTATGGACTAGTTAGGACTTACAGAGTATATCAGAAGTATGGACTTGATATGGACTGGTCTGAGATGTTTACTTTATATATAATTATCTCTCGATATAAAATTCTCTCTTACACATATATGTGTCCTTGGATTTGTTTCTCTAGTCAACACAGCCTAACACACTTTCCATTTACCTTCTGTGTGTGTGTACATGTATTCACTCGCTCACTGCCATTGGGTTGATGCCAACTCCTAGTGTACATGTATGACAGAGTAGAACTGCTCCTGAAACTGTAACTGTTTGCAGAAGTATAAAACCCCATATTTTCTCCCATGGAATGACTGGTGGTTTCAAACTGCTGACCATGAAGTTTGCAGCCCAACTTGGAACCACTATGCCATGAGAGCTCCTGTGTACATGTAGACATCATGCAATAAGTTGCAGAATATATCTCATAATTTGTTAATAAAGGCTGTTATCAGATCTACATATATGTCAATTCATTTAGCTAAATAGACCTTTAGAACATACATACTAACATAATGTATTTACTAAATGGGATGGTGTATTTTAACTTCTTGTTGCTAGACGACATCAGGTTAGTTCAACTCTCATGGCAACATTAAGTACCAGAAAATGAAACACTACCCTGTCCTGCACTGTTATTCTTGTTTTAGCTCATTGTTACAGCTACTGTATCAATCCATCTTGTTAAAGGTCTTCTTCATTTCTGCTGCCTTTCCATTCTATCAAGTGTGGTGACAAGGGGATGGTCTCTCCTCACAACATATCCAAAGTGTTGAGACAAAAACTTTCCATCTTTGTGTCTAAGGAGCATTCTGGCTGTACCTCTTCCAAGATGATTTATATGTTCTTCTGGAAGTTCATATTATTTTCAATATTCTTCCCTGACACCATACTTTAAATACATTAGGTCTTCTTTATCAAATGTCCATGCATATGGGGTGATTTAAATACCACTGCTCAGATCCTGCACACCTTCCTGATCAAATTAACATCCTTACTATTCAATGCTTTCAAAAGTGCTTGTGCAGCAAATTTACAAAATTCAGTGCTTTATTTTTACTCCTGACTGCTGCTTTCATGAACACTGGTGGTGGATCCAAAGAGGAAATACTTCACAACTTCCATTTTCCCTCCGTTTATTACGATGTTGTGATCTGTTGGCCCAGATCCAGAAATAAAGATTTTGGTTTTCTTTACGTTGAGTTGTATCCACACCGAAAGCTGCAATCCTTGATCTCCATTTGCAAGTGCTTCAATTCCTCCTAACTCTTAGCAAGGTTGTGTCAACTGTATATCGCAGGTTGTTAATACACCTTCCTCAAATCCCGAGACTACATTTTCTTTATATAAGCCAGTTTGTCAGGTTATTTGCCCAGCATACAGACTGAATAAGTGTGATCTTTTCTTTATTTTAAAACATTCAGTATTCCTTTGTTTTGTTCAAATAAGCAATTCTTGATCCACATACAGCTTCCACATAAGTACAAGTAAGATTACCAAAATTCCCATTCTTGTGGTTCTGAGAACCTAGTGCATTTGCATAGTCAATAAAACACAAGTAAACATCTTTCTTGCAATCTCTGTGTATTAGTCTGGATAGACTAGAGAAACAAATCCATAGAAACTCATATGTGTATA
>NW_022107431.1:81280820-81282138 GCF_000313985.2 Echinops telfairi | reverse complement strand
GGACATGTTATCAAGAGAGTCAAGTACCTCAAGGACATCATGCTTGGTAAAGTAGATCAGCCTTTAAGGAGATGGATGAACACAAGGGCTGCTGCAGTCGTTTCAAACATCACACTGTTCAGGACAGTGCAGGAGTAGAGAGCGTTTCCTTCTCTTGTACAGAGTCACTAGGAGTTGGAATGGATTCAAGTGTTCTAGCAACAAGAGCAGCATGCTAACATTAATTTTTAAAATGACACAGATCAATTACCAAAAGGTTTAAGTATTTATTTCCCTGGATATATATTATCATATTGCTTTGTAGATGCCAATGATATGATACCACACATTTTTGATTAAGCGCCTGTTAAACTTGAGATTGCAATAATCAAAGGCCTGCTCAATTTAAATTTCAGATTTAAAAAGTCTTCAGCAAAAAAAGAGATGATAATACGTGATGATTATTGTAGATGTTATGAAAGATGCTGTTAAATCTAGTGGGAATGTTCATCAGCATACTGCAATCAGCAGCTAGAGAGAATGTCTAATTACAGTTATTGAGGTGACAAGTTGATGTCATCGTGGCAGGGAAAGCAGAAAAGGATGACTGGGTTAACACTTGCAACATGTAAGAGGATATGAAAATGCATCAGGATCCTGGAGGATGTCTCATTATGTGATTGTTTATATTAATTTGTCTGCTCTACAAATTCCAAATGCAATCCTCAGCATTTCTTGGTTTATTTTTTTCTTAGACAAAAAGTGAGTATTCTGTACTAGGAATAAAATCCTAGATGCTAATAATAGGTCTATTTTATATCCCTTCTTTTATTTGAATGGTTTACCCAATATATATTCTTTATAAAATAGCTTGTTTAGATTACCACCTCACTTTAACTACTTGGTAAATGCATGACTTATTTATGACTTTTGCTCCTAAAAGAAATCCTCATTTTAAAGAGTAAACCTCTTTAAAATTCCTTAGTTACTTATCAGTGTAGGGACTCTCATAGTGTATGATTAAAATACTAAAAATTAAACATTTTGATCAGAAAATCATAGTTTATATTCAAATTTGAAAAAAAAACACTTTTTTATGTATTTTTATTATACTTGAGTGTTTACTACAACTGACTACCATAAAATATATGGTTAAAAAAATAGAAATGGAGGGAGAAAAATCATTCCTCTCCAAAAAGAGATTTCATACAGTCTTTTTCTTAAGTAAGTAGAAAGGAGGAAGTATCAGAAGGAATCCTCAGAGACACCAAAGGGAAGACACAGATTACATTTTACACTCATGTGCTATCATTAGAATAGGAGGAGAAATACTATAGTT
>NW_022107431.1:81278166-81279713 GCF_000313985.2 Echinops telfairi | reverse complement strand
TTGAATAATGTTATGTACTACAGAGTGCATTCAAGGTTATAACAACTTAATATCCAGTGGAATGAAACATTGTCCAGTCAATCCTGTGCCATCCTCAAACTTTTTATATTTGAGCTCATTGTAGCAGCCATAGGGTTAATCCTTCTCCTTCATAGTCTTCCTCTTTATCACCGATTCTCTATTTACTAAGTATACTAAGTATAATGGTCCCTTCAAAAACATATCCAAATGTAGTACTTAATACCAAGTTTCATTATCCTCCAAACAGTCACTTTGGCTATATTTCTTCCAAGCCTGATTTACTTGTTCTTCACAAAACCCATGGTACTTTCGATATTATTAATCAATACTACAATCCAAATGTATTAGTTCTTCAGATTTCCTTAACTAATGTCCAAATTTTACATACATATTAGAGGACTGGCAATACTGTGTAAGGTACACCTTTCTCCTCAAAGCAATATCCTTGCTCCTCAAAACTTCAAAAAGATTGCAATCATTGCTTCTCATGAGCAAGTGCCTCAAGTTCTGCCTGCTTTCAGCAAGCAAGGCTGCGTCAGTAGCATATTGGAGGCTATCGCTTCGTCCAATCCTAATGCCACCTTCTTCTCCCTGTAGTCCAGGATCTCAAACTATTTGTTCAGTATACATACTGAATAAGAATTGTAAAGGGATAGAGCCCTGTTGCACACCTTTCCTGATTTCAATCAACACAGCATCCCTTTGTTCTAGGCTCTAGGTCCATGTACATGTACTTGTGAACACAGTGAAGTATTCTAGATGTCCCTTTCTTTTCTATGCTATCCATAATTTATTATCATCCACAAGGGTTAATGCCTTTGCATAGCAATAAAAAATGAGTAACATCTCTTTAGTACTCTCTGCTTTCAGTAAAGATACACATGACCTCAGCACTGATACACCTGGAAGCACCTTCTTTTCTAAATCTAGCCTGATACCTGGCAACTCTCTGTTGATATACGACTACAACCTTTTTTATAATTACCTTCATCAAAATTTCACTTGCATGTGATATTAATAATATATTTTCATAATTTCCTATTTCTCTTGCTTTTCTTTTTTTGGAATAGTCACAAATATGTATCTCTTCCAGTCAGTTAAACAGATAGCTAAATTTCTTGGCATAGATGAGTGAGCGATTGAATTGGTTTCTATTAATTCCTATGTTCTTGCTGATAGCTAATGCTTTCAATGCGATACTGGGCTTCTTTCCGTCTCATGGGTTGTAGAGCACATACTACCTCTTAGAGATGCTGAATGTGGACCAGTTCATTTTGGTAAATAACTTGAGATTCCTTCCATCTTATTTTGCTTCCTCGTGCCTCATTCAATATTTTGCCGAAGGATGCTTTCAATATTATAACCCAGGGATTGAATTTTCCATCAGTTTTTTTAGCTTGATAAATTATGAGCATATTCTGTCATAATGACTTTCTAACTGTCTTTGCACATTTCTTTATAGTATTCTACTTTGTCTTCTTGAGCTATCCTTTGAAATTTTATTTTCAGCTCCTTTTCTTTGCACT
>NW_022107431.1:81270812-81275990 GCF_000313985.2 Echinops telfairi | reverse complement strand
GGCTACCCATGTCTCCCCCCACTCTTTTTAGTTGTCTACCATATGTATCCCTGAGTGTAGTCTGGCCGCTGCCATACTACCTGGACCTCACCCCCAGGAACGTAAGTATGCAGTAGCTTCTTCCCTCCCCTTTTGGATCTTTTGAGCTAACCTCAGTGGACTCATGTTGTCCTTGTCCTTTTGTGCTTGGATTACTTCACAGCATAATCTCCTCCAGTTCTTCCCATGCGGCAATGTGCTTCATGTGTTCACCACTGCTTTTTATGGATGCGTAATACTCCATTGTATGTACCACAGTTTTCTAATCCTCTAGCATCACGTTGATCTTTCTTTCTTGCCTTTTAAATAACATTGTTTTCTTCATGTAAAATGTTACTGATGAAATCCCACATTTCATCTGCCTGTTTTTTAGTGGTCAAAACATCAAATCTGTTCTTGAAAGATTCTTAAAATTCAGGTGGGATATAACCCAGGTGATATTTTGGCTTTCATGAAGTTGTTTTATTCTTTGCCTTCCGCCATATGAAGAATTGATGGTCTGTCCCACAGTCATCCTATGGCCCCCTTTTGGCTGACAATACTCAGTTCCTCCTTAATCTCCTCCCCCAGATGCAGTCAGTTTAATCCCTGTGTGCTCCATCTGGAGAGGCCTGTGTATAGTCACTGATTATGTTGTTTTCAAAAGGTATTTGCAATAAAGTCATTGGGCTTGTAAAATTCCGTCATGTCATCTCTAGTTTCATTTCTATTATCAAGATCATATTTTCAATTATTGTTCTTTCTTCTTTATTTCAAAGTTTTTCATTTTAATTGTCTATTATATCAGTACATCTTAATTGCATGTTTGATCAATTTTATGCTGAAAATGTCAGAATTCTTCAATCTCTATCTTTAGTAATTAATTCCAATTTGAATAATAATTGTACTAACGGGACTTCCTTGTAAACATATAGATATTATCCTACTCTAGATAGCATTGCACTTTAAGATAGATCATGACATGTTCTTTGTACAATAAGTGTGATAACATTTCTCTTGAATTCATCATTCAGGGCATAATAAACCATGATTGATGATTCAAAATGGATAAAACTGGTCCATTCTATCTCACTAGGACATCACTCTTTGTGTTCCATTTCATTTTTGATGACTTGCAATTTTCCTAGATTAATGTCATACAATTTAACATTACAGTGTTAATGTATGTCTGCAGCTGTTTCTTTTTATTTTGAGCCATACCCCAATAGCTAATGAAAGTAGTTAAACCTTTGCTCCATTCAGACCATTTTGGTCAGCTGTACGTGGAGGAGAGTGCTTTTTCAGTTATCTTCTGAGCGCCTTCCAACCTGAGGTGCTGCTCTTCTAGCTCCATAGCAGACAGTGCTTCACTGCTATTGATAAGGCTGTCATGGCTAATCCTTTACGAGTGGACAGGCTAGTCCTTCTTTGCAGTTGTTCTTAGTCTGGAAGCTCTGCTGAAACTTCTTTACCTTGGATGACTCTTCATATATTTGAAATACCAGTACGATAGCTTCCAGCATCACAGCAATACAGAAGTCACCATTGTTTAACAAATAATAGACACACAGTGGTCCCCTAAATGTGGTCTATGTGCATGCACTCTATGCCTATTCAAGTGAATGACATTTAAGATCCATCATAAGCCCTATGTGCCTTTAATTACACTCTTGATATTGCACGACAATCCCTTCTGCTCCTTTTTAATTATATTCAGTTGCAGTTCTGCAAAGAATAATTATATTCTTCTTCATCTCAACTGAATTGAATATTACTTAGCAATACAAGGAACAATAAATGCAAAAAATGGATATGAAAGCTTGGATGCGTCTGCTGTATGAAGAAAATCTGGTGACAAAGTGGACATATCTATGAGTTCCTTTGTAGAAAATTCTTACAGAACCACAAAACTGTAGGGGCAGAAATCAGATCAGGATTGCTTTACTCTTTGGAGGAAACTGAAGTTTTCATTCTAAGAATATCTATATAATCAGTTCTAAAGAGGCCTATGATTCCAATTTTATCTAGAATTATGGAATTCTTATTAGCTGAAGTTCCTGCTGTGGGTAAGCTTGAAAATTCACTCTTCATTCTGTTCTGACATTCAAATTCAAAGGCTAAATTGGGACAGTGTGTCAGCAGCATTGTTCCCTACTGCTTATGTTATCAAAGGATGAGCACTCAGCAGAGTTGAATGTCTCTATGCCTTAGGGCAGATATTGATAGCTTAGATTTTAAAAATACAAAATCCTAGTTCTCTGCCATTAGTGGAATGAACTTATCATGCATTGAGATGTCCATTGCTTCATTATCAAATGATCACAATTTCAATAAAACTATTTCATTCATACAACCAAAATATTTTTTCAGATAATTACTATCTTTCCTCTACCCTACCTATTTTTCATTATCCCTAGACACATTTTAGAGTGATTTTTATTCCAAATTAAGATTAGGAAGATTTAGATCACTAGTTGCCTAAAGATATGGCTTTAAAATGAGTAATAAATTATATCATTTTCATTATTTGTATAATTCTATAATTAACCTGGCTATTCTAAATCTCATTAAGGGTTCTGCCATACAATAATTTCTGCCTCTCTAATAGTGCTGTGTTATAGGTACTTTTATCCATTTCTAATATATGTTGATTTTGTAGATTGATTAAAATTAAATTGCATGTTTTATTATAGGATATATTATGAACAACCATTTTAACATTTACCATTCTCACTGAACTTTTAACCTTCCTCAAAAACTACAATTGTGCTGTGACAAGTCTTTTTCACATACCAGGGATAATCTCAACAGAACCATTTAGGATATTTTGGCTATGAGAATATTGAGTTAAACTAGCATAAATCATTAAACAGTGGCTCTCAAAATATGGTTCTGCATATAAGCAGTATCAACAAAAATTTCTACCTAGAAACTTGGAGAAATTTAAGTTGTATAACCTTAGCACACCTCCTGTGTTAGATGTTAGGTTGCATTGTTTTGAGAAGGAAATCCATACGTGTATATACGTCATATATGTGTGTGTATATATGACATTTACATCAAGAAAATGTCTCACGCAATGATAGAAGTGAGTGAGTCCAGTCCGGTTTCAAGAGCCTAAGTCAATGTTACACTGGACGTCTCTTATGATGTACATGATTACATGATGCTAGGTCACAACTTGGGGCCTTACTATAAGCCTCAAGTGCCAAACTACTGAGAATTATGGCCTACCCAAATTGACACAAAATCTAACACCAGAGTCAGAAATTCCAAGAATTAAGCAACAAAACTGAATGTGTTGGAAGCCTTTCAACATAATTGGGAAAATCTCTTATAGAATATATTAACAGAAGCGAACTCCAAAATTGTGACATAATTTGAAATTTGAAGACACCCATTGGAAAGTCTTGGAGAATTGAAAAACAAAAATAAATAAATACTTTTTAAAATGAGTTGTTCACTTATGAAGCAAGCTGGGGTTTGGTAGGAAAGCTATTTGCTTGGATAATTTGGTTTGAAAATATGTTTTTAGTGATAATTATGTTGTACAGTTGGGTTTGTCTTGCTTATAGCTTTTATTTTTTTCCTCTTATAAAACAAAGAATCACTTTGAAACAAATAATTGTCAGATTGAGATAATTGTCTTATTTCCCATTTTTAACAGCTAAGTCATGCTGATTTAGGTGTTTTAAGGTTTTATTATTGCCAGTGGCCATCGCAGGAATCTAGCTTTAAAAAGAAGCTAGATTTCTGTTTCCACCTAAGTATTTAATTTCCCTTGTGGGAAAAGTTTTATAATTTTAGCAAGATTAAAGCCCAATATCAAAGCACTCTGTGTTATATCCAATACACTTACACTTTCTATGATTTCATGACTATTTAGAGACTCTATTGGTTTCCTGGCACTGCCGTCACAACTTACAAAGTGCTTCATGTCTTAAACCAGCATAGATGTATCCTCACACAGTCCTGAAACCGGAAGTCCACAGTAAAGATAGCAGTAGGACCACATTTCCTCTGACCACACCAGAGGAGGATCCTGTTTTGCCTCTTAACTTCTGGTGACTGTCTGAATCCCAAAGCTTATGGCTTCTTCCTCTAATCTATGCCTCTGTTTCCACATAACCACTTCCTCTACATATCACATATCCCTCTGTTTTTTCCTTATTACAACACTTTTAGATTGGAGACTCAGCTGGATAAAGTAGGATGAGCTCCTTTGAAGAGTTTTAATGCTATTACATCTACAAAGCCCCCTTTTCCAAACAACTGGGTCACAGGAGAGATTCAGGGATACAGATGGCTCCAGGTATCATTGCCAGAGTAGCTGACACCAAAATGATTGTCAATAAGAAAATGTTGCAGTGTTTCAGCGGAAATGAATAATTTTCATAAAAATATCCTTGCAGATAATTATAAAGAGCCCCAGTGGTGCTGTGGTGCCAGCAATGGGCTGCTTTTCTTAAGGTTAGGGATTCTCCTGAGCAGAAGAAGGAAGCTGAGGCTGTCTGCTCCCATAAAGATTTGCAGTCTCAGAGAACAGAGGTGAAGTTTCATTCTGTCTCACGGTATCTTCGTATGAGTCGTATTCAGTGACAGCGAGCTTATTTAGGTTTGGGAAATTATAACAACAACCACATTTTGAAAGTCTAACATACATTAATTAAAATAACTATAAAGTTAAAACTCTATGATAATTTACTTTGTGAAACTTTCTTATGTGCTTTAGTCAGTGCTGCCATTATTGCCCAATTACAACGATTCTGTGAATCACATGGTATGCATTACAAGTGCATTCCTCTTCTTATTTTTAATCTGGTGGTATTTTAATCATCATCAATTTTGTCAAATTTTGTGGTGTTTTAGTTAAAATATCATGGTGATTCGTATTTAGTTAAAATATCATGGTGATTCGTAGCTTATAACAACCTTTTTATTTGGAATAAAATCCTAATTAAAAGAAGTGAAGGGAAAAAATTTAAAAAAGCGCCCATTGAGTTACTAACAAAGCAGGAACTAATTATGTTATGAGTTGATGTAGAAAGATTTTATAAAACAATGTCATTGTTAGTATTCCTATAATACAAGATGTACGAAATGTATAGCTATAATTATCCAATATGACATAGGATTGAGAAAAGAAGCAAGCTAACTAAG
>NW_022107431.1:81268115-81270065 GCF_000313985.2 Echinops telfairi | reverse complement strand
GGCAACTCCCTAGAGTAGAGTAGACCGTTCCTCAGGCTGGCCAGGGGCCAGGGTCGTAATCTGCACAGAAGCAGACTTGCTGTTCCTTCCTCCACACAGCAGTTGGTGGGTTTGAATCACTGGCCTACGGTTAGCAGCCGAATGCTTAACTCATTGTGTCACCAGGTCTCCTTTCTAGACAGAAAAATGATTTCAAAAGGCTGTCTTCTACAGAAGAAGTGAAATATTACAGGTCATTGAACTATTGGTTATTTCTGATCAATAATAAAGGAAAGTAGGTAGAAACAGAAAGGGGTAGAAACAGAAAAATAGAAACCCAGTTTTGTTTCATGACTACTGTCACAAGTGGCCCTTGGATGAAAAAAATATTCTCTTGTCCTGTGGTCTCTATGAATCAGGATTGAATTTTCATTTTACCTTGTTGCTGGGAAGTTGAGTTTCCTGTTTGGGACTTTCCTTGAACCACAGGGCAAGGGAGGCCCTGGGCTGCGTCTCAGCTGTAATTTCTTTTTATTAGGCAACCAAATATGAAGTTGGCATCTTTAAGAAGTCAGATCGATCTTTTGAAAACTGTTGATAATCTGATCAAAACTGAATACCCATACTTGTTAGGAAACTGCTTATGAACTACTCTGCCTTCCAGACAATGTTTACCATCGGCAGGCGGAAGCCACCATCTGCTTCACAGTAGACAGATCGGACTGCTCCTCACATCAAAATTAGTCCCAGAAAGCCACAAGAGAACAATTCAAGTGTTCCGCAATTTGATATAGGTGTGTGTGTTCTGTATTCAGGTGCCGTTGGGTCAGTTGCGTCGAGAGCCTGTACACAACAGAAGGAAACAACGCGTGCGCCTGCACCAAGGAAAGCCTGTGCTTGAGCGCTTTGTTGCAGCCACGGAGTCAAGGCATCTCTTCAAGGGTCTTCCTCTTTTTCGCTGCCCTTGCCCTTTACGAAGGGGAGGTCCTCCTCCAGAAATTTGTTTCTCCTGATGTCTGTCAATGTCCAGCTTCAAGTGAGGTCACTCAAAACACGCTTCGATTTACTTACTGAAAGAGAATGTCAGAATCCCAAAGGGGAATGAGCAAATTTATCCACAGATATAATGATGTCACCTTTCTCATATTACTTTGGTAGTTTTCTTCTTTTTAAAATTGATTTTGTTCTTAGATTCAGGAGACATGATTTATTACCCCAGCACTGACAACATTAATTTCAGCCTCAGAGGGAAAAAATATAGGGATCTCTGCTTTGGAAAAAAACCAAGAATCTCATGTTGAAGACACCAGTACATTAAACCAAGAGAGAATTTTCCTGTGAGGATATTTGTGTGACTGCCCAGGGTGAACAACCCTGAATCTGGCTCCAGATTGAAAACTAAAACAAAGGAAAAAACAACTCAGATTTATTCAACAATTCATCTATTTCCCCACTATTTATTAAATTGCAATTTCTTTGTATGGGCATCTAGGCAATCTTAGCCTATCACAACAATCAAAGTTAATCTCTTCTCATTTTTATCTCACACTGGAGACTAACTTTTGCTCAACTCAGATTTTAATATGTATATTAAATGGACATAAATTGATTTGAATTATTATCTAATGCCTGGAAAAGAACCATTTATTATACATATATTAAACTGACATTATACATGATTTTGTAAACATCAAATCTTTTGACAAACTTCAGAGATAAAGGAATTATTTTTTAGCAGTATACCACATTGGAATCACCAATTCTCCACAAACACAGGTAAGAGAACACTTTCTTTGCTATCTACTGGTTCCATAACAAAACTACCACACGTGGATGACATAAACAAATGTATTTTCCCACAAGATAAGAATCGAGATGCCTTAATTTAGTATGGCAGCTCTTGAAGGCTTTCTCTGTCTGTTCACACTAGGGAAAGGTCATTGTCTCTTCCATTTCTGGCCTACTTGGGAC
>NW_022107431.1:81265312-81266654 GCF_000313985.2 Echinops telfairi | reverse complement strand
AATAAGGTAGACTTTTCAATTCAGCTACACATGCCTTTATGCCATGTAAAATTCATGATTTTCAAAAACTTAACCTCTCCTTCTTTTGAAGAAAAGTAGTTCTTTATCCGAATTATCTGATTATGCTGCTGGCAATGTTCAATAAAAATGAAGCACTTATTTACATGCATACAACTAGATTGGTGTATAAAATATGTAATTGTTGCTGTCAGTTGTCATTCAGTCTGTTCCAACTCCTTCAGACTTTATGTAAATAGAATTACATACAATTGATGCTGCATCTTCCTCACAAAAGTCATTGTTTTAGCCCATTGTTGTGAACACTGTGTCAATTCTTCTTGTTGGGGGCCTTTTTTCTGATTGATTCTCTACTTTCCCAAACGTGGAGCTTTTCAGAGCTGCGTCCTTTCAAACAGTTTGTCTAAAGTACCTGGGAAGAGGCCCTCATGTCTAAAGGGCACACTGCTGTACTTCCTATACGACAGACACATTTGCTTTGCTGGCAGTCCATGATACTTTCACTAGTCATCACCTTATCATTCAAATGCACCAATTCCTTTCAGGTCTTTTTATTCACTGCTCAATTTTCACATGCATCTGAGGAGATTGAAAATACAATGATTTGGGTCAGGATCAATCTGTCAATCTAGTTGCTCAAGTTATTTGCATACATATTGAATAAATATGGTGAAAAGGTACAACACTGATGAAATGCTCCCAATTCGAAACCATGTAGTATGCACTTGTTCTGTCTGAAGACTGCATCTTGGTCTATGTTTGGTATGGACACTCCTAAGTGTTTTGAACACAGCCTGCATCTATGTTCTGTATGGCCACTCTTCAGTGTTCTGGAATTCTTATTCATCCCAATCTTCTCTGCAGAGTGAAATGCCTTTGCATAGTCAATAAATCACAAACATCTTTCTAATATTATCTGCCTCCCGCCAACATCAATCTGATGTCAGTCATGATACCCTTTGTCCCAGATCTGCTTATTAATGTAGCTTGAATTTCTGGTAGTTCCCTGTCAATATACTGGTAAAACCATTTTTAAATTATATTTAGGCAAATTTTTACTTTAAAATGACTTTAATATTGTTCACTGTGTTAGTCCGGGTTGACTAGAGAAACAAATCCAAAGACCTATGTGTATAAGAAAGAGCTTTATATTAAAAAAAATTGTTCAGAAAACATCCCAGCCCAGTCCAAATCAAGTCCATGAGTCTGATATTACCCATAAGTCCGATACCAGTCTATAAATTCCTCTTCTGACTCACACAACACATGCAATGATGCTGAATGCAGGAAGATCACAGGCCAGTGGGTGGAGAGTCTTGTGGAT
>NW_022107431.1:81262721-81263730 GCF_000313985.2 Echinops telfairi | reverse complement strand
GCCAGAGAGGAAGAGAGGTGTTCCCAGAATACTCTGGAGAAGGCCATACAGAGTCCTCATTAGCTATGACTTGATTGACAGGCTAGACTCCACCCCTTCACAAGTTGACAGATTATGTAACTATCACAGATGGTCAAGCAAGGAGCAAACTAGGGTTAGATTTACAAGGCAAGATTCCCTTTTTAGGGAATCTACACTTTCATACATGTACACCAGGAAATAGCTTGAGGGGATTATGAATGTGTAACAGATTTCACAGGAATTGTCATGAATATGCATTAGGGCAGTAAGGTTATGACTGCTGTTTATGTGCATGAATGATGGGCCAGGTGTAGTTATAATTAATATTCACTTGCTATAATCGGGTATTTTCCTATGAAGAAAGGGGCTTAAAAGAGACAAGTTATCAGAAAAGAAAGTGTTGGTTAATTATGGGTAATGTATATTAGAATATCCTGTAACAACAACTTAAAGTTAAGCTCCCTGAGTAATCTGTGGAATTTAGAGCATTATATAGAGCTAAACAGGTCGGGGTCTCAAAACAATTTCTATTTATTAAGTTATATATTTAGTTTAATTAAAAATGTATTTATTCTGGTAGAATAACTTAACTTTTGGTGTGTGTATGTTTGTGGATACCCTTTATAATAGAACTTTGAGACAAGTAATATGCATGTGAATTGACACATAAAAACTTTGGACCAGATTATAAACAAATATTTTCTTAATTTGTACCATACAGTCACCATTGAGTAAAATAAAGATGAATTTATTATAACAATATTAAATTCAGTCACTAGACAGAATTTGAAAATATAGGTTACACTTATTTTTGTCTTCAAAAGGAGTTTGTATAATTTATATAGACATGTAACCAGATCAATGACAAGCTTTTCAGTATATTGGAGGAAATATTGAGATCTTCATTTTGGTACTTATCTTGGTTAATTTCTAGTTAAGTGATCTCAGAGTTATTAATTATATTGTCTTAACATACTAGAGAATTCTA
>NW_022107431.1:81260645-81261464 GCF_000313985.2 Echinops telfairi | reverse complement strand
CTGTACTATGTCCAGATTTACTATTGAGTCAAATATTTCCCACTGCTAGACAGTCAGTTCTGGTTCATAAAATAATTTAGTGCAAAATAATCCTGCTCCTAGATTTCTGCAGTTGTCCTTTTTCACCCCAGATTGGAATAGGTTGCTTCATCTATGTGTTTGAGAACTGTCGGTGAGTTTGAACTGTACGTCTTACTGTTAGCAGCCTCATGCCTAACCACTGCACCGCAAAGGGGCCAGTATCCCCTAAAAGGAATTATTTGATGTCTAGAAAATTGTCAAATGGTAAATGAGGAATAGTATTTTGAACTCATTTAAAACAAACAAAAAAGAAAGTTTATTCTCGCTATTAGGACATAAGTGTGTCCTTGAGGGCACACGCTTTTAGACTGAGGCAAATATTTACAAAGAGGCCCAACTACAAATACCGTGTACTTAAGTCACATCACTTTAATATAAATTTCTTGATTCATAATTCAAAAATTTTAAAGAAAACTTAGAAAACTGAATTACCTTTAGTTGAGGCAAATATTTACAAAGAGGCCCAACTACAAATACCGTGTACTTAAGTCACAGAATGTACATCACTTTAATATAAATTTCTTGATTCATAATTCAAAAATTTTAAAGAAAACTTAGAAAATCAAATTACCTTTAGTTGTGGTTAAAAATAAATAAAAATTAAGACCCTAATGCAATGTGCTAATTTATAAGATTTTGCTACATGTATTCATGTATTTAATTGTGGGTACTGTCCAAGCCCTATGGAAGTCATATAAAAAATAATATGTATTTAATTATGTTTTAAAGTCAGAAACA
>NW_022107431.1:81258093-81259104 GCF_000313985.2 Echinops telfairi | reverse complement strand
CCAAAGCAGCGTCAACCATAAGGATGTGCATGAAGTAAGGTCTTCCAGAGGAAAGCCCTTAGGGCCTTCATTTGCATGACTCAAAATGAGAAAATACAGCTTCAAACATCTATTAATGATTGGAGCTTGAAATGTAAAAAGTATGAATCTAGTAAAATTGGAAATTATCAAAATGGAAATGAGATGCATAAAGATTGATATCATAGGTGTTAGTGAGCTGAAATAGACTAGTATTTGCCATTTTGAATTAGAAAATCATATGATTTACTATGCCAGGAATAACATATTCAAGAGGAATAGCAGTGCATTCATCTTCAAACAAGGACATTTAAAGATTAACTTTGAAGTACAATACTCCCTATGATAAAAATATATCTATGCACATCCAAGGTTATCCAGTATAATAGTAATAGTAGTATAATAATAGTACATAAAACTATTATTCAAGTTTATGCACCAAAACCTACAGCTAGTGATGAAGAAATTGACATCTTCACTCTAAAATTGATCAAACATGCAATCAATGTGCATTGATAATTATTGCTGACTAAAATGTAAATGTTGGAAATAAAGAGGAAGGAATAGTAGTTGCAAAATATGGTTTTGATGATATAAATGAAACTGGAGATCACATGAAACAAATAATACCACCAGACTAATGACTTCTTCATAGCAAATAACTTTTTAAAACAACATAAAAAAAGGCTATGCATGTGGACTTCTCCACATGGAATACACAGAAAGCAAATGGAATATATTTGTGAGAAAAAGCAATGAAGAAGCTCAAGATCGCAGATAAAACCAGGCAAGGGGGCAGCTGTGGAACAGACTGTCAATTGCTCATATGCAAGTTCAAGTTGAAGCTGAAGAATATGAAAACAATTTCAAGAACAGATTTGACACATTAAACACTAAAGCAGATAAACTGATACGTTGTGGGAGGACATAAATAATATCATACACGAAGAAGGCAAAAGGTCATTTAAAAAAAACAAGAAAGAAAGAAAGAAA
>NW_022107431.1:81257056-81257993 GCF_000313985.2 Echinops telfairi | reverse complement strand
GTGCAAAGTAAAACAAGACTTTCATCAAGTGTTAGCCTACTCAAATATTTTGTTGCATATTCAACCACAACAATACATTTAATAGTCACAACTCTACTAATATTGTGTTCATGATGATTGAAACTTTCACCACAGGATCACTTATTTCTTCCTAAGTCCTTATCTAAATCGCCATATCTACATCATTCTACCAACAATCTCCACCTGATTCTCGAATCTGAGTCCTTCAGACCAGTGCTTGGCTCCATTTCTGGAAGGTAAGAAAAGAGTACCATCCCATTTCTTCCACAGATTTCTGTTTCTCTGTGGATCAAGGGCTCGTCATCCTATCACTTCACTTGTTTAATGCGTTAGAGCAAAGTTCTGAACTCACTCATTGCCGGCAGGTTGCTGCAATGGTTATTGCAATAGGAGTAGTGAAACCATTTTCATCCCTCTGTATCCCTGAGTAGACACCTGAAATTCAATCAGGCTTTAATTTTTTTATAATATCTTTGGTATTGTATGGTGTTGAAAAATAAATAAAATATTTATAAAAAATATATTGGAGTCAAATGTGAAGATTTTTTTCTTTGACTTTGGACTATCTCAGATATACTCATATTAGAAGTTGTGAATTAGAGAATAGTTCGCTCATCTCTTATTTCTGTACTTATTATACCTGCACTTCCAATAACCCTAGAAGCATCAATTTCTAATTTCAATAAGCAATTACAAGGTACACCCTAGAACAATATTCATAAATCTCATTTCTGTTGCTATAACATTGTAGTGAATAAGATTATTATTGTTTCTCTATTTCACATTCTTATGAAATATTTTTAGTGGTTAGAAAATTTTTCTCAAAGTCCAGGCCATCTGGGTCAATGTACTATATATAGCACATTATAGGATTTTTCTGCTTATACCAACATTTTAAATTTCTTAACTCATAAGC
>NW_022107431.1:81255593-81256956 GCF_000313985.2 Echinops telfairi | reverse complement strand
TCAAAGCTTGGCAAGAAAATCCATGCACAGCCTGGAAAAAGTCAGAATGGAAAGACCTACATGTTAATTAATGCCAAGCTACCTGAAATATAGTCAAAAATAAAAAATTATCCCATATCACGGGGAAATTGAGATTTGCTGCTTCATAGGAAGACTGCATGAAAATAAATAGATGTAAAAATGTAGCTAAAATAAATTTACAAAAGCTAGGTAGTTACATTGAAAAGTGTGGTGATTTTCATTTGAAATCAATAATTCATTTTTAATCCCAATATTTAATTAAAAAAAATCCTAATCAGGGTATCAATTTTCTCTTTTTATCTAATTGACACAAAAAGCTGAAGCACTTGAATTAACATGTTCCCTTATTTTTAAAGAAAATCTGGTCCAGTATTGCTCAAAGATATATCCTTAAATAAAAGTTATTTGCTGAGCACAAAAGACACTTTCTTAGGATAGAGGGGATCCTAGATATTATTCTAACAATAGATATGAGTATGTGATAAAGGGAGAAAATGTAGTGACTCGCTAACATGTTAATAGTAGTGCTCTTTAAGTAAAGATAAAGGGAATTCCATATGTATTAAATTATTTCTCCAGAGAAATACCTGTACCTAGCTCACCAATGCTTTGCAACACTTTGAACTTGTATTTCATTTATATTCTGGTGGTTATTATTTTAAGTGTAACATCTTTAACCAGCCATGGAAAGATGTTCACTGTACTCACATAAATCCTCACCGAAGGCAAACAGAGCTGCCACAGTTGTAGAAAAAACAAATTTCTCCTTTCATATTCTTGGTTTGCAATTAGAGATTTTACACTCAAAATGTTATTCTTTTATTTATGCAATTTATTATTGTGGTTTTACTTTGCTTATTGTTTGACCTTTTATACACAATAAACTGTCCTGATGTAATGTGCAGTTCTATTAGTTTTCCAAATGTAACTTAAACACAAAATCCAATCAAATAAATATTATTTACATCATGCTAGAAAGTTCCCTAATATCCCCTTCCAATTCTTCCCTTCTGTTTTCAAACACTTGTCTGTCAGTTTGTCCAACTGCGGTGGCTTCCATGTTGCTGTGATGTTGGAGTCTAGGTCACAGCTATTTCCCAAGGCCATCAGGGGTACTTAAAGCTAACATGTGCTAGCAGAGTTCCAAGTAAGAAGAGGCTATAAAGCAGGACTAGGATGTCCACGGCAGGAAATCGACCACTGAAAACATTATGGATAGCACAGGAACTGTCAGATATTGAACATTTCATGACTGTCAGCAGAAACTTGTCAGAGATAGTGCCAGATGATGAGCTTCTTGGGCTGAAAAGCCCTCAAAATAAGATCGAAGAAGAACTATCTT
>NW_022107431.1:81254077-81255146 GCF_000313985.2 Echinops telfairi | reverse complement strand
ACATTCCTTATTCATTTAAAATCTTATATGCACCCTCTGCAGTTCTTCCCATTCTGCATAAGGTAATTTAAAACATAGGAATATATAATCTTACAGATCACTTTGGTCAGTGCGAGCTTTCCTTGACAAGCTCTTAATCTTTGAAATAGTTTGCCCAATCCTATGATGTACTCTCAGAGAAGAGGGTCAGATTGCTTCCAAATTCACTTAGGCAGAACTAGAACGTCATTATAGACATTCATCATTTTTTCTCACACTCAAAATGTTGATAATGAAGTGCATCTGCATCTCCTAATAGGTCTTCACAATTAGCGCCTAAACAATTTAGAGTGTGCAGCATCATTCTTCAGACTCAATTACAGAATAATGTACAGGTTTTATGGTTTGAACCTTAGCAGCCTCAGTACTGAAAGTCTTCTTCCCAGTACTTTATGAGAAAATGCTTTCATTTTTTAAACATCAATTGAAGGCCTGATTAACAGAAGGCTAAGTCTTGGACAACTAAATTAATCATTAGTAAACCTCAGTTTACTAATTAGTAAAATTAGAGGCTTGGTTTCGCTGGTTTTCAATATTTCTTTTAGCAAAAAGTCTGCTTCCAGAAATACTCCAAAACCTATTTTCTTCATGTTAGTTACACTATTGTTTTCCTCTTTTCCTTTTCCACTGCCTTGTTGATTAAAACACAAGCTTGGAAAACATTATGTACTTCCAACTAAGCATACAGTTCCTCTAAATTGATCATCATAGTTCAAATTATTTTATTTCACTGGATATTATATTATTCATAGAGTGTCTATATGAATATGCTTATGTGTTCATCCTGCATCTCAGAATTCGATAGCATTCATCTATAAATAAATGCCTACAGAATAGGGAGCTTAAAACAAACAAGCAATTAAGTAACAATTATCTTAATAAATTGAGCATATTCTCAATATTTTAAAGAGCAGCTTTATAAAGGGTAATGAACATTTTTCAAATAAATTTATTTCAAAGAGATTATAGTCCTATTTTGTGAGTTAAGTGATGAGTAGGAGATAGTAATATGAATGTTTTATACTTTCAT
>NW_022107431.1:81252424-81253977 GCF_000313985.2 Echinops telfairi | reverse complement strand
CTCACTATCCTTGCAGGGTTTCAGGCTATTCCTGCAGCCACTGTGTTAGTCCAGCTCTTTGACAATTGTCTTGATTCTAGTGCTTCTCTAACAGAAATGCCATCAATAAATTGCCGTTCACAGTTAGACGTTTATCTCTGTTCATGACAGGAGGATAGAGATCCAAATCCGCGTGTTCTCTTTCTTCCTGCCATACCTGGGGGAAGGCCCCGTTAATCTGTGGTTCACTGGGCTGAGATGCTTCCCAGTGCAAGGAGTCTGTGTCCAAAGAAAGGACTCCACTCCTGTCTCTTAATTCCTGGTTTGAGTAAACCCCTCTGAACACTATTGATTGATTTAATCCCTTGGCATCTCAGAAAAGATTGGCTCAAGATAAAACCTAATCCTACAGATTACTTCCAGCTTTATTCACAGAACAGCCACCAATCCTGTCTCATTAACAACACTGAGGTTAGGATTGATAACACAGAATAATTACACCAAATTACAAATGGAGGACAGGTACATAATACTAAAAATCATAGCCTAACAAAGTTAAATCATTTCTTAAAGGAAGACAATTCAAACTTCTTTTCCCATGACCCTCTACTCCACCAACTATGAGGTCCTTCTCCTGGAACTACTCATCCCTGATAATATGTCGAAACCAACGCTTCTTCAATTGTGGGTCTCAACTTCACAGGCTGTAGCATAACTGAAGATGGGGGTTTTGAGAAATGTGGCAACTGTAAAACGGTTCTGAACACCAAAACACCAACATTTAATTCAAAATCAAGCATGTAATGAGTTTGAGGCGTTCTGTCAATGTTTTCCCATGTTACGATGTTTTTGGATTGAAATGAATCATAAATTGAAAGAATTTAAGAAGTCCTGGCCTGAATTTTGTAAGACAATCTTACCATCTTTACTTCTAAGGAGCATTCTTGTTGTACTTCTTCCAATACTGATTTTTTCATGCTTCATGTATTTAAGATTCTTTACCAATAGCACAATTTAAGGGTATCAGGGCTTAGGTTTTCTGTTTGTTGTGTTCTGTTTCTTGGTCATTTCAATTTTGCCGAGTTGAAATGATATCTCATTGTTGTATCTTTCTAATGGCCAATTAATGGAGTCTGGTGGCTTAATGGTTCATGTGTTGGGATAAGATTATTATTGTTTCTCTATTTCACATTCTTATGAAATATTTTTAGTGGTTAGAAAATTTTTCTCAAAGTCCAGGCCATCTGGGTCAATGTACTATATATAGCACATTATAGGATTTTTCTGCTTATACCAACATTTTAAATTTCTTAACTCATAAGCCAGCTTACCATTAGAGTCAAAATCATTCTTTCTATTCCCTTCATTTTACATGTGGATGAATTTTAATTCAATCTACCTGTAAAGCTGTCATACTTTCTGCAAGATCTCCTTTGATTCTTCGTGCCAGTTTGTCAGCTGGTGATTCCAACCTGCTACACTTGGATTGCAATCGCTAAAATATTAGTTGATTGTAGAGTTTTATTTTAACTTGCCACTGTCATTCTTCATGAAACCTTTACATGAAATATTGA
>NW_022107431.1:81217783-81252324 GCF_000313985.2 Echinops telfairi | reverse complement strand
GAGGCACAGCTCTACTCTTCTCTAGAAGGTCACTGTCAGAATGGACTAGAGGGCACTGAATAATGACTGATGAAAGAGCTGTGGCAGTACAATGGATTCAGCTAATCACTGCCAGGTTATGGAATAAATACACAGGCTTCCAATCAGGAGGATGATAAGAATGGGTATTCCGGCAAAGATCAACATGGAGAATTTCACTTTGTCATATAGGAACGCTGAGTCAGAAACAACCTGAGGCTGTGGGTTTGGTTTTGCTTTTGAAATGACGATGATTGCAAGAATCTTTGAATGTATTTGCTGGCTGCCTGAATTTACTCTTTGAAGTAATGGCTGTCCATACTCTTGACACATTTCTTGACTAGAGTTTTTGCCTTTCTTAGTAATTGACATTCTCTGTATATTCAGATTACATCTTTATGAAGTGTGTTATTTCTAAAGATTTTTCAGTCTATAGAATCTCCTTTTCACCATTTTAATAAAATATTTTGATACGTGTATGCATTTAACTTTTAGCAAGTCCCAATTGTCAATTAGTTTTAGTGAAATAGTGTGAAGTATGGATCCTATTTCATTTTTCTTCAAATGGATATGCAGTTTTGTCAGCAACATTTGTTAGAGACACTGTTTCTTCCTTATTGAATAGACTTGACTTTTCAAAGACCAGCTGACCAAAGATGGATGAAAATTTCTGATTTTTAAATTCTGTTCCATGTGTCTATGTGTCTGTCATTAAATCAGTACCAGTCTATTTTAACTACATTGTATAGTGTTTTAAGATCAGGAAAGTTAAAGCCTCCAATTTTTTCTTCTTCAATATTACTTTGGCTATCTGGAGCCTTTATCCTTTACTGTTGGGGATTAATTTATTCCCTTCCAGTAACAATATTTTTAGAGATTCCTATTGGGGCTATATTATAGTTATAGACCACTATGGACATATACTGATTATTGAATATTGATCCAGTCTTGGTTTCATGGGATTCAATCTACTAGACCATTTTATAGACGGCTTAGATTCAGTTTACTGAAACCCTGATACCATAGTGGTTATGAGTTCGGCTGTTGACCATGAGATCAGCAGTTTGAAACCACCAACCACTCCCAGATGAGACTTCCCACTCCCTTAAAGAGTTACAGTCGCAGAAACCCAGAGGGGCAGTTCGACTTTGTCCTGTAGGGACACTGTAAGTCTGAATTGACTCCAATCCCCGGAGTGAGTGAGTGAGTGAGTGAGTGAGTGAGTGAGTGAGTGAGTTTGATTGTTTGATTGCCGAAAGATTCAATTCGGCAACTTTTGGTGGAAATTTTATCTGTATATTCATAAGTAATGTTGTGATCTGTAACTTTTTTCTTCATTAATGCTGACCTCAAATCATTATCGGTCAATTGAGGAAATAGCATGTGTGCCATGTGTGACCTCTGACTATGCAAAGGAGAATGTCAATTCAACCTCCCACCAACCCAAGGCTAATTCCAAGGTAGAAGTCAAACAAGTATCCATCCTGTATCCTTCTTTATCCCATTCGGACACCTACCATCTTTCCCATGGCTTTCTACTTCTCTGTTTGGTTTCAGAGTCTGTGGCAAAGTCTACATAGCACTCATTGAAAATATAATCATGGAGTTTATCAGGAAAGTTTATAGGTTACTACCACTCAGTATTAGAAAATATGTTACATCCTTTATCCACAGAAACACCTCTTCTCAGAGATGCCAGCAGTCTCAACTCTCTCATCTTCAGTCTCTCAGGAACACAACCTTCTAGCCCCTCCCTTGTTCTTCGACAAGAACCTGATGTTCAGACTCAGGGTGTCAGCGCTGCCCCTCTACTCTGCTTTCAGGTCTAGTGCTGCAGCCCCTGGTGCCTCTCACCTCTGTTACTTGAGGCAGAGACTGCACAAGCACTTCTATGGTGGCTCCTCTTTCTATGCTCAAAGGATTTATTCTTTATGTTTCGGAAATTGCCTTTCAACACTGTGAATGGCAAAACTGACCCAAGTCCCAAGGTAGAGTCTACTCTATACCTTATTTGCATGGTCCTACCCAGTCATTTGGTAAAAGTTACAAAGACTATGCGTAGAATAGCCATACCAAATAATTTCACTTCACCACAGGAAATATTCCTTCTGTGCTCAATTTCGGTATGATATTGTATAGAATTGATGTTAATTATTCTGTAAATGTTCAATAAACTGTTCAATGATACATTTGCAGCTGGAGATTTCATACTGAAAATTTTATAATAAGTTTTTTTTCATTTCTTTCATGAATATTCAAATTTTCTATTTTCTATTGGATGAGTTTGGGTCATTTTTGAGGAATTGGTCTATTCCATATTGTTACTAAATTTATGTGTGTAGAGTTATATAAAATATCCCTTTATTATCTACTTAATGACTATAGAACCTGAGGCTATAGCCTCTGTTGAATTGATAATATTGATATTTATTATTGTTTCTCTCTATTACTCTGTCTCACTAGAAATTATTAATTTTACTAATCCTTTAAGAAACAGATTTTTATTTTATTTACTATATTATTACTTTCTTTTTTCAGTTTTCTGATTTTCTTTCTTCTGTTGGCTTTAGGTTTATTTTTATGAGGATCAGAGTGAAAAACAAACTGATACAGAAACACATAATAGGTAGAATCAGCAACTTGAAAGACTTCCCAAACAATCCCACCGTGCCATTACCATTGCAACCATTCATAACCCTAATTACTAATGCCTGCCATTCCCAGCACACTGAAAGTTTAAGGAAGACGTCATAGGGCATAGCACCTAGTCTACACAGTATACGTAGTCAACTGTTGACTTTTTTACATACATGAGGAATTTTAAAGTGCTCCCTTATTTCTGTGGCAATTACCTAAGCAATCAGGGTTACTTCAGATTTCTTATTATGATGCATTTTAAAGAAAGTAATTAATTTACTTTTGGAAAAATTTGGTGAGTTTTATTGTCCTACATGAATTGTGCTTTATCTTATCATTGCTGTCCCTTTCTTCTCATACCTTTGATTTCCACCATCCTTACTTCTTTATATTAAATTTAGATCACTGAACATTGTAGACATATAATTTTATTCTCATTCATTATGAATATCAGTAGTCTATCATCTAGAAATGTTGACTGCATGAATACATTCATAAATTAAAACTAGTCATGCAAATATAGTTTAATCTTCATTCTTATTATGTTTGTATCTCAAGTAATTTTTTCATTTGCATTTACTCATAATATTCAGTAACTGTTAACAATTTAATGACATTTGCTCTGTCTTCCAATTGTGGAATCTGGTATATGCCTGAATAAACAACATTGGCATACAATGAAAAAGTAACATATTGTTTGGTCTTTTCTTGATGGCAGACACATTCTTGGTGTAAAATACACATGGGTATTTTTTATTATATTTATTGATACAGCAGACCAAACAGCATTTTTGATCATTTTCTCTGGATTTACCACAATGATTTCTCCTTCAGTTTCCCCCACCCCGATCCCCAGGATGTAGTAAAACCATATCTGAAAAGTTTTAAAATTGAAATACTTGAATATAACCCTGTAAATAATATTTTAACAGAACTAGATGAGGGCCACATATACAGATTTTAGGAAGACATAGAAGTGATTATTTTCACTATTAGAGATGATTTAAATGTGTGACAGTCCTACTAGAATATCACACATACTAACTAGATTTGAAGTTGTAAATTTGTATTTTTTTAAAAATTGAAAGAAGTTTGAATTATAAAGGAATAGACCTGTTTATCTGTCGCTTCTCTCATGCCATTCCACATGGGTGTGTCATTTGTACAAATATATGCCCCAGTTGAGAGGATAAAGGCTTAAATACATTTCACTCCACTCACCAACTTCACCTGGGGTAAGATTGGTCCAGCCTCTTCATGAAAATTTTGTTAATGGCATCATTTAATAATTAATCACTTGAATAGCTTATGTTTTCCCAATTTTCAAAAAGGCCCTGTTTCATTAAAATTAAGGAAAGACTCATAAATATTACATTCACTTGGAATGCCTAAAACAATTTTCATAGCCATCAAACTGCATTCAGAAAACAATACTTTTCTGATATGGATTACATCTTAGACTTCCTCTGAAACTTCTTCACTTTCATGACCAAATATTATGCTCACAAAATTAGCTTAGTTCCTTCATTGTGTGATTAATTGTATAATTTATATTTTTAAAATACTATAAATTTGTTTTGTCATTACTCTTCCTTATAGCTTAAACCTTTATATCGAGGTAGGCATTGTAATTACCCAAATGTATTAGGATATATAATTGTGGTAGTTATATAATTGTCAATTCAAGGATTAAGCATGTAGGGGTGGAGGCTAGCCTGTCAATCAGGATAGAGCCAATGAAGCTTCTGCGTGGGCATAGACCTCCCCTAAGGATTCTGGGAATTCTGGTATTTCCCCCTTGGAGGCGGGAGACTCTGCTCACACTCTGGGAGACATAGCAGCTGACAAAGACACATGGACCCACCCTGATGCAGAGACCCCTGCCAGCACTGAGATGCTTACAACACTACTGGATACAAAGACTTTCCACCCACTGGCCTGTGATCATCAACATTCGGCATCATTGCATGTGTTTCATGAGTCTGAAGAGGACTTTATACTTTGGTATCAGACACATAGGCTAATATTCGACTTGTGGACTTGATCTGGTTTGGGCTGGGATGTTTTCTCAATGTTTAATTGCTTTTGTATATAAATCTCTTTCTTATACACATATGTGTGTCCATGGATTTGTTTCTCTAGTCTGCCCAGACTAACACAATACTGAAACAGCAGGGGAACTATTTTGCTGTATTTATGGGTAGATCTGACTCATAACACCATTATTTTACTTTTGATAATTAAATAACTGAATAGCCTACTCTCTCACCTATACCACTGCCCTTCTACCACATACATGTACATTATTCCTTACAGTACATTGCATTTAAAATCTGTACCAAAAAATTATTAGAAGGTGGTACCCCCAAAAAACGAGAAAAAGAAAAAATATATCTATGCATTTTCAAGGAGCAATTTATTTCTCTTTCTGACTCAGAAGTGATTATATAGTAGGCATTTCCCCTTCTTACTCTAACAATACTGTTATCAAATGTGTTTCATCCACTGTTATTTAAACAGAGACTATCCAGGGAAGTTGTCTTGTTTATCAGGAAATACAGAGAACAAATACATTTTTCTACCTCTGGTTAAAGTTTGCATTTCTGGTGAACAGCTTGCTCATTTCTAGAGTGAGCGTGTCACAGTAGCATGAATATCACTACGGTGATTCTGACATTTGGTTGATAAGATTTGCATTAAAATATATTTACAGGAATTCTGTTTAACTAATATATAGCTCTTCACAACCTTTATCAATTCAAGCACACTTGGTTTGCTCATGCATAAAATTTACTGAAATGTCTGCAAAGAAAAGCAATTCTATACAGGAAAAAAATAGGTAAAGAATACTATAACTGGTCATTTCCCTAAAGAACTGAAATGAAGCAAAGAATCAGAGACAAAATAATAAACCCTTGTTTTATCATCTACATTTATTTTACAAATGTAATATGCAAATGTATACCATTAGTATCGATTTTTTCCTTTTCTTGGCACAGTTTATATTTTTTGTATACATTTCTTCTTGCTTTCACTTCTATTCTTTAAGCATGCAAGGAGTAACTATAAAGAACATATTTCTTTTTCTGGAGCATATTATCTCTATTGTTGTAAAGTATTAAAAAAAAATTTTTTTTTTGTCCAATAATGAATAATTGTCAATTTACATTCATCAAATAAACATTGTATATCAGTAGACATATATAAACCATAAAATGCATTATAAAGCAATTTGCATATAATTAGATGCCATACATTAAATGTTTTATTGGCTTTATTTTTATATTAAATTTTATATTCTAAATGAGCAATACAAATTGTAATATTGGATATACCATTACATTAGAATATTTTAATTAGAGTGTCAGTATAGTCTAGTTTTATTATTATCAGTGCTTGAAATGTAAAATAACTTTTATAGAATTCTTATTCTGAGAAAGATAGAGCATTTACATTTCAATATGGTAGTCATTGTGTTAGAAATTGTTGATTTAGAGATAATTCCTAATTGCTCTTTAATTTTTTTTAAATCAATTTATTGGGGCTCATACAATTCATCACAATACATAGATCAATTGTGGAAAGCACATCTATACATTTGTTGCCCTCATTATTCCCAAAATTCGCTTTCCTCTTGGGTTCCCGGATGATTGAATCAACCTCAATTCACAACAAATTCTTCATCGCATTGCCCATCACTCCCTTCACCTGCATCTTTTAAATCCTTGAAACATTTTACGATAGTTCGTACACTAAAGTAAGGCTAAATGCGAGCTATCTACACCTGTTTTAACATGTCTACAAATGTGACTTGGAGACACAGGAGCAGATCACATAGTACTGCAGGAACCCTTGTACTTGTACTTGCATGTGCATATCTAAGTTCAGGCAATGCCTGTTATTATTTGAATGATACAAAGTCTTTTGTAATGTACATTTTTAATTAAATAGAAAACTTTGGGACTTTTTAAAACCTATGTACTCACAGAAAGGATAGTTTTAAAGTATTAATATTATTATTTTTTAATTCAAATACTGAAACCCAAAGATTTAATATCAAGCTACTTTGAGAAACAAGATAGTGAAAAATGCTGCAAAAATATCCTTTTTCTAATATCGAGTTTGGGCTTGACTTAACTAAATGTTCTGCTAGCCAAATTATCATTTCCAATCTTTAGAATTAAAATCACTTCTCATAAACTTGGCGTATAATTACCAGAGTTGTATTTAGTTCAATATTATGGTTGGGGAAAATACTTTCACTGATTTTTACATGTGCATTGCATCTGCATGCTCCTGTATTTGCATAACTAAGTTTATATCATTTTTTTGTTTTCCTAATAGCTCAGTGATATAATATGGGGTTTTTAATTTGAATTACTGCTAACAGTGAATCACTGCTTCCTAATCCTTGCATACTCGGGCTTATTGGTGTCAATGTCTGCCTCCACATGCAGGTCTTCCAGAGTCTCAGAATGCTGGTGTCCCGATGGGTAAGGATACAAAAGTTGCTCTCTCCAAAGACTGTCGCAGAGAAAACCTGACTCCTAACATCTCAAGAGTGAATTTTCTGGCAGTTTATAAAAAGATATTAACTGAGACTCTCTTCACCACAAAACCTATTTGTCAATGGTGACAGTTTTAGGTAAGAGAAAACTATTGTCTGTGATATTTAAAGTTATGTCCCACAGCAACTTTTAGCTTTTTGTGTGTGTGGCCTTCTTGATATTTTCTCTACTAGGTCAATATAAGATTTCTCTCACAAATTAATTGTAAGCCATGACCTGAAGGATTTCAGCAGAATCTTCTCTTTGAAGTATTTTTGTGTTGGCATTAAATGAAAAAACAAAAACTTAAAAATAGCAATCTTAGATCCTTTAGACTCATTGACAGAGTATCTGTGGGTATATAACACCCTCATTTATCTCTCCTTTTTGAAGGTTTATTTGGGATTCTAAGACAAGTTTTATAATTGAATCATTCAGAAAAAGGAGGGATAAAATCCTTTACCATGAAAGACAAAGTTTAATTATGGATTAAGCTATATTGAATAAATTCATTTTTTTCAATTTAAGGTTTAGTAAGGACAAATCTCAATGATTTATATCAAGGATCAACTAAATATCTGTGGTGTTTTAGTGTCAAAACAAAATCATATTCTAATTGATACCTTATATAAGCCATGTAAGTAATTATGATGCAAAAGGGACAGGGAAGGGGGGATTAAGAATGTACTGCATACACATGAAATGTGTCTTATTTTATATCCTTTTAGCAGTGTAAAGACCTAGATTTTTCCCTTCCACTTATTTCTGTTATTGAAATGTACTATGACAGATGCAGTGTAGTACCAGAGAGTCTGAGAGTCTACTGCTTCCATTGGAACTAGATAACAATGACCTCAACCTTTGCTTTGAGACTCAGGACAAATTACTTATCTGTTTTCTCTATCTGTAAAATTGGATTGAATGTGACATTAATGACACAGGACAAGTTTAATTTTAAATCATCTAGTAAAACTCTAGGCCCTTAGCTGGGGCTTTATTAATCAGGTCATTGGTATTTCACAATGTACTTGTTATTTCAATTTTATTACTAGTACTATTAAATGTGTGCTTGACAAACTGAAAAATGATCAAAAAATTTTGGAATATATCTTTCAAAGCATGGGGATTTTTATTATTCCATTTATTCATATATTTCTTATTTCCCTTATGCATTTGAACATTATTCATGAATACCCTTTTTGTGCCAAGCAGTGTGCTATATGAGGTTAAGTCAAAAAGCATTGCTACAAAATGATGGAAATATTTATTAAATAAATATATCTAAATATGATGTTACTTTTTGACATATCACCTACCTTGTTCTATACATTTTAAAGGTGGTATATCTATCTCTCTAACCATTCCCCCCCAAAATTATGCGCTCTCCCATTTCCAACACATCAAAACAACATTTCTGACTTTGAGTCTAGAAACTCAAACCATGTTCCTTTTAAGTGGTCTTTGAATTCTGGATGCAAAAAAAAGTCTAAAGAGAAAGTATTAGGACTATAAATGGTATAAGATCTCCAAGGCGATTCTGACAGGGAAAACCTCGCTCCCTCACAGAATGAACAGCTACTTTGCCGTGACAGTGAAAGCCATCTTCCATCCGACTTCCCTGAGCTTTTTCTTTGCAATGCAGTTTTCAGCTTTCTTAAAACTTTATCATCGTAAACTCAAATGATTATCCTGGGTCCTTTGAGAAATCAATTGAGACTACCTTTTATTGTTGTTGTTAACGACCTTGAGTCGGCGCAGACTCATAGAGCCCCCATGTACAGCAGAAGAAAACGCTCCCTGCCCTGCACCATCCTGCAATTGTTGGAGTCCATTTTCGTTGTCACGTGGCAGCATACCTTTTACGGTATTCTCTTTTGTAACGACCCGCTCCCAAGTATGATGTCCTTTCCCAAGATTGTGTCTTGCTTCAGGCGGTCCCAATGGAAGCAAAAGGAGATGTCACAGGGGGCTGTAGTGTTAGGATGGCACATCAGAATTTTTCTGAGTTGATCTGTCAATAAATACAGGCTGCTGCTGCAAGGACTCATGACCTTGGATATGACTGTTTTCTCCTGCAGAAGACTGACAGCTGCGGGTTGTCTCATGACAGTTTGAACAGCTGACAAAATAAGTGCTTCATTACTGAAGAGGAATCTAGGCGGTGTACGACAATGTTAGCTGCCATCATCTTAATGGACTTTTATGGGTCACTAAGTTTTTAATTGGTGCAGTGATGTCATTTCAATTTGCTATTCTGTTCTGAATGTCCTGTAACATGATAATGCATATTGCAGGGCAAAGGACGTTCTTCATTCGTTATGGCTATATATTATTCACCATATGTACCAAATTCAGCTATCTTTTACTCCCTGCACAACTAAAAGAGTCCACACCACCATTTTCATTTCTTCTCTTAAGACCACATTTACTTCCGCTTTCCTCCTGCTTGGTCCTTGCTCCTCTGCTAGCTCTTCTTACCTGACAGTCAAATTAAGTGCTCTCACACCACACACAGCACAGTGGAGGATTCTGGTGCCAAACCTTCCATTCATTGTCTCTTTCCTGCGTCTTTCCCTTCTAAACTCAAGAGTCCTTTTGCCCACTTTATTTGAAGGAAGGAAACAAACAAACAAAAAAACCCTTTGTCATTGTCTGATCTTGAGCTGATTTTTATGTCTTTCAAGAGAGAAGTCTAAATTTAACTGGGTATGCAAGAAGCATATCAAAAATAACTGGGGAAAATTATGACTAATGGGCAAAATGTAATCAGGTAGATGACTCAATCTGCCACAATTCTAGTTAGAGACTAGTTCTAGAAAAATAATGATCCAAAACATAACAATTTTAGAATTATGCATATGTTTATTTTACATATAAATGAGGATAATATAGCCCATACAATGAACATGTCAATAGGTAAAATTTAAGGCATTTCCAACACCACATAACAAAGGTAAGACTGACTAACTCATATTCCCTTAGCGTGCTACATATTGCAAACTAGAAAAAAAATTCCTTAAATATTAACTACATTTATAAATTTTTTTAGTGGCCTGAAAATTTTATATATTATCAACACAGATTGTTCTAAATAGTCTACACGAATGAACTCATTTTCCCCATAACAAAGCTTGGGGATAAATATCGAATTTAGAAATGTAAAATAACTTGCCCATGATTTTCAAGCAAGTAAGTGACAAGGACAGGACTGAAGTGTACCTGTGACTGCCAAGTTCATGCCCTTACAGTCTCTATAAGTTATCGAACACCAGAGTATATAATTCAGATGTCAGAGTGGCTCATCCTACCATTAAGTACTATTTTATTAAATGCTATTTTGATCTCATTCTTTTTTCTTCAACGGAAACAATTTTAATAGAAGTCCTAATGTTGATAGCATCGGCTTTCATGTTGGCCTCAAGCTCATGGAGACTCCACGCACACTGGAATCAGATCCACAGGGTCTGAACTGGATCATTTGGGGGAAGTAGATTGCCAGCCCACTGCTTCCACTATACTATATTTGTATAAAATGTATATTTTTTCTGCAATTTGTTTATGAAATAATTAAAAGGAGACTATGCATGTCAAACTTTCAGTATTGAAGTATAAGAAATAATTTACTATATTACAATATTTCTTTGTATATTGAAAATGACCTAATTAAAATGAAATATTTTTAATATTTTAACAAGCATGTGGCATTTATTAAGCATCTTTTCTGCATGTGTGTCAACATTTCAGAAGTCCAGAAGATGGACGATGATGGTACTACACCAGGTCTGGTGCTGCTATGAAACATGGAATGTTTGCCATTCACTATGAATACAGTAGCACAGTTCCACTAAATTGACCCGCAGTGAAATCCTTAGGTGATTATTTGTGAAAGTCAAATATTCTTTTCCAAGGTGCCTGTTGTTATGTAAGAAACATTTTTTAAAGAAAATTCAAAATAAATGATTTTCAAGGATCACATCATCTTATATTTCATTATTAAATCCAATACTTTATTATTATAATTAGAAATATTTTTGTGTGTATGGATTGGGATAACAGTTGTATGAGCCCCTAATAAAATGCTTAAAAAAAAAAGGAAAAAAAAAAAAAAGAAATATTTTTGTTTCAGCTCAAATTATAAGATCATTTTTGTGCCTTTTTGTCAATAAGACATATTAGTAATCCAAGGCTGTTTGCTTTCTATAAACTGAAGAAATACAAGCGCTACCTCTATTTGAAATAACGTAGGACAGTGGCAGCCACAATGGCCTGGACGACGAGCACACTGTGAGGATGGCCAGCACCCGGTGTTTCCTGTCATTGTGCTTCAGGTGCTTGCTATGAGTCGGACCAGGCTGGCCAGCACTTAACAAGGAAACCAGTAGTAGAAGGAAAATCTAATAGCTACGTTAATACATTTCTAAACACCTTGACATATAAAATCTATTATACTTATTTTCTTTTTACGAACTCGGTTGATAAGATATACAAGAGATGATTAACCTCTCATTTGTACATAAAATATTTCAATGGAAAGGGAGGAAAGTCATAGAGAGATGCATCTTTAAGTAACCAGTTTTTTAATTTAGTTAACAATTTTTTACTTTAACCTTGTCTCTGCTATTCTCTAGCTTTATACTATTGGGCAACTTTCTGAATCTCAAGTTCACGATGTGTAAATTGAGGATAATATCTATGTTGTAAATGTATTGTGAATATTACAGACAATCTATATAATATTTATTGAACCATACAGGAGATTTATATTTAAATAGAGGAAGAACTTGGTAATTCAGATTCCCAGCCAAGGTATCGCCACTGACATTTCTTAGCATATCTGTTTTCAAACCAACTTCTCCAATATATGTGTGCTAACAGTCATCAGAATACAGAAACTTGTCACAGAAAGTAAAGAAGATATAAGGTCAAGTAACATATTTAAAGAAATTCCTATATGAATGTATAATAAGAACTCTTAATATCTTACTATAAATTTTACTTTTTTACAATCAAATAATTCATTAATACTCCAGTTTTCTTAAATAAAATTTACTTGAGATTCTTCTCCATATAAACATACTCCAATTACACATTTCTGTGGAGTGGTGAATAAACATCCATACTACTTTGTATTTCTTAATTCTTCTAAAAGAAACATTAATACATATCCACTTGCTTCTCAAAGTGAATGTTTTCTTTTTGCTAAGTATTTCTGCACTGCAGCATATTTTGTCTTATTGGTATTTGACATGTCATAGCGACAGTACAAACTTACAAAAAATATTCCTAAAATTAAAAAAACCCTTACAGCATAAAAAAAGTTGAGCAGAATTAAAATTCAATAAATTACTTACTTTTCCCCAACTTTTAGGAATTACTTTCCAACTTCTATTTCTTCCTTTATTCAGATTATAGTTCAGCAACAATTTCCCTGTCATATTCGCTGTCATATAGAAAATAAAAATTGCTCCTACCTTTTTAAGATGTTCAAATCCTTAGTGACAGATTCTGATGTGCATTCTCCTGGCAGTCAGTTTCCTTATAATTCTGCATTTGGGTTGACTTAGGCTCTCAGGTGCCACTGAACAGAAGTCAGTTTCTGCCAAAATTTTGGATGTCCTCCTATTAATTTTTTTGCATTCTCTAGCTCAAAGTGTCCCCCCAATGTGAATATCATTGAATTTATATATCTTAATTGACTGTATATTCATCAAATAACACTAGGAAGTTGGAGTCTGAAAAGTATAAGACTTGTAAATGCTTAATTGATTTTCCTGGAAGCCTACATTACCATTTTTAGAATTGGTGTTTCTTTCAAATGTGTCAGCTATTAAACTGTAGGACTTCTTAGTTTATTAGTAATACAAATGTTATGATGGAATCAGAAAAGCTTCTCTAATCAAAGAAAGGTCTTTGAAAGCTCCAAAGTAATTATATCTGGTAATTATCAGAAAGTAAAGTTCCCCAATCATTTTGACAGTCAAGCATTTACTGGTTCTGAGCCTGCAGCTATGTATGGATAAGATTAGCTGCTAATTATAGGAAGGGGAAATAATTAAGGTGAAATAATTTTTACATTTTAACACGCTTGTGATATTTGGAATAAGAAACATTTCTGCTTTTATGTAAGAATTTTCAGAAGTCTAGTAGGAGGAATGTGATTGCATTTTAAGAAGCAATGATAAGGAAAATTTAAAAATGAGCTTCAAATATTTTATAAAATAAAATATGAAGTATATGGAATATTCATGCTCTAATGAGTGTTTAGTTTTATGATGCTGCAGGGTTTATTAAGTAGATTGGATTAAATAGCATAAATGACAAACAAATAAAGGATAATATCTAATGAACTAATAATTTAGTATTGTCATATTTCTGGTCAAACTTGTGTAATCTGGGTTTTTTTGTTCTAATTTTAAATCATCACTTTTCAATATCAAGAAAACAATAGTCAGATACTATTATTTTCCCAACTAGTCCCAATAGACTAGTTCTATCAATAAAAGTGTCGTATGTACAGATTGTGATGAGTTGTATGAGCCCCTAATAAAATGATTTGATTAAAAAAATAATAAATAAGTATTGCCTATAAAAATAACATCTCAAATCTTGTGTTCCCTGGAGTACATTTGAAACATATATCTTTATTTCCCATTCATATTCACTACAGATCAAAAGCACATTAACAGTAGTAATAATAATGGAGGTACCGCAAATTCCCACACTTATCTTTCTTTTTTGCTATGTGACAACATTCCAAAATTCTAAGGTATATTCTATGAAACAGTATCTCTCAAAGTTGACATTTTTAATCCACTTTTACCAACGACAATTTCCGATACATGTATGAAATTTCTACCCTATTCTAATTCACAAAACAAGGCATTACGTAAGATCGTCCTAGGAGAAAGACACTGCACTTGGGTAAGCCGAGGGTCAGTGGGGAAGGAAAGCGAGCCTTCAAGAAGATGGACTGGCACCGGCTGCAACAAGGGGCGCCGGCACAGGAACGACTGTGAAGACGGCAGAGGACCTCCAGTGTTCCCTTCTACTGCTCCTGGGTCAGAACCAACTCGAGGCCACTCAACAAATGAAAAATAACCAGGCTGCTATTACATAAACCCTTAGCAGTTTATATATTAAGATTGATGGGGGAAACACACATAAAATGAGGCCGGTCAGATTTCACTGTCAGTTGTTTCATCTCCACATTCATGTCTGCTAAGCTGCATTATAAAATGAGCACTTGAAATTATATAAATAGTCATTAGTGGCATTTTATATCTCATGAAAACATCTATTTACCTTATTCTTAAATCTCAAATCTCCTTTTTACACATGTAATGGGGAACAAAGTTAGTAGCAGTAAAAGAGACTTATGATTGCATTTTTGCTGAGAATGCTACAAAAAGTATATTTTATTTTGTGTTCAACAATTAAAATCACATTATTTCTTTCATGGAAATTAAGAAAGAAAGATTATTGCTGGTGCCCATGTGTTTTCTATGAATAAGGCTGAGTGTTAGTGGGAGTCACATGACATTTTCTTTACTCAAATACAAACTGCTTATTTGCATACAGAACTGACACGACATCAGGAGTGATCCCAATACATTTTCTAGTCCATAATAAAATCTATAACATAAAGATTGTCCAAATCACCTTCATTTTTGTATTGGGCTGCTATTTTTTAAAAAGTTGCCTACTTCTAGATTATTAATTAACAGCATTTATGCAATGAGCAGATTAAAGTCCAGCAATCCATCCAAATGCACATTAAATCAGGTCAGCACATATGATCACAATTGTTCCAATGCATTATGGACAAGTCATACTATGCTATGTAGTATACATTATATAAAGAATTATGGGTAAAATGCATCCCTCTGATCACAGAGCCTAATTTTGCCACTACAAAGGTATAAGTCACTTTATAATTTATATAGAAATGACATCTTTTTAATCAAACAAGAAAACTCACTGCCATTGAGTCAAAACTGACTGATAGAAACCCCTGGTGGTTTCAGAGACTGTAACTGTTTATAGGAGTAGAAAGCCCAGTCTTTCTCCCGCAAAGCTGCAGGTGGTTTCAAACTGCCGACCATGAGGATGGCAGCCTAATGCATAACCACTATCCTTTAAGGCACTGTAAATTGTGCAACAATGAAAAGTACAATTACATTTTTGTTCTCTTCTATATTTCAAGTCACAAAATGTATCTTTTTTCATACTTATAACATTAAATACTATTAGTGTCCCAAAGAGATCAACATAGTTTTTATTTTTATTTTATTATTATTATTTTTAATCACTTTATTGGGGGCTCGTACAACTCTTATCACAATCCATACATCCATCCATTGTGTCAAGCACATTCGAAAGTTTGTTGCCCTCATTATTCTCAAAACATTTGCTTTTTACTTGAGCCCTTGATATCAGCTTCTCATTTTTTCTCCTCCCTCCCAGCTCTCCTCTCCCTCATGAACCCTTGATAATTTATGAATTTTTATTTTGTCATATCTTACACTGTCTGATGTCTCCATTCACCCACTTTTCTTTTGTCCATCCCCCAGGGAGGGAGGTTATATGTTGATCCTTGTAATCGGTTCCCCCTTTCTACCTCACCTTCTCTCCACCTTACAGGTATCGCCACTCTCACCGTTGGTCCTAAAGGGCTAATCTGTCCTGGATTCCCTGTGTTTCCAATTCCTATCTGTACCAGTGTGCATCCTCTGGTCTAGCCGGATTTGTAAGGTAGAATTGGGATCATGATAGTGGGGTGGGGGGAGGAAGCATTTAGGAACTAGAGGAAAGTTGTATGTTTCATCGTTGCTACACTGCACCTTAACTGGCTCGTCTTTTCCCCGCGACCCTTCTGTAAGAGGATGTCCAGTTGCCTATACGTGGGCTTTGGGTCCCCAATCTGCACTCCCCTTCATTCACAGTGATATGATTTTTTTGTTCTTTGATCCCCTCGACACCTCGTGATCACACAGGCTGGTGTGCTTCTTCCATGTGGTCTTGGTTGCTTCTGAGCTCGCATCAACATAGTTTTAAAAAGCAACGGAAAGCTTTTGCACGGAAGCAGGATGCTGCTTTTGTTAGGTTCCCTCACCTCCACTCGTAGCAACTCTATGTCCAATAAAAACACGGCCTGGCTCTGTACGGCCTTAGTAACTGTTATGTTTAAGTCCATTCCCCTTTTTATTGACTCTGTTTCTATCATACATAATGTCCTTTTTTAGGGGTTAATGCCTTCTGATAACATGTATGAAGTACATGAGGGAGTTTGCCAGCTAGCTTCGAAGAAGATTTCTGGCTCTACTTGATCCAAGACAGATTTGTTTGTCCTTCTGGCAGTCCATGGTACTTTCAATATTCTTTGTCAACACCATAATGCAAACACATCAGTTATTCTATAACCTTCCTTATTTACTGTCCACTTTTCACGTGCATATGAGGAGAATGAAAAAAAAAATGTTTGGGGTTTGGCACATCTTTGATCTTCAAAACTGTTAAAAGATCTTGTGCAACAGATTTTCAAAATGCAGTGTTATTTGAATTCTTAACTAATGCCTCCAGGAGCACTGATTACAAGGTCAAGCAAAATGGAAACCTTATTAGTTTCAATATTTTCTCCTTTTATCAGGTTGTTGTCTACTGGCTCAGGTGTGAGGATTTTTGTTTTCTTTACATTGAGTTCTAATTTATACTGAAGGTGATAGTCTTTCTCCATCAGCAAGTATTTCAAGAGTCTTGACTTTCAGTGAGCAAGATGTTGCCAGCTGTTTACCACAGGTTAGTGATGCTACTTCCTCCAGTGGCAAGTTCTTCATGTGTCCCACCTTCTCGGATTCTTTACTCAGCAAGCAGATCTGGAGGACAGTGAAAGGGTACAACGCTGATGCACACCTTTCCAGAATTTGTAGCATCCAGTATCCTTGTTTGTCTGAATGACCGCCTCATGTTCTATGTACAAGTTCCTCATGAACACAATAACGTGTACTGGAATTGCCAGCCTTTTCTATATTAACCATTGTTTGTTATAATCCACACATCTGAATCCCTTTAAAAGATCAAAAATACACAGCTAAACATCTTTTTGTTATTCTGTGCCACCAGTCAGATCCAGCCAATGCCAGCGATGCTATCTCCTCTTACAAATTCTCTGCTGAATCCACCTTTAATTCCTGGTAGCTCCCTGTCTATGGATGTGCTGCAACAATTTTTGAATTTTCTTCTATAAAATTTTATTTGTATGTGATACAGGGTCGCTATGAGTCAAACAGACTTAATGACAGTGAGTTTTTGGTTTACTAATGAAATGTACTAGTGTCTGCATCTTTTGGGTCACTTTTTTTTCATATGGGCAGAAATATGGACAATTTCCAGTTTGTTGTCAAAGTTGCTGTCTTCCAGATTTCTCGGTGTAGACTAGCTAGTGCTTCCAGCACTTCATCTGCTTTGTTTTGCTTTTCCCAAACATTACAATTGGTATTCTATCAATTTTGGAAACCTTGTTTTTGTGAATGCCTTCACTGCATTCTTCCATTGATGTCATTGATTCTTGACCTCCACCACTTCTTTTTGGTACAGTAACTATCTGTATTGCTATCACCTTCCTTTGGTTATTATTACATCATTCACTGTATTGCCCATAGAATCCTTCAATATTGCAATGTGAAACTTGAATTGTTTCTTCAGTTTTCAGTTTAAGATACGCTGCGTGTGTTCTTCAGATTTTATCTTTTAACTCTAGTTGTTTTCCTATTTCATTATAATTATTATTTTGTCTTCTTGAGCTTCTCTTGGAAACAGCATACAAGATTTAAATTCTACATTCTCATTGGATTCCATTCCATTTTGAAATGCCACATCAAATTTCTGAATTGTAATATGTCTGCTACTATTTCCTCTTTAGGATTTATTTTTCAGTCCTTGGATAAACTTTGAATCATTAAATTAGATGAGTCAATAAGATCTCCACTCAGTAAAACACAGGTTCCGCTCATTCTCTGCTTCCTTTCCCTATTTCTCAATTGTTGCAGCCTGCCTTTCAATCCTTGCCCTGCTTTCTGCCCCTTTGAAGTGAATTTCCGAAGCCCATTTGTTACTGGAATGCTAGTTGTGTTTAAACTTTAGAAAGCAGTCACCAAAGTTTGAAGGATCAATAGAGAGAGCAGTCAGATTATTCTCCCTAGTCTTTCCTAGCAAATTCTGATTTCTCTGTGCTACAGACCCAAGCTTAGGGATGTGTCAGCCATTCAAGTCTCAATCCACCTCAGTAAGACTATTGCCATGTTCTGTAATGCTTGCTGAGTTCTTCACCCGGCTGGTGCAGGTATACTCAGAATGTGCTGCAAGTTCAGTTCCAGATCACTATGCCTTCCTGCTTCGTTGCCTAGCCTCTGTGTGGGTCTGGAGAGGCCTCTGCCTAACAACTGGCCTCTGGGCTTGAGTTAGACAAAGCTAGGCCACTTTCTTAGTAAGAATGGTTTTTGTTTTGTTTCTCTAGAAAATTTAGGCTAACAGAATTTGGTACCCAGAGAGTAGAGTTCTATAGGGAAATAAATCAGAAAGCTGGAGGGTGTAGGCATGTCTGACTTCTGACTTCTGGCAAGTAGGTTTGGGTTGCTGTGGAGATGGATTTTCTCCCTTCTGCCAAGAAGGTGAGATGTATTACTCCAAATGAATCACTGAGTTGATGTGTAGAGCCTAAGGCATGCCTGGAGCTTCGTTTGAACTGAACCTTCTTTGGGGGTTCTCCATGGCCAGAGCAGGTCTGATGAACAAAATGGAGGCTCATGGAATTCACCCTGACAGTGGCCCAGGCTCATGTGCATATGAATGTGATAGTCTAAAAGAACTTTGAGGAACCCTGGTGGTATGGTCCCTTAATACTAAGTTCAGCTGTTTGAAAATACTAGGCACTTCATGAGAAAAAGATGAGATGTTTCTACTTCTGTAAAAAGTTGCAGGCTTGGACACCCACAGGGTAGTTCTACCCTGACCTATACAGTTCTTGTGAGTCAGGGCAACTCCCTGACAGTGGGACTAGAGTTCATGAGCATATTAACTCAGTGCTTTAAAAGAGAAGTGTTTTCAGGATCTAGCTGTATGAGGATTATACTGATCTTGCCTATCTACTGTTGTAAATATAATGTGTCACAGAAATAAATATTGGAAATTATGCTTAGTAAGGGCTTATAAGCCTGTATGATTAGATTTACTAAAAGGGGAGTTAGAAATTGCACAGAAGAAACAGGCTTTCTGATACTGCTGCCACTAAAGTGAGCAAGTATATGTATAAACCTTAGATCTGTGAATGAATTTTGAACTAGCACATAATCGTAAATCCTAATCTAAGAACAATCAATTTTTATGATGTTGCCCCACTCAATACTTACCCTCACAAAGGAATCACTGAAGATAAGGGGGCTCTAGCAAAGTGTGAAAGAAAGAAACTATCAGAAAGAATAACATCAAAGGTCTTAAAAACTTGTCTTAAACCAAGTAGGCGTCTAAGTTATGTCAGGTAAGTAAACATGGAAAAAGCACAATAGCCTGTGTGATCCAAGGATTGCAAATAAAATCTGAGATCAGAAGAAAGAAATTTTATTAGAGCTTGAAATCTGAACAGAAGGCAATTGATGGCAGTAACCGCCTAAAATCCATTTGCAGAATCCCCATAAGGATTAAGCCTCCATTGAATTACCTTAGATCATACACTGGGAAATTAATGGCCTTGACCTCAGACAGAGTGCTTCAGAAAGTGAATTAATGCAGATGCAGTTAGATTGAAATTTAACATCTTATTATTATTATTCTCTTCTGACACAATCTTAATTTGTTCTAGTTTTTATTGTCTTTTGCTTTATTTTGGAGTTTTCTGTATTTTATTTTGTTGTTGTTACAGATGGGTAAGTTTATATAATTTTCTTTACATGAAATCCAGGATAGATAAAACTATAGACACGGTAAACAAAATAATAGTTTCTTAGGGTTATGACAATAGATTGTTTTAAGAGCTGTAAGAACCCCCAATAAAATGATCTTTTAAAAAAATGAAGGAAATGTTCTAAAATTGAATGCAGTGATGATTGTACAACTCTTGTTAATATATTAAAACCATTTAATTGTGTGATACATGCATTTAATGTCAACAAAACTGTTAAAATAAATAATTTAGGAAAGAGAGGTATGGTAGAGCTAGATGACACTTGGTCTACTGGAAACAGGATTCTCCTTGCTCGTGAAATACTTTAGGATTGTTCTGGAAAGGAAGCCCACTTATGTAAAATGGGAGCTCATATAGGGTGCTTAATAAGTTTAATTGAACAGAAAAAAAAAGGGGGGGAGAGAGAGAAGCAAACTTTTTAAAGCTATTACAGAGTAGGGGGGCTAGATGGAAAGATAAGCCTCACCCACAATCTTGAGCATCAGTGAGCTGCATTTGAAAAGACACAGTGCCACCTAGAAAAGCTAAGAAAAGGAAGGAAGGAAAGAAGGAAGGAAGGAAGGAGAGGAGAGGAGAGAAGAGAAGAGAAAAAGAAAGAAAGAAAAAAGACCAGTTTGGATTTGGGGACAAGAATTAATGCAAGAAGCTACCTATAGATGTGTTAGTAGGGGAAAGTTTGTGTCCATCAGAGAAACCCCATCACCACTGCTTGTATGAAGGAAAACCAGCAATGAATAGGTGGGTTGAGTCTGGCCACTGACACCCATTGACCTGGTTCACAGGGATTTGTGGGATCCAGCCCCACAGTCAAATGGTCCTTAGCAGCTGAGTGTTCCATTAAGGAAGAAAAAGATGACACACAGTGGGGCAATAGGGGTTTCCTCTTCTGATGTCAGAACCAAGACCAAGAGATAGTAAATGTATTTCCAAAGAAGTTATATAGTCATGAGGCTTGCAGGCCTCCAGCAGGCATCCAGCAGGCACTTACAGAATAGAATGCCCCTGAGTTCATTGGGGGAACAGCCTATGATAAGTATGCCTAAGATAAGGCATGAAAGGGAATCAACAGCTCCTTGAGGGGAAAGGACAAAAGAATTTAATAGCTTTTATACATAGGGATTCTCTAGCTGGGTAGTGAACAGCCAGGTGCTTGCAGGAGATGTCTTTATAGTAGGCTGCTATGGCTATTGTGGGGACATCTTCCAGTCTGGAGAATGTGTAATAGGTCTTATCTCTACCTCGGAACTCTGGAAGTCTTCTTCCTCCGATCTTCCCAGCCCTGTATTTATGAATACAGACACTTCCTTCAAGGTCCTCGGTTTGCCAGAGGTACAATAGAGGAGAGAAAAGGACAGGCTAACTGGTCTGAAGTTTAAAAAGTTGTGTGAAACACAGATGTCTGGCATGACCCAGTCCGAGAGGTCTAGGTTTTATGAGAACATGTGAAGGGGAAAGATAGTTTGAAGCGCAGGAAGGTGTGAGTGAACTCACAAACTTGCTGCAGGTACCCAGTGACCTAGCTTGGAATAGCTAGAAATAAATTGACCAGAATCACTCCAGTGACCCTAATCATGGCAGAAGGAAGCATTGCTAGTTCTATAACATCCTCACAATTGTTGCTATATGTGAGCCCATTGTTGCAGCCACGGTGTCAATCTATTCCATGAAAGCCTTCCTTTTTTCACTGTCCCTCAATTTTACTAAGCATGATGCCTTTTTACAGTGACTGGTCTCCCCTGACAACATGTCCAAAGTATGTCAGACAAAGTCGTGCCCCTGTGCCTCTAGGAATCACTCTGGCCTTCCTTCTTTCAGGACAGATTGGTTTGTAACAGTCCATGGTACGTTAAAGATTGTTCTCCAGCCCACAAGTCAAACACATTGATTCTTCTTGCAGCCACTTCATTCAATGACCACCTTTCACGCACATGTGACACAATTGAAAACACCGTGGCTTGGATCAAGCACACTTTTGTATTCAAAGTAACATTCTTGCCTTTCAATAATGGAAAGAAGTCTTGTGCAACAGATTTACCCAATGTAGTGCATCATTTGATCTCTTGAATGCTGGTTCCATGAAGATTAATTGTAGATTCAAGGAAGGCAAAATCTGTGACAATCTCAATCTGGTCTTCGTTTATCACGTTACCCTATTGTTCCATTTGTGAGAACATTGGTCTTGTTTACATTAAAGTCATAGTCTATACTGAAGGCAATCATCCTTGTTTCATCAGCAAGTGCTTCACATGATCCTCACTTTCAGCAAGCAAGGTTGTGTCCACATATTACAGACTGTTAATAGGCCTTTTTTCAATCGTGACACTGCATTCTTCTTCATATAATCCAGCTTCTCTTATGATTTGCTCATTAGACAGAGTGAATAAATGTGGTGAGAAGATACAACCCTGATGTAAACCTTTCCTGATTTTAAACCAGGCAGTATATCCTCGTTTTGTTCACACAACTGCCTGTGTGAATCATTTAAAAAACTATGGAATACTATGCATTGCTTAATATTAAAATATGTGAATTATGTTTCCTAATCCAGTCTACCTCCTTTTCAATAGCAAGGGTCCTAAAACAAACAGTGAGGAGGGTATAGTGTTCCTGGTCATGCTTGATCAACTGAAACATATTGAGGGGAATTGCTGACAGGTGAACAATGGGCAGTCATGATGGTAGGGCATGAGATAAGAAAAAAGAAAAATAGGAAGAAGAAAGTAAAAATTATATATAGGTATAAATATAGATATGTATATATGTAAATGTATAAATATATAAAGATAGGTGTATTTGTCCAAGTATATATATGTAAATAAAACAAGGAAGCATATGGACTTTAGGTCTCTACTCAAATTAACCTCTGTACAAAAATGGATTGTTCTCATAATGCAGAATTGTATGGTACTCACCTGCCTGACAAGATCTCTGAAGACAAAATGGGTGCATAAGCAACTAAGGTGAAAAAAGCTGATGGTGCCCGGCAATTAAAAGATACAGTGTCGGGGGTCTTAAAAGTTTGTAATTACATAAGAGGCCATCTAGCAGGGAAGCAATAATGCCCACCTGGAAGAAGCACACCAACCAGAATAGATGTGATGCACTGAACAGTAATAATCAAAGACTAGACAAATTGCCAGATGATATAAAGAATACCACACACGTACGTGGATTATGTGCCAATGTAACTGCTTAAAAATAAATTTAAAAAGAAAGAACAGCATACATGAAGGAAGCAAAATTTCATTTAAAAAGACAAGAAGACCAAAATGGATATCAGAACGGAATATAAAACTCATTCTTGAACATAGCATTGAAGAAGAATGGGCAAGCAATGAAATCAATTACACGACTTGAAAATGTCAAAGGGCAGCTCCAGAAATCAAGGTAAACCATTATGAAGAAATGTGTGAAGACATGGAGTTAGAAAACCAAGAAGAAAAAGTAATATATCTCAAGAAGAAAAAACTAAAGGGAAAATGTAAGCTTTGAGCTGCACTGTGGAAGATTTTTTTTTCATAACACAGCTTACCGATTTTTTAACCATTTCATTAGTACTTCATCCACATATCACACAATTCAATAGTTCAATCACATCAAGAAGAGTTGTGCAATCATCACCACAATCAATTTTAGAACATTTCCTTCTCTCTTTTTTAAAAATTAAAATATTATTTTATTGGGGGCTCTTACAGCTCTTATAACAATCCATTCATCAATTGTAACAAGAATATTTGTACTTATGTTGCCATCATTATTTTCTAAACTTTTACTTTCTATTGAACCCTTGGTATCTGCTCCTCTTTTTCCCCAATCCTCCTCTTGTGACTCCTTGATACGTTATAAATTATTATTCTCTTCATATCTTATACCAACTGCTGTCGCCTTTCCCCTTTGGTTTCTGTTGTTCATACCCCTGTGGTGGTGGTGGTGGTTATGTGTCAACCATTGCGATTGGTTTCCCTTCCTTGCCTCTCCTCCCCTCCCCACCTTCCCCCTACCCTCTTGGTATCTCTATTCCCACTCCTGTTCCTGGAGTCCGTGTGTCCTGAGCTTTTAGCTCTAATCTGTACTTGTGCACATGCTCCAGCCTAGTGAATTCTCCAGTGGAAGAATTTTAAGGTGAAATCATTGGATGATGAAGAAAGTAACCAAAGAAGATGGTAAGGAATTCATAGGATCACTATACCTAAAAGAATAATTAAACATACAACCACTTCAAAGGGTAGCATGTGATCAAGAGTACTGAATATAATCAGACATATTGGTGAAATACAAGGCTCCAGGAATGGACAGAATTGCAACTGGAACCCTTCAAAAAGATCCAATACTTCAAGCACTCAAGATTAAAGAAAACATAAAGAAAGCTACCTGGTCAACCAACAAGAAGAGATCCATATTTGTCCACATTCCAAAGAAATCAGACTGCAGAAAATTTAATACAATATCATTGATATCACATTCAAGTAAAATTTTTTAAATATAATTCAAAATAGTTTAAACAATATGCTGACAGAGAGCTACCACAAATTCAAGACAGGTTCAGAAGATAATGTGGAACAATGGATATTATTGATAAAATCAGATGCATCTTGAATAAAGCAGAAAAATAACAGAAAAAGATGTCTACTTGTATTTTATTGACTATGTAAACATACTGCATTTGGGGGACCATAACAAAGTACAGATAACATTGTAAAGGATGGGAAGGAGTTTCAGAACACTTAACTGTGCTTATAAGAAAACTGTGCTTTCACCAAGAGACTCTGGAATCCTAGAATAAGAGACCACTGCATGGTTTAAAATCAGGTAACGTATGCTTCCTTCAGCGTAGTATTTTTCACCATACTTATTCAATTGACATGCTGAGTGTGATGGCTAGGGATTATGTGAAGGAGACAGTCCTGGGTAAAGAGAGGGGAGAAGCCCGGTTTATCAGTTCAGTTGCAGACTGGTATCTCCTTGGTGGCATACACCTTTTGTATAAGAGAAAGAGAGTGAGCAGAGTTGGACTCTCTTTGGCCCTTCACCTTATACTAGAGATGGATCTTGTCTTTGAATCCTTTATTTCCTGTTTTGTGTCACCTGCAGATCCCATGAGCTACCAGAGGACTATCAATGGTTGATTCATTCATTTGACTTTCACATCCCACACCCCCCCCTACTACACACACACACACACACACACACACACACACACACACACACACTGCTGTCTCTGTTTCATCATCCTGCTTCCTATTTGGTCAGCTTCCACAAGTCAAGAGAACGTTGATTTGAACCGGACTGAACTTAACTGTAAGATAATTACTGAGACCAGCTTGTATCTTACATTACAAATGAGTTTGAAATAGACACGACTACAATTAAGAAAACTCATAATAATAATTTATAATTGATCAAGGGTTCATGAGGATGGGAGGGTGGGGAGGGATGGAAAAATGAGAAGCCAATACCAAGGGCTCAAGTAGAAAGAAAATGCTTTGTAAAGGTTGATGGCAACATATGTACAAATGTGCTTGACACATGGGTTTATGGATTGTATTAAGAGCTTCCAATAAAATGACTCATTAAAATTAAAAAATTAAAAAAAGAAAACTTATGTAAAAAAGAAAATACAATAGGATATAGTTGAATTGTGGGGGTCTGTGAAGAATAGACACGCCAGAACCTAGAGCTTTATTAGAAGCTTGTGGGGGGAGGGTCGCACCCCACCACTGAAAAAAAAGGTGGGAGAAGCTCTGCTTGGTGGAGCTTTCATAACACGTGTTTTTCCCACTAGGTGAGCATTTAGCAACTTGCTCTGAGTTAGTGTACCCAGTGGCATCATCTGGGAAGGTTCTCTCTGGTCAAAGTGAATTTTTTTCCATAGAAGTAGTTTTGCTCAAACCTCATTTTTCATGATGGCCGATTTAAGAGAACAGCATAAGGCTGTGAAAATATTGTTTCCTATTCAGGAAAAATGCCACAGAAACTGTTGTAATGCTGTACACAGCTTACAAGGAGAGTGCTATGGGAAAATCTCAAGTGTATTTCTCGTTTAATAAAAGGTGAAATGTTCATCGATAACAAAGGTGGTTCTGGACATCTGTCAACTTCCCAGACGGATGACAATGTCACCAACATTCATGAACTTGTGCTCGAAGACCTACGATAGACCGCTGAAGTGATGGGGAGGTTATGTGGACTATCTTGGAACTCGGCTCAGTGGATTTTAACAGATGATTTGGGAATGTGAAGGGTTGCTGCAAAACGTGTGCCTCAGGTTCTGAGAGATCAGGAAAAAGAGCACTGAGGGGAGACATGCTGTGCTTTGGAAGACTTCTTCCCCCACAAGGTCATTACTGGTAATGACACATGGTACTCCTCATATTCTTACAACCCCAAAAGCAAACGCCAATCAAGCAAATGGAAAATGCCATCATTACCTAACCCAAAAAAGGCTCTTCAAGTGACATCCAAGAACAAGACAGTGCTCTTTTTTATTTATTTTATAGTGCATTTGGAGTTCATTCCACCAGGTCAGAGTGCTAATCAAGCTTTCTATTTAGAGGTTCTGAAAAAAATGCTTAACAGTGTGTGAAAAAAAAAAGCCCGATTTATGGCAGATAGTGGACTTTTTTTGTCACCACAACTTGCTCACACAGCCATATCAGTGCACCTGCTCACACAGCCATCTCAGTGAGCCAGTTTCGGGCCAAAAACAAAGTAGCATGCATCTCTTGCCACATACACCTGCCTCACCTGACCTCGCGCTGTGTGACTTCTTTGCGCTTGAAGAGGGACATGGAAGGTTAGTGATTTGATGACATTGACGAGGTGAAGGAAAGAATGAGAGAGGTGCTGTCAGCAAACAGATGAGTTTGGAAAATGTTTCTAAGAATGGAATCACAGATTTGACAAATATATTAAGTGTAATGGAGTGTACTTTGAAGGTGATAAGATTTTTTTGTTTAAAATAAATAAATACATACATACATAGCTTTGAAAAAAAATCCAGATTCTTTGGATACCCCCTCATACATACTCTTTGGATCACACAGCCAGTATGTTCATGCCAGGATTTATAGAAATGCAGTTTGTAATTCAAGGCGTACAAAAAACATACAAACAAACATTAGTTCATTGGTGGAAGCTGTTCAAAGACAGAGGGGAGGATGGGTGAAGGTGAAGTAACTGATAAACTGCAGCTGGCTGCTCTCTGCAGCCTTGCCAGAGAATAGGAGGTCAAGTGTCCATATCCCCCAGGCAGGCAGGCATACCAACAGCTACTTCAGACTGCTCCCCAGGATGAGCTGTTAGCATCCTTCCACGACCTTGGGCCATGAGCTATGTTGGTCCTGCCCCAAGTTCCTAGGAACAAACAGCTTTTCCCCACACTCGCGTATTTCTACAACTATATATGTCACTTCTTGATATAAATCTCTTTCTGTAGACAAACACATGCAAGCCTCATTGGTTTTGCTTCTCTAGAGAAGCCAACGTCACACGGTAAGCAAATGATTTGAGAAACTGTACTATATAAAGAATGCTGCATCGAGATTGGAGGACTCTTTATTAACAACTTTTAAAAATACACAGATGACACATCCTTGCTTGGTGAAAGTGAAGAAACACTTCCTGATGAAGATCAAAGAACACCGCTCAGTATGGATTATAATTCAATATAAAGAAAACAAAAATCCTCCCAATTGGACCAATTAACAACATCATGATAAAAAAATGAAAAGATCTAAGTTGTCAATATCCTCATTTTACTTAAATCCACAATCAATTCCCATATAAGCAGCACTCAAGAAATCAAATAACACATTGCACTGGATAAATTTGCTGTAAAAAATCTTCAAAATGTTAAAGATCAAAGACATCATCTTGAGGAGTAAGGTGGACCAGCCTTGGCAATTTCAACAGCCTTCTATACATACGAAAGGCAGACAATGAAAAAGTAACTATCAAGGCCTGAGAAGAGTTGATGCATTTGAATTGTGGTGCTGGCAAAGAATGTTAAATGTAGCCTGGACTTCCAAGAAAATCTACAAATCTTACCGAGAGGATCCACCGAGAGGATCCCTGGTGGAGTAACGGTTACATGTGGGGCTGCTGCAGGGTGGGTCAGCAGTTTGAAACTACCAGCCACTCCAAAGGAGAATGTCAATGCTTTCTACTCCAATAAAGAGTTATAGTCTCAGTGTTGGGGCAAGTTGGCTGGAGAAACAAATGCAGTGACATTTATAAATCTAAAAGAAATAGTTCAATCTCATTAAGTAATTATATTTCAAGAAAGTGTTCCAGCCTAGCTCAACTTAAATCTATAAGTTCAATACTAGTCCATAAATTCCCCTTCAGACTCACACAGCCACAAGCCATGATGCAGAATGCAGGAAGATCACAGGCCGGTGGGTGAGAAGTCTTGTGGATCCAAGGTTGGTGGAAGCATGTTAGGACTCAGGCAACCATCAGGATCAGTGGCAGAAATAAATTCTCAACTCCTTATGAAAAGGCCACACTTTCAAGGAAGAACCAGTAGGCTGGATTCCATCCCTACATTTTCATACATCTTCAAGGGGACATAAAATCATCTAAGTACCATACTTGGAAACCCACAGGTGCAATTATACCCATTTATAGAGGGTCACCATGAGTAGGAATCAGCTCCACAGACGCGGGGTTGGTTCTTTGGGTTTACTGGGAAGAAGTACAACCAGAGTGCTACTTAGAACCCAAGATGAACCTTTGTCTTTTGTACTTTGGACACATCAGAAGAGACCTCATTTCAAAATCCATTGTGTTGGGTAAGGTGAAGCTTGGTGAAAATGAGTAAGATCTCAGTGAGGGGCATTGGCCTAGTGGCTATCGCACTGGGTTCAAGAATAACAAACACTGTGAGAGTGACGAGATTAATCTGTATTTTCTTTTGTTGTGCATGGTGTCTGTGTTTCAGAGACAGACTTGGTGGCACATAATAAAGCCGCAATGGTGAATAAAATGAACATTACTGAACCTCACTCTTTAGTACCAGGACTTATTAAACCGTTCTGAAGATTCTAATTTGCATACAACATAATATTGCGAAATCAATAAAATGAAAAGAATCAGTAAACAACTAAAAGTAAAAGAAAGGCATGCCAGGTACAGATCCGATTAACAGTATCTCATCAGATTGAATAGACCTAAAATTAATCATCAAATTGTCACATAATTTTTACAAAAATCTATTTATTCTCCTAATTTACTTTATTAAAGCATGTTAATAGTTTGCAGACCAGCCCCACTAGGCACCACATGCTTTAAGCAGCGCATTTCTTGTTCGTTTGGATAAAGCTAGTACATACTGAGTGCTCGATGGGTTGGTTAAGTGGTGGACTGCTAGTTGAAAAGTGAAACAGGAGGCCGTCCGTCAGCTTCTGTGAAGAATACAGCTTTGGAAATCCTATGAGTTTGTTCTGCTCTGTCACAAGGTTGCTATAAATCAGAATCCAGTAGGTGAGAACCCACTTCTCACCTGCTATATGTCAGAATCCACTTCTACTTCCAGTGGAAGTAGGTGAAAAGTTCTATATAAATAGTTACTAAAATTGTTTCTCAAAGTCCATATCCATTTGGTCTAGTGACAGACACCAAGTCTTGTAGTATTTGTGCAACTCAACATATATAAATGTGTGCATATTTGTGGATATATGTTAAAAAAGTTGTAGACTATTGCAGTAGGAACCAAGATTAAAACTATAATAAACAAAACAAGTAAGTGAGTATTTATTTCTTCGATATTTTTAATATGGCATTATTTAAAGTCTTCTCCTTTGATTTTTTTATATGGCATTATTTTATAGTTACACAAATTTAGTCTTTTCAAAACTTCGACACTATAATTCATTAGCTATCATATATTTTTTATTTTTAGTCCCAGAACAGATATATCAAAAAATATCTCAATGTCAATATCCAACCACTGGATGATACTTTCTTTCACCCTTCCCTGCAGGAATTCAATGAGATAGGGTGAGGTGCAGGCCTGTAAAGGGGGGGAAGTTTTAGTCTCAATTGCTGACATCAATAGGGAATCAGAAGTGTGAATTATGCAGTGCTCTAATGAATGGCTATTTGATATATCCTTTGAGACTCCTACTAAAAGACTGTCCGTTTTTCTCATTTATTTCCTCCAATATCAATTAGTCTTGATAAAGAAGAAAAGCCAAATGTCACATGTGGTGTTTTTCTGGATGACTGAATTGATTTTGGGCTCATGGATGAATTCAATTACATGCACCATTCAGATTTTTCTGTAATTGTAATTTTGTTGGCTCTCCTCACACAATAATGTCTAAATTTCCTAATCTCCTATAAGGTCAAGCTGGAAAAGTGTAGGGTAATTTTTTTAAGTAGTATATGAGTAATACTCAATATCCAATAACAGGCCAAATAAATGCTATTATCCATGCTGCATTTACTTTTTAATATTTACATTAACTGCAGAGTACCCTCCGCTCAAATGTTTTGGTTCTGTAATACCTGAGACTCCAGACACTTGATTTAGAAAATCAAAGCTGTAATTTCTGCTAAGTGTCACATCTTGAATTTTTTCATACTGGAACTTTGTACAAATTAATCAGAAAATCTTGAAACCTGAGTTTAAATCATGAAGTATATAAAAATCTGAAATATCTATCCTAAAGTATATTTTGACTGTACCACACCCCGAAACAGAAGAAACTAGTTATTCTATCTCCAGACATGAAATGTAAATTGGTCAGAGAAGCGTGATCAGAAAGGTAGAAAAAGAAGCAAAGAAAGATTCAGAGAGAAAATAGAGCTACAATGAGCAAGAGCTCTTTCTTGTTATTTATATTCACATATATTGTCTTTGCTTAATGTATGGGAATCCCTGACGATTTATTAATAATTAAACATCGGATAACTAGCCAAAAGGTTAGCAATTCAAACCCACCCAGAGGGAAATGGGAAGTAAATCTATTGGCATTGAGTCAGTTCTGGTTTAGTGCGACCCTCTGTCCAAAGAATTTCTAAGCTATAACCTTTAATCAACACTCACTACCACCACCACTGATGTGTCAGTTTGCTGCACCACAGTGCCTTTCCTGTTGCTGTACTACCGGACGCTATGCTGACAGCATTTCAAATCACTCCTGGTAAATGAGTTGCAGTGAGCCTTTCAAATTCAGAACAGACTGGGACTAAGAAAGAGTCTGTCCACAACTTACAGATGAGCCATTGAAAGATTACAATTAGATTAGCCGTGTACCATTGCCTAACATCGTGTCAGCAAAGCAGCACATCTGTTTGGAAAGCTCTTACTGGGGGTGAGCTGATTCCTCAGAATAGATGCTATCATAATGGCATAGATGGAGAAAAGCTTCCAGGACCGCCTTTTGCTGGTTGTGCAGGGCTCAAAATGGGAAGAAACAATTGCTACAATTTTGCCACAAGCATTTGTTAAAAATTAGAATGTGGTAGGTAAAACATATTGATGTACACAGTATTAATCTAGGAAAATTGGAAGTCTTCAAAAATGAAAAGGAATACATTAAAATTGATATCCTAAGCATTACTGAGCTGAACTACACAAACAAACTAGCCGTTTGCTGTTGTTTCTAGATGCTGCGATCATTACATAATCTGCTGTCAATTTGAGACAATTATGTGTGAAGGGGTGGAGTTTAGCCTGTCAATTAGGCTTGATGACCTCACTAGAAGTCGCTAAGGAGATGAATAGGTTGCTGGAGGTGGGACAAACTCTCACTTCCCTGCAAGACATTCACTCACTCCCTGCAAGACATTCCTGCCGAGAATACAAGTCCTGGAGATGAAGAAGCCCCATGGAAAACCCTGCCAGCACAGAGATGCTTCCACCACCACTGGATTCACAAGACTTCCCACCCACTGGCTGGTGATCTTCCTGCATTCGGCGTCATTGCAGTGTTTCATGAGTCTGAAGAGGATTTTATAGATTGGTTTCAGACATATGGGCTAATATCAGATTTATGGACTTGATCTAGACTGGGCTGGGATGTTTTCTCAATATACAATTGTTCTTGTATATAAATCTCTTTCTTATACACAAATGAGTGTCTATAGATGTGTTTCTCTAGTCTGCCCAGACTGACACAGAAGCCATTGAGTCAGTTCCAACTCGTAGGTTCCCTGTGTTCAACAGAAGGAAGCACGACGTGGTCCTGCACTCGCCTCACAGTTGCTGCTATGCTTGAGCCCATCGTGGCAACCACTGTGTCCCTGTGTTGTTGAGGGCCTTCCTTCTCTTTGCTACCTTCCACTTTATCAAGAATGATGTCCTTCTCCAGGGACGGTCTCTCCTGACTGTATGTCTAAAGTGAATGAGATGAACTCTGTCTAGCCTTGTCTTGAAGGAGCATTCTGGCTACACTTCTTCCAGAGAGATCTGTTTGGTTTTTGGCACCTCATGGTACTTTCAATATTTGTTTCCAGCACCATAGTTCAAATGCACTGTTTTTGCTTCAGTCTTCGTTATTCAATGTCCAAATTTCACATACAGATGAATCAGGTGAACTTGAGTCAGGTGCACCTTAGCCCTCAAAACCACATCCTTGCTTTTCAACATTTAAAGAGGTCTTGAGCAGCAGATTTACGCAATGCAGTGTGTCCTTTGATCTCTTGACTGCTGCTTCCATGGACATTGATTGGGGATCCAAGCAAGAGTAAATCCTTGAACATTTCAGTCGCTTCTCTGTTCATCATCACGATGTTACCAATTGGTCGAATTGTGAGGATTCCAGTCTTCTTTATGTTGAGTTATAATGCACACTGAAGGCTGCAATCTTTGATCTTCAGAAGCAAGTGCTTCTAGTCCTCCTCCCTTTCAGCAAGCCAGGTTGTGTTATTTGCATTATGCTGCTGTTAATAAACGTTCCTTCCATCCTGATGCTGCATTCTTCTTTACAGAATTCAAATTCTGTGATTATTTGGTCAGCATATGGATTGAATAAGTATGGCCCTGTAGTATTGAATATGTATTGGCCATTTTTAAGTTAGGTGATTGGCTCACTCTGCTGGGAATCACTAATGTAAGAAGAATGACTAATTCAAGAGACCGGTCCCTGGGGAAGAGCATCATGCTTGTTCCCAGCATTGCAGCAACTGTGTCAATCCATTGTACCACAAAAAGGCCTTGACATCATATGGTATGAAGTCCTATTCTGCAGGCATGGTCACACAGGAGGTCACCATGAGTCAGAACTCACTTTCAGCAACCAAGAACAAGAATGAAACCAAGTATTTCTCATTAATGACACAGTACAGGAACTAATTATTGCCACGAGATTGGATACACACACTCACACACTCAAATTCTGTAAGGTACTATGAAATATAATTTACATCTTCCAAATAATTCCAGCACGTGAATCCAACTGCTGATCTTCTGTCTTCTGATAATGTTTTATACTATGGCACTGGTACTATAGTTTCTTGAGTTTGATACTAATCTTTGAATTGTTAATGAGCTTGTCTAATAAATAGGAACTAGTTTATTTCTTTATTTCTCACATTTAGCCATCTTGTTTTTTACCTCATTACTCTTCTACTCCTTTCTATTCTTCGTATGGGTATGGGAAGAATACCAATTAAAGGTTAAAGATTTAAGATTTGAATGATGACTTTCCTATTGAAAATTCTGTTACTATGGGCAAATATTTTCCCTCTGAACCTCAAGCAAAGCATGTGTAATAGTTCTATTACGGGATTCTTATGAGGACTCAATTATGTAGTGTATACATGAGTAAATGAATGCAAGCATGTCTTGCAGAGAGGCTGTCTCAAGCGCACAAGAAAATCACCTTACATAAGAGCCTCAGGAATATGTATTCTCAAATCAACTATTAAAATAAGTATTTTAAGGAAGTTTGAGAAAAAAACCAAATGAATAAGTAAATACGAATTAACTCTGGAGTGGTAGAAATAACTGTTCATTTCATTTATTTATTTATGCTTTTCTGTTTCCACAAGTTTCAATAATCAGTGTGAATGTGGTTTATTAGTCATGATAACAACACATATTTCATGAAGAGAAATAAGAACGGACCCCTCATCTTAGGAGATGGTGAAGAAAATGGTAAACGTACATTTAACAGATAACGTTTCAGCCTAGAGAAGAGGAAGATTTGAATTGGCCGCTGTCCTTTGGCTTCTCTTTTTCCGACCGTGAAGACAAGACTGTGAGATCGAGAACTGAGCAGTGAGGGAGGGAACTTGGAAATACGAGGAAGACCAAACCTTCAAACATCTGTTGACAATGTCAGGAACTGAAATAGATATTTCAGATACACTACATTCAAGGATAACATAAATGTGTATGGAGAGGGAGATTTGAGAAATTCTTCCATTAGAGGCTA
>NW_022107431.1:81215337-81216604 GCF_000313985.2 Echinops telfairi | reverse complement strand
TGTTGTTGAGCTGTGTGCATATGTGTAAAAGAATTAGCCACAGCTACACTTTATTACAAAACAACGTTAACATGAACTAAACGGAGTAAAACTTACAGGACGTGATCACAAAATATAGCTATGCAATAAGGCCGAACTGCCCAGAATCAAAAACTGAGATCTGAAACTTTAAGGAGTCCTAAGGAGGTCTGAAATGCCCAGGGGCTCTGCAGGGGGACGTGCGGAGTGCAGACTGTGAAGGTATCATACTACATGGAGACCACCTGGGAAGCTCACGCGAGTTAAAAATCCTGGGCACAGGAATGTGACCTTCTAACAGTTACCTTATCAACTTGTTTTTGTATCATGCCACTGAATTATTTGTATAAAATTGTTCATATATACCACCTGTCTTGTACATCTCCCCTCCGCTTTACCAATCAATTGTCCTTGCTGATACAGGAGCTAACTTGATAAGATACCAATCTAATCAAGACTATTCTGTTTAAATCTGTGCTGGCTTATCTCTGATTCTAGGATAAACACACAATTTCTTAGCCCTTCACCCTTAGGATACCTGGTAATAAGCCCTCACCTTCATCTTTGCCAGAGACAGAATTGCTTTATGCACTCTCTTTTATAAATACATACATACATAGTAAAGCAATACTCCAAAAGTAAGTTTATAAGACAGTGATGATATACTCCTCCTATGATAATTCTAGAAATAAATCTTTTCTCATACTAACAAAATTGTTCTGAGTAAGAGAAGTAGAAACCTAAGTACATTCAAGACTATACCACAGGTTATGTGAACCTTTAATTCCACTTGTTTAAAATAAGTAAACTCTGAAATACACATTTCCAGAGAGAACTGCATGAGGGAGACATAGCTAGAACAATATTTAGTATATATACAATCAGTCTCTCTATCTTCTTCACTGGAAAAAAATCCAAATAGGATGGCCAATAAATGAATTCATTTACCTTTGGTTCTCATGATAGGCTGCAGATAGAAAAGTACATGATACTGATCTGAATAATTATTTTTTGAAAGTGTTTGATTCTTCTGATTCTTTATTGGGACAGATAGAGCTCCCATAAGTTTCATACTTTGGTTAAAATTTAATTTGTTTAAAAATTGGGAAAGCTGGAGTCACAAACACTATAAATACAAATGAAAATCAGTGAACACAACGTAAGTCTAAAAAGAATTATATCGGTATATCTATATTTACATTGACATCTATATGTATATCTATGTCTATTCCTACATCTTTCATCTATA
>NW_022107431.1:81187822-81214610 GCF_000313985.2 Echinops telfairi | reverse complement strand
ATTCTGAAAGCCTATGTGAAAAAGAACTATTCATTCGCTGTGTGTACTAAAGTGGGAAGCCAAAATACAATTTTAAAGTACGTTTTATAGAAGCACGAACAAGGAGACAGAGCCAACGAGCTAATAACACACAGCTCAGTTTATCGGATACTTCTACCTAGAATCTAGAAACTGCTTCGGCTTAATCTCTTTGTGAGTCTTCCCTGGGCTTTAGGAAAACAGCATCAATGCATGATACTAATGTGCTTTTGAGATGCTTCTATCTTTACCCTCTTTTCTCCATCATTTTTCTTGTGGTTACGATAACACATCTCATTAAGCTGTATATTTTCTGGTAAATTTGATTTCCTTGTACTGATAAAATATATGGTGGTTTTCAAGTCAACACTCACAAGAAATCCTATTTTCCAATTCTCATTAAGGGTTTTTAACTATACCTTTGTCACTCATTGTCTCTGCCCTTTTCTTTTCCTTAAAAATGAAGACACCTCTGTGTACTGAGTGTTTGACAGATCATTTAGACAAATAATCCTTAAACAGTGTCTCAGTAAAAGATGTATCAGCTGCCAGAACAATAGTTATTATCATATGTGTATTAACGAAGAGAAAATGCTTCAAATATGTCATGGCACTTTCTTACGAGCTGTTGCCATTAGGTGCTGTCTAGCCAGTAATGACTCATAATGACCCAATAAAACAGAATAAAACACTGTCCTGAACCATCCTCGAAATCATTGCTGAGACTTACACCAGCCCCAGACACACAGTGTTTTGGTTAAGTGCCATCTAAGGGGTTCCATCTCATGTGACCCAATGTACAAAGAACAAACTGCTGCCTCGCCCCCGGTCTCCCCGCAGTTGTCCAAGGGAGCTCCCTGCTGCACCACTATTTCAGTCCAGCTCACGGGTGTCTTCGTCCTTTTCCCTCTGCTCTGCTTTACCAGGCAGGACGTCCTTCTCCAGGCCCAAAGTACATGAATGAAGTCTTGCCACCCTGACTTCTAAGGAGTGTTCTGGCTGTACCTCCTCCAGATTTTCTCATTCTTCTGCCAGGTCATCACATATTCAATACTCTACAGTTGATAGGTTTCCAAAGATATTTGGCCTAATGGCCCCTCCTCAGAAAAAACAAAACACAACTCAGGGCCCCTGACAACGAAAAACGTGTGTAGGCTAGCCCATAATCCGGGATGAAGGTGAAGTGTTTGCTTCTGCAGCCCCCCTGCATCACTCCAGTGCCTCCTAGCAAGCAGTGTCACCCACATGAACACCATGACACAAATCACAGCCAGACAGTTATTAAAAGGTAGAACCAACCTGTAAATCATTATGTTCTACTCGAATCTTCTTAATGAAAGATCACAGTTAATGCTCATCAAAATATGTTCAGTATATTATCTGTACATTAACATTTAGAAACGGAGAACAATATATAAATATGCTAAACTCATAAGCAATATGAATTCAATTGAATGCTGAAATTACAAAGAGGAAAAAGCCTATATATATTAGGGGGAAATATGGAAATATCTGATATAAAGATGAAGATATCTAGCATATAGTATACAAAAGTAATGTTACACATATGTCTTACACTATTGTCCCTGGAGGCACCTTTGCATTTTATATTTTTTCTATTTTAATTCTGAATATGAAAACTGGCCTTGGCCTTAATGTTTTATGATCAATGATGGAGTAAATTATGGGAACATCAATTGCAGATATGACAAAAGTTAAACATAGTTCTGTTGATGATTCAATTAGCTAATCAACATCTTAATAGCAGGTGAATAGATTAAGACCAATAAGTAGTCTCAATTTCTTACTGCTGATTGCTGTGATATTTTAAAGATTTAAATCAATAATTAAGATAATTAAGTCATTCACTGCCAAACTTCTCTGTAGACATTTTTAATTATTGAAATAAATAGTTGGCATGCCTCCATATGACATTTCAGTTACTCAAGATGCAATTCATGTAGCTAGATAATTCACAAGTGGGGGCTGATTATCATAATTATACATGATTTTATACAAAAGGTATGACATACAAGAATATTTGCTTGAGACATGATTATCTACAAAGTGGACCAAATAATACATTAAAAAATATACTAAGGTTATATGAATGTATAGTAGGACTTCTTAAAATTAACTTCTGAAGAAGTTGAATAAGGCACAGTTTAACTCGAATGCAAACAGCCTTTCCATTTTCATGAAACATGTTTATTCATATTCCTTCCTTTATTATCCATCACTACTCTGAGAATTGCAGATAGCCGACAAGACACCCAATGGTGCACTCAATCCATCTGCTCATCCATCAACCTTATGGTGAATGTAAAAAACGAAGTCGTCGCCTTAGGTCACAGAACCAACGATAACATTTGATAAAATTTAATCACTACAATTAAAAACAAACAAACATATTTTACTTGTGCTCAAAAGTCTTGCCTGAAGTTCTTTGCTTCCTTAAAAATTAATCAAACTAAAAAATTTGAGTAATAGATACCATAAAACAATGTCAAATCATGTCTTTCTTTAGACTATTAAGCTTGAAGATAGTGAAAGAAGTTAATTGGATGAATCATAATAATAATGAAAATGTATGAATGTTACATTTTTATAGATTATGGGATTTTTAAAATGTATTAGTAATTGGGAATTAATACATAAATCATATTATTCAATAGTTCAATCACATCCAGCAAAATTGTACATTTGCGACCACAGCCAGTTTTCAAACATTCCTTTTCTAAATGGATGGACTCCTGGACATCGTCTCCCCTTCACCCCACTACCACCAGTCACCCTCCCCACAAAATGTTACTCTACTTGCCATCCCTATAGGTTCATCAATCCTGGGATTCATATACCAAAAAAAGAAAAAACATATAACAGAGCTTCAAGATGACCTAATTCTCCTGAGATACACCCTAATTTGTACAAACAAAAACCAAATAAAACAATGCAAACCGAAAATAAAGAAACTTTTGGAAACCACATCAGGTCTGGAATGCACCATAAGGGGGGATCTACTGACAACGTTTCAACAGTTCAATTCAAATTTATGCCTATGGTCTTCCATACTCAACTCTCTAATGTACTCTCTTTAGTAACCACTCTCCTCCTATCCCTCAATGGTGGCTAGAGGGAGTTCATACTCAACTCTCTAATGTACTCTCTTTAGTAACCACTCTCCTCCTATCCCTCAATGATGGACAGAGGGAGTTCACAGGAGCCTTATTTCCTATGTAGTTCCTCTGGATCTTGGCCTCCCACACCAGATTCTCAGACTTTAGGCTCTGATACTAATCCCCACTTCCACTTTGGATTATATGCCTCACAATCCTTCCTTGATGGACAATCTTGTGCTTCTTTCATGTGGACTTACTTGACATCTCACTTAGAGGGCTGCTCATTTGGAGACAAGCCTGTAAGACCCCAGGCACTATTGTATCTAATACCCAGGCACCATATAATTTCTTCACAACATTTTGCTATAGCACGTCGCCTCTGTGTTCCTTTCCCAAGGGCAAGTATCAAGCAGGGCCTTGATGTAAGAACTAATTGTTCTTAAGTTGGAGCTAAGATTTTGTGTAAGCCCAACACCCTTTCCGGGATCTATGTTTTTGTTGTTCTTTAAATTTATTTTTACTTGGTCATTCACACAAATGTCATGTCATTGCATCATTCAACCACACCAAATAGAATTGTACCATCACTTTTATAATTGATTATAATCACATTTATAATCAATTTATAATCAATAATCAAAAAAAGCATACTATTTCTTCCCAGGTTCCCTGACAGCTTCTCCCTTTTACCGCCTCCCTCTCCTACAACCTCCCCCCATGCCTCAAAATCCTTGCTCTACTTGCTATCCCTATAGGTTCATGAAAACCAGAAAAACCTATGTCACAGCATCAAGAGGGTAACCCCCCCAATGACACAGCACCTCTGAGATACCCCCTAATACGAGCATTATATATAATATATATATATTATTTATGGGAGGGATATGCACACTTTAGAAGTGAAGCACACTAAATCCTGGATGATAATAATTTAAATTGATCCAACACAAGTGGTGTGTCTGGTCTATCTTTGTATCCAGGAAAACCCCTTAAGTCAGTCCTTACTAGTGTATTATCTCAACTTAAAAACATGGAATTGTTCAGATTAAAATTCATGCATATAAATAATTTTTACATTTTACAATACACCTATGTGATTAGGTAAATATAAAATTACAAACATGTCAAGGATTGATTTATAGTAAAAAAGAATACTAGCATATTTTATCAATTATAATATTTGATACCAGATTTATTTCTGGTATAAATAAATAATATAAATAACCTTGAAAAGTGGTTTCTATGTCTATCATTGTAAGATTATGCTTGTTCAATTAACAAATATAATGAAATATTTGCTAATTATTAAAGGTGTTTAAGTATTAGGAATAACACTAAAAGAAGTGCTATCTATTTTCAAATTGATAGTGGATGACATGGATAAGTAAAGATGCATTTAAACAACAACGTTATAACATTATTAAGACTTTTAGTGCAATAGAAAGGTAGTTCACAGAAAGGACACATAATCTCTCTTTTGGGTACCGAGTAAGAACCCCAAAGGAGAGTAACCTCTAAACTGAAACTGAAGGAGAGACAGGATTCATTTAAGGAGAAAGAGAAAGAATAGTCAGGTGGAAGGAACTAAGCTTATAAAATTCCAGAGGAGAAAGAGAGCATAGTGTATTTAAGGAAACAATGAGTATGAACTTCTTCTCTGTCAGTCTGTCAGTCTAGGGTGGCTTGTGTTTTGCTGTGATTCTGGCAACTATGTCACTGTCATTTAAAATACAGCAGGGTCACCCAAGGTGAACAGGTTAAGCACAGTAGCCAGACTAAGAACACACTATGAAAAAGGATTATGCCGTCAAATTCTGGCAAATTCGCCACTGAAAATCTTATGTAAAATAGTGCTATATTTTTCAGATATGATGCCAAAAGAACAGGTCGAAAGGTGCTCAAAACAAGACAAAGGAAGAGCTACCCCCAGGAAGTGCAAACCTCCATTACGACACAGGTGCGGTGAGGCTCGTGACCTTCATTTGCTGATGGGACACGACACAGATTGAGAAGAAAAAACTGCACATCTATTTAAACTAAGACTTGAGTATACAAAGTATGAATCTAGGAAAACTGGAAATAGACAAAAAAGATAGAGAATGCATCACAATCAGTATCCTAGAACTAGTGAGCTGAAATGAACTGATATTGGCCATTTAGAGTAAAGCGTATCATTTGGTTTACTATGCCAGGCAGGATAAATTCAAGAGGAATGGCCTCACATTTATCAGCAAAAGGGATACTTCAAGATTTATTTTGAGATATGATGCTGTATGTGATAAGATAATATCTATATGCTTACAAGTAAATCAATTTAATATAATGATTATTCAGATTTACACACAAATCAATAAAGCTAGTGAGGAAGAAAATGAATAATTTGAAACTGATAGAACACACAATCAGGATGTTTGATAATATTGGCCCACATACATTGTGATGCCTCAAAGGTTAAACTTGTCCTGGGTATATTTGACCTGCTGGTTCCAAAAATAGCACCTATTGATCGCCACCCCCTCTAGTTTTTGAGATACAGCCCATATCCCATATTCCACTCTTCATCTGCTCACCCATAAGTAATCAGGATGTTTCACGTAGTGTTAGTTACCCTGACAGAGAAGTATACGCTTGCCTTATTTAAACTCTTTTGTGCAGTACTAAATATTTAGGTTGAGTTGTATACTTCATATGATGTCCTTAAATCCAAAGAATTTTTTGAATAGTGCAAATCATATAGGAACTTAGAATTTTCCACAACTATCATCTCATATGCATTAAAAGCTGAATAGCAGGAAGTTTCAATTTGTTATCTTAACACGGGGACAGAACACGGTTTCTGTACAATATATAAGAAGAGCTGGTGGCAGAGTGGGCCATGGGTGTGACGGCTAATCACAAAGTCAGCTTTTGGAGGCCGCCGCCTGCTCTGCAAGCGAAAGATGGGACTTCCCGCTCCCATGAAGATCACTTCCTCAGAAACCCACAGGGGAAATTGCACTCTGTCCCATAGGGATGCTATTAGCTATGATCCACTGAGTGGTAGTCAGTTTGGTACAATGACTAGAGATTCAAATGTTCTGAAACCCCAACTAAATCTGTAAGTGTTCAAACAACGTGATTGAAATGACTATGCTCTAGTTTTGGTATAAGATGGCACAACTTCTCCACCTGTGCACAGAAACTCGAGAGAAAAGTTGAAATGTTTCTTATAAAGGAAGCTTGGAGTTAACCTCACCTCTGAAACATTTAACATAAATTATCCATTGGCTTCTATAGATTAAAATATGTTCTGAAGTGTTTGCTGCATAATTTGAAGAAGAAAAATGTGGATCTTTAAAATATTTATGAAAATTGCTATAAAGTCTTACATTTTTAACATTGTAAATTGCTCCCACACCTTCCTGTATGTGCCCTTTCAGTTTTCCTTTTTACTGTACACGCTTCTCAGCTGCATTCTGGCTTTGCTGTGTCTAACTTGTAGTCTCTGAATATATTTCAGAGGCTCCCATGCCAAAGAGAAAAACCTGCTGCCATCTAATTGATTCTAACTCAGAGTGACCCTGTAGGATCATGAAGAGCTACCTTTTGGGTCTTTAAGGTTTGAAATCGTTTAAAGGTTGTCGAGCACTAGGTGGGTTCAAACGACTGACCTCATGATTGGCAGCTCACTGTGTAACCAAATAACCACCATGTGTCCACACCTAGTTTCCCTGAGAGTCCCGTCATACTTAAGTTTTGCAACTATGTCTTACCTTTTTGGTCTTATGCTGTAAATTGTGGGTCTGAATTCTTCTCATATTTAAAACTAGGATAAGTTAAATTATTAAATTAGTATAACTTAATAGCTCAAAATATAGTGGAATACCATATCTGAGAAATTAGAACGCATACAGTTTATCCATGTAATTTTAAGAGTCGGCACCCCAAATAACCCCAGGAACAAGACTAAACACCATCATGTCAAGAAAAATCAATGAGATTGTATGATATAATTATTGGAAATTAGAATATGAGAGATGGAAACAAAGAAGAATAAATTGTAGTTGAAAAACTAGTTTTGGTGAAAAAAAACAACAACAGAAAAGCTGGATATCACATGAACGAGTATTACAAGCCCATGGATTTCTTCATTGCAAATACCCTTTTTAACCCACACAAATGGACTGCTCCACAAGAAGGGCACAGAAATCAAATCGACTGTATCTATGGGAAAATATACTAAATCTATGGGAAAAATACCATGCTCATTACTAATATGATTAATCAATTAATGATTAAGCTCATTACTAATATGATTAATCAATTTCTCATATGTAAGCTCAGTAGGAATCTGAAGAAAACAAATAAGTCCACAAAAGCCAAAAATATGCCCTTGAGCATATTCTATCTACATTTTGAGAATATCTCAAGGAGAGATCAGAATCACTGAACATTAATGACAGTAGACCTGAGAAGCTGCGAGATGATATAAAAAATATCATAATGAAAAAAGAAAACGATCATTAAAAAGACAGAGAAGATAAACAAGATTAAACTGAATGTCAGAAGAGACCCAGAAACTTGCTCTTAATCCTTAAGTAGGTAAGGAAAACAGAGGAATGATGAAGTCAGATGGTTCAGTACCAGGCAGTATTTCCTTCTGTTGTTTGTATACAGGGTCACTCTGAGTTAGAACTGATTCCATGCATCAAATCTGAGAGTTACATACCTGGTGTTGACCTGAGACTATTAAGAGTAAAGGAGTAGAAGTTAGCCTGTCAATCAGGTCACAGCTTGATGACCTTATTTGGAGGCACTAAGGAGACAAATTGCTCACTGAAGGTCAGATGCACTCTCTGATACACATTCCTGTTGACAAACCACATGGTGCTTTGGTGATGAAGTCAGAATCCTGGAGCTGGAGGAGCCACGTGGAAACCCATGCCAGTGCTGAGATGCTAACACTGCCACTGGATCCAAAAGACTTTCCACCCTCTAGACTGATCGTCCTGCATTCAGCATCATTGCATGTGTTGCATGATACTGAAGAGGAATTTATAGACTGGTATCAGACATATGGGCTAATATCAGACTTATGGACTTGATCTGGACTGGGCTGGAATGTTTCCTTAATAAACAATCACTCTTTATATAAAGCTCTTTCTTATACACACAAGTGTCTATGAATTTGTTTCTCTTGTTAACCCAGAATAACACACCTAACAATATATTAATGTTGAAAAAGACAAACGTAAAGTCAGATAGTGGCTCCTGATTATGCTGGAATAGTGGTATAAAGAGAGTGAACTCAAATGAACATAGCTGCTTTGTTACCAAAATAAAGAAAATGGGGAGGGTAAAAATGAATGGTATCAAACAAAAGTAGTGACTGATTTTCAACAGAGTTGTTTAAAGTGATTTTTTTCATAACAATTGAAATATGTATCATAAGTAAGTAAATACTAAACAAATAAATAAAATAATCAGGCACTTAATAGTACATTGGAAGATTCATTTGGTGATCATAGAAAGTAATAAGTAAATGCTTAGAAATAAATGTATTCTACAGGGAATACATTTGTTTCTCAAAAGTTTTGAGAAACAATAATATATGAATGCAGGAGAGGAATGAGATTTTCAATTCTCTCTTTAACTACTTTTCCTATTTGAGCAGCCAAAGCTCAGAGTTTTATGGAGAACTATGACAACTAAGTCAGGGATAAAGAAGAATCACTTGCTGACATTTTTAGATTCAATCTATGATTCTTAATCAAAAATGAAAAGGGATCATTGCAGACAGAAAAATGTCAGGCAAAATATCACGAATAGGAGCACCTCTCCAACTTTTGGCCACAGCAAGATACAATTCTTATTTCTGGGTGCAGGAAGGAAAAACATCACGGAAACAAGGAGAATGTGTGGATGTGGATGTGGATGCGTGCATTTTCAGTGGTGTATATTTCTTTTAAATCACCTTCACTGGAGTGTAACTAACAAACACATACTGCACACATAGAAAGTATAATTTTGACAATGTCGATATGTATATACTCCACGAGAATATATACATTTTAGAAGGTACATATATCCACTAGAATATGTGCATGTGGGTATCCACCCTACAGAAGTTTTCCTGGGGCCTCTTGCATTCACTCCCTCCCATCCCTACTGCCCACTCTAGTGCGGTCATCATTTGTTCTCTGTAGCTCTATCAAGTACTGAGCCAGAGAGAGCTGGGTTGGTATGGAGAAGAGCAGCAGACCAAGAAGGCAAAATGAAAACCACTGTCACGCCTGTCATCATTTGATGGGATAGGACAATCAAGAGAATTTACCAGAGAGAGTGCTATTTCTTGCAGCCTTTCATTTTTTTAAATAGATGTGTGTGTCATAGAAAAGTTAGGAGGATCAATGCAAATATGGGGGACTCTCTACCTTCTGAAGGAACTCTGAACCAGTCTCTTGCAGTATTGTAGACGGGGAAGAAAGGAAAGCAGATGTGAGAAGGGCTGTGAGTAATGTGACAGAGAACTGTCTTTGAGGTGTCCCCTCCTTCCTTTGATAAGAATATCTCAGCACATTGCCTGAGGAAAGCATTTTCCCAAGTAGCCTAATGGAAGTAACCGATTTAGGAATGCAATCATGGATAAAAGGATTTTTTTTTTCTTGGTTGTTGTTTTTTTTTTGATAAAAGGATATTGATATTCAGAGGAGAGAAGGAGATTGAAGTTCCGAACTGTAACATCCTTCACACAATACTGTGAATTCAAAACAGTGTGTGGAGCTTTCCTTTCTGAAATTTTTCCATTGAGGTTACCACAGGGTATTGGCCCAAATGGTTAAACCCATGTTTAGTAACCAAAAGATTGATGGTTAAAATACACCTATACCCAACCAAGCCCACTACCTTTCCAACTTATAGCAACTCTATATAGGGTTTCTTAGGCTATAAATCTTTATGGGAGAAAATAATTTCATCTTTCTACTGAGGAGCTTAGGTATGTGGCTATAGTCAAATGAATCCAATGTTGACAGCAGTATGGCAGCCCTCTGATTGCTCCCAGGGCCAATCGGCAATATGACAGATCTATGAAACAGATTCTGGATTCAGACCAGCAAGAAGAACCAAGCTAGCTTCTGTACAGTGGCAACTTACATAAGACACACTGGGCCACATCCCCAATGAAAGTTCCTTACAATTGTATCAGAGCTGTGATCTTATTCAGGGGTTGGAATCCACCCTAATGTTCCAAAAATTGCTACACTGCTCACAGATGGACTCAAAAAATTGCTACACTGCTCACAGATGGACTCATACTATGGCAGGGAGGTGGGTGTGATCCTACTGCCAAACTGAGAATCCTGGCCCAGCCAACGTGGCACAAAACCTAAATATTACAGTGCACTCCTTATCAACTTGGCATGTATACATCTCTTTATGCCATACATAATCTCCAAACAAACATAATAATAACGTTATTCTTACACCTAATAGGACAAGAAGTACACCAACACTATTTACAGCTTATATTTTATAAATGAACAAGACAAAAATATTTGTTACATGCATACAAGGAACTACTTGCAACTGGTCACATGACCATAGTTGGTATTTAAAACTGGACCACCCATTCTATATTTCCTTTGCTCTCGGCTATTATCTCAGCTATGGTTCTTTGCCTAGTGGAGTAACCCAAACCTTCACTCCAGAAGGTACTGAGCCTTTACTTGTTAAGCCAGAGTTGGTTTGCCATAGTTAACCAGTTACTTTAATCACAGACTTGTTAGTACTTAGACTCAGCCTAAAAAATCTCCTGTATGCAAGGCACATTCTTCTTTGTCTCCAATATGGAATACCAATCCACTCAATGCAGCAATACCCATTGCTGCCTATTGATCCAGAGGTATGAGGAACCCAAAATGGCAAGAAGGTACTCTTGATTTCAAGTTCAATGAAATTAATGCTATATCTCCAGGTGGGAATATTTCTCCCTTCTTTCTTATTTTTTTTTAATCATCTTATTGGGGACTCATACAATTCTTATTCCAATCCATACATACATCCATTGTGTGTTAAGCACATTTGTACATTTGTTGCCCTCATCATTCTGAAAACATTTGCTTTTGACTTGAGTCCTTGATATCAGCTCATTTCCCCCACTCCCTCACCACTTCCCCCTCCCTCATGAACCCTTGATAATTTATATATTATTATTTTGTCATGTCTTACACTGTCCAACGTCTCCCTTCACCCACTTTTCTATTGACCATCCCCCAGGGAGGAGGCTATATATACATCCTTGTAATCTGTTCCCCTTTACTACCCCACCTGCCCTCCACCATCCTGGTATAACCCCTCTCACCACTGGTCTCACCATCTGTCCTGGATTCCCTGTGTTTCCAGTTCCTATCAATACCAGTGTACACCCTCGGGTCTAGCCAGATTGTAAGGTAGGATTGGGATCATGATAATGGGGGGCAGGGAGCATTTAAGAATAAAGTTGTATATTTCATCATTGCTACACTGGCTCATATCACTCATTGGCTCATATCCTCCCCATGACCCTTCTGTAAGGGGATGGCCTGTTGCATACAGATGGGTTTGGGGGTCTCCAGTCAGCACTCCCCATCATTCACAATGATATGATATTTTGTTTTGATGATACCTCATGCCTTCGCCATCTCTTGATCACTCAGGCTGGTGTGCTTCCTCCATGTGGGCTTTGCTGCTTCTGAGCTAGAGGGCCGCTTGTTTACCTTCTAGCCTTTAAGATCCCTTATGTTATATCTTTTGATATCCAGGCACCACCAGCCCTCTTCACCACATTTGCTTATGCACCCATTTGTCTTCAGTGATCGTTTGGGGAAAGTGAGCACACAATGATATGATTTTTTGTTCTTTGATGCCTGATACCTGATCCCTTCAACACCTCGTGATCACACAGACTGGTGTGCTTCTTCCATGTGGGCTTTGTTGCTTCTGAACTAGATGGCCACTTGTTTACCTTCAAGACTTTAAGACCACAGATGCTATATCTCTTGATAGCCAGGCACCATCAGCCCTCTTCACCACATTTGCTTATGCACCTGCTTTGTCTTCAGCGATCCTGTCAGGAAGGTGAGCTTCATGGAATGCCAGTTAATAGAACAAAGTGATCTTGCATTGAGGGAGTACTGGAGTAGAGGCCCAATGACTAACTGCTACCTAATACTAAACCTATAAATATATGCACATAGATCTATTTCCCCATCCATGTAAATATAAATATATTTACATATGTACATGCCTGTATTCAGACCTTTATAAATGCACTTCCTAGTTCTTTCCTCTATTTCCTTTTACTTTCCTCTTGTCCCACTATCATGCACAGCCTTCATTTGGGTTTCAGGAATTCCTCTTGGTTGCATAGCCCTTGATCAATCCCTACCATCCTCTTACACCCTCCTTGCCACTGATTTTGGATCACTTGTTCCCTTGTATCCGGGTTAGTTAATACCAGTTCCTTTCCCTCACCTTCCCCTCTCCTGTTTCCCCTCCGGAACCATCAGTCCCATTGTTTTCTCCTCCAGATTGTTTATCCAGCCCATCGTATCTAGATAGAACTGCAGAGATAATAATCTGCACACAAAAACAAGACAGAGCAAAACAAAGTGACAGAAGAAAATAAAACAACAACAACAAAAAATGACAAAAAAGAAAAGCCTGTAAATAGTTCAAGGTCTGTTTACTGACATTTAGGTGTGTTTTCTGGTTGAGTCTGATGGGGTGCCACACCCTGGCCCCAAAGTCTATTTTTGGTACTCCCTCAGGAATTCCTTGTTCTGCTCCCTTTGCTCTTCTGTTGCATGCCCTTAGTGTTTTCCTTGGTGTGGTGGGGTCAGATCGGGTACATTTCCCACACTGTGTCTACAGTGTTGTCCCATGTAAGGCTATGGGTCAGTGAGGGATGGCGTGTCTCATAGTGGGGCCAGCCATATGGTCCTCTCTGTGTATTGGCTGTTCAGAGTGGGGATATCATCCTCAAGACTTGATGGGACAGGATGTGCTCCACTCTCTCTTCCTCCCCCTTCATCTTCTCCCTTGTGCTCTGATCAGACATGTCCCTCTCCCTGAGCTGCAGCTTCAGTGCTGTCCTCTAAAGTAAATTCTGCTGGGGGGCAGGGGAGCTGCTATCCACGTAGTTGGGATTGGGAGCAGGCCTTCAGACCTCTCTACTGGTTCCCTGCTTCATGCCAACATGTTGCATTCACATCTTGGAACACCAGGTTGAAGTCTGGCCCCTCTTTCCCTGTGGAGGTGTAAACAATACCCTCCCCTTGGGTGGGTTAGTGCCCTGTTCCCCTGCTACCCATTTCTCTCTCTCTCTCTCTCTCTCTCTCTCTCTCTCTCTCTCTCTCTTTTTTTTTTGTTTTGTTTTGTTTCCCTGATCCTTTTTAGTTGGCTACCATATGTATCCCTGGATTTGGTCTAGCCAATCATGCTAACTGGTCCTCGCCTCAGGAATGTTTGTATACAGTAGCTTTTAACCTATGGCCCTTTTGCATTTTTTTAAGCTTACCTCAGCAGACTCATGTTGTACTTGTCCTTTTGTGCTTGGCTTACTTCACTTAACTTAATTTCCTCCAGTTCTTCCCATGCAGCGACATGCTCACTACTCTCTTGGTGAATTCTTTCGATGTACACAGGTGTCTTATCTTCAGTATATCCTACTTGTCTATTTGTGACTCCTCTGTATTTGTATCCTTCCCTATTTCTGATAGCTCATGTATTCCCTGTGCCAAAGTTCTCAGGTTTGTCCCAACTCCCTCATTAATGGCTCTAATAGTTTGGGGTTTTTCCTCAAGATCTGTGATCCACCTTCAGTTTATTCTTGTACATCAAGTGAAGTAAGGGTCTTGCTTCACTTTTCTGAAGGTAGATATCCATTTTTTCCAGCACCATTCATTGAAGAGGTCATCTGCTTCCCATTTGATAGCTTTGGGGCCCTTATCAAAATCAATTGCCTGTATGACGATGTTTTTATTTTGGGGTCTTCAGCTCTTTTCCATTGGTCTAAAACCTGTCGTTATACCAGTACCACACTGTTTTGACCATTGTGGCCATATAATATGTGCTGAAGTCAGGTAGAGCAAGCCCTCCCACTGTGCCCTTCTTAAGGACTTCTCTGCTAATTCTGGGCTTCTTCCCTCTCCATATGAAGTTGGTAATCGGTTTTTCTAATTCTTTGAAGAAGGAAGATGATATTCATCTCTGGATAGCAAACTTATATAGTGCCTTGGGCAGAACTGACATCTTTACTATATTGAGCCTTCCAATCCAAGAGTATGGGATATTCTTCCATTCATCATTCTTGGTTTCTTGTAATAGTGTTCTATAATTTTCCTTGTACAAATCTTTCATTTTGTGCCACTTCTTTATGCAGCTTCTTTGCACCTTCAGGCCCTGCTTGAGTCCCGTCTTATATACACCAATTCCATAAGTTCGTACGAGTCGTCTACTTCAACTATGCTGTCCATTAAGATAAGCACACCCACCTTGTTTCTGTTGATTAAGTCTTGTCACTTGACCCTTACTACCATGCCACCCAATAAATCCCATTGTAGTTAGAAGTCTTAACTCAGTTAGGACAATTCCCACTTGAGAATTACATAAAGTAGAAAAAAATTCCCATTTGGGTTACATAAAATAACAATCATAACAGCCTTCAGAAATGCTGTAGTTCCCTTCACAAATTTGTTTTTTATATTTATGGTGGAAGGTGTCCTTAGGGAATTCCGTATACGTATCTATGGTGTATCATAATAAAACCAGGTAGTAAATTAGGCCCATGGCTACAGAGTCAAGTGAATCCAAGATTGAAAGGCAGTAAGTTAGGATGTTGACAGCTCCCAAGGCTGGCAGAGAATGTAATAGGCCTATGAGGTCAGATATAAGACCTGCACCAATCAGAAGACCTGAGCTGGCTTCTTCACTGTGTCAACTTATATGAGTAGGCCACTCATCTCATGAAATCTCCTTGCAATTACAACAGACATGATCTGATCAAGTGAGTAGTACTCCCCTTTCATTTCCCACAATTGCTTGGCTGTTCATAGCAGACTCCATCCTAAAGTCGATTATATTATGTTCGATTACAGAATTGTGGGAGCTCCAACTGTCAAACTGAGAATTCTGGGCCAGCGTCACATAGACCAATGTCTAAACACACCCAACCATAACTCAAAACAAAATTCACTGTCATCAAGTTTATCTGACTGAGATCGACGCTAAAGGACAGGACAGAACAGCAATGCCCTTTTGGGTTTTTGAGACTAAACCTTTAAAAGAGCTTCTTTTTTCTCCCTAGAAGAGGTTGCTCACCATGCAGTTAGCAACCCACCATGATACCAGAGCTCCCTACTTCCAAAATATCTCAGTCCCAGAAATTCTATGGAGTATAATTCTATGCTGTAATATTTTAGTGCATTAATCCTCAGGCCCTATGGCAGATCGTTTCAGGTTATATTCTGACAAGGTGTATATGTTCTAGATGTTTTCAAGCTGAAAAACTAAAGAAAAAAAAAGGCAAGCCTGAATTACAATATTAAGGCTTTTATGAGGAAAAATTTAATCATCGTATATGCACATGAAAGCTAGAACCTAAGAATTGGTTCACTTCCATTGTGATCAGCAAAATATATTGAAATTGCTTTGGACTGCCGCAAGAAGGGTGCTGGTGGCATGGTGAATTAAAAGTTGGACTACTAACTCCAAGGTCAGCAGCTTAAAACCACCAGTTGTTTTGCAAGAAAGAAGAGGCTGTCTTGTCAGTCTTAGAAACACACAGGGGCAGTTTTATTCTCCCTTATAGGGTTGCCATGAGTCAGAATCCAGTTAATAGCAGTGAGCAGGTCAGAAACACAACCAAATATCTCTTGACGAAGTATACTGAAGATGAGATAGAAGATGAGGCTGAAGATGCCCCTTAGAATCTAAGATGGCAAAACTTCATCTTTGCACATATGTTATTGGGGAAAGTTAGCCCCTGGACAGTGGTATCATACTTAATAAAATGCACACACACACATACAGAAGTTGTGTTGGCACAGTGGCCTGCACAATAGCATAAAAATAAATGTGAGCATGCCTCAGGATTAGAGAGGGTTTTGTTCTGAGTCAATATGAGTCAGAACCAAGTCCTGTATGTAGGCAAACTATTTAATGATGCAGGAAATAAAAAGAATGGTTCTATGTTCAATCACTTCTTAAGGGAGCAGATCATCAAGAGCATATGATATCGAAGAAAGAAGTACAAATAACACGGAAGACATTGTCAAAAAATAAGACTCCAGGTGTTGATTTAATACCAATTAAAATGTTTCAACAAAGGGATTCAACACTTCAGATCTTCCCTCAAATATACCAAGAAATTTGGAAGACAGTCACCTGCCCAACTGACTGGAAGATACTTATATTCATGCAAACTCTAAAGAAATGTGACAATAGAATGAGGAAATTATTGACCAATAGTATTAATATTAATTGCAGATAAGTTTGTACTACAAATACTTCAAAAATAATTGCAGGAATATATCACTAGGGACTGCCAGAAATCAAATCTGGATTCAGAAAATGATGTGGAATAAGGGATATTATTGATGATATCAGATGATGTTGGCTGAAATCAGATAACACCAGATAACATTGTGTTTTATTGGCTTTCCACTGTATGAAGTGTAACAAAATATAGATAGCTTTGCAAAGAATGGGAATTCCTGAACACTTAATTGTATTCTTGTGGGTTTTGTAAACAAGGGGTAGTCTTCCAAATAGAACAAGGAAACATTTCATACTTAAAATCAAGGAAGGTGTTTCAGTGTTATATCCTTTCAACAAAATTATTCTGTCTGTATGATGTTCAAACAGTCTTAGAAGCTAGAGTGTATAAAGAAGAAAGTGGCACCAGGATTACAAAAATACTTATTAATAACCTATGACATGCAGATGACACACCTGCTTGCTGAAAGTGAAAGGATTTAAGTTCTTACTAAATCAAGATACAAAACTACAGTCTACAGTACTGGATTATTCTTCAACATATTGAAAACAAAAGTCATCACAACTGAACTAATAAGCAATATCATGATAAACAAAGAAAATATTGAAATTGTTCAGGATTTCAACGTACTTGAATCCACAGTCAATATCTTTTGGACATAGCAGTCAAGAAAACAAATATTGTATTTCATTAGGGAAATCTGCTGTAAAATATCTGTTTAAACTGTTATAAAGCAAAGGTGTCACCTTAAAGGCTAATACGAAAGGTCAGCAATGATTAAGGGACTTTGGAGAATTGATGCTTTTGAATTATAGCATCTGGTAAATAATACTAAATATACAATTGACAACCAGAAAAAATAATAACTCTTCTTAGAAAAAGTACAGCCAAGAGGATAAGGAAAAGGAGAAAGATCCTGAGATGGGATGACAGTGGCTTCAAGGATGTTCTCAATGTAGCAATAACCGTGAAGATGGTGCAGGACAAGGCAGTATTCAATTCTGCTGGTCATAAGGCCACTAAGAGTCAGAACCAACTTGATGACACTTAAAAACATCAACAACAACATTTTCCGGAGCTTTATGTAACCATATCATAAAATATGTTGTCCTTTTTTCCTCTAACTTCTTTCATTCCACAAAATAATCTTAATTATAGCCCCACATTCACTTTAAGAATGCTAAACTGCTAACATAAAGTCCCAAGAGGGCCAGAAAGGACAGTTGCCCTGAGAAATCTCCCTGGTCATATGGAAAGGCAGGGAGAAGCAGGTTATTTTCAGGAAATAGAGATAAAATAAGATCACATGCATTGAATAGATGGGAACATAGACAAAGAATAGACAGGTGAATGAGTGTGTTAGTCTGGGCTGACTATAGCAACAAATCAAGAGACACTCATATGTGTATAATAAAAGAGCTTTGCATCAAAGAACTGTCTATTCCGAAAACATCCCAGCTCTGTCCAGATCAAGTCGTTAAGTCTGATATTAGCCCATATGTCCATAAGTTCCTCTCTAGACTCAAGCAGCACCTGCAATGATGCTGAATGCAGAAAGATCACCGGCCGGTGGGTGGGTAGTCCTGTAGATCCAATGGCAGTGGACACATCACCAGGGCTCTGGCTGCCATCAGCATGGCTCTATGGCTTCTCAACTGGAAGGTGAAGCAGAGAGAGAGTGTGACCCACAGGAAGAGAAGCACGCCCATAAGGAGGCATCAGGCTGTAACCTCAATGACAGGCTATTCTATGCCCCTTCATTCTTATTTATCAAGTTGACATGAAATTGGGTAACTACCACAAGGGGCAAAGTACAAAGGAGAAGTGTAGACATGAGGTTCCCCCTCAGTATCAAGATATGCAGATAGGGGGCCATCTGCTAGATCTTCCATAATTCTGGCTTGATGGACCAACAAAAGACCCCTTTTGAGTATCTTTATCATAAAGCCTTTGTCAAAGGTTTTTGCAGAAGTTACTCTTTATGTTTATCCCATCGGTTGCAAAACCCAAAGCAATAACAGCTGTGTATGAAAACACCAAATCAAGTATGGTTTTTCCAGTTCAGTCAGACATAACCTTAGTGGATTATCTGTCAGTTTTCCATGTCTCGTCTCTTTGCCGCAAAAGCTGGCTAAAATTCTGTTTTCCTCACTATTAAAATCTTGTGATGAGTTTCCCCAATGACACTAGAAATTAATTAAATTTGTTCTTAGAAAAGTATTTATGCTCTGTACGATGCCAATTGTAAAAGCAAACCTCTCTGACTTAAGCTAGATATTATATGAAATGTGTGTTTTATTTTATAGGGTAAAACACGTAGTACCGTTATGAGAAATGAGGAGAGGGCAGGCATAATTAGCCAGTAATTATTGAAAAAGTTGATAAGACATTCTAAAAACTTTGATATTTAGAGAACAAATAAAAGGTTATGAATAAGAGAAGACAAAATTGTTTATTGAGCAAATAGTAAAGAATGAAAGGAAATGGATTTGATTAATTTTCGCCTTTCAAAATTAGTAGGTCAGCTTAAACATATGCACATTAGCTAGGTAGGCCAATTCTTGCCATTGATCCTAACTCAAAAGACAAGGTGGGTGAGGAAGGATGACATCTCCTCAGTATAAGGATTTCCCAATAAGCAAGCTAAGCAGGAGCTTAGGGCCTGGCCAAACCCAAGGCACTTATTGCCCAGTGGAAAGGCCCATAAAACTCTACTAGACATGGCACAACGTAAAATGAGGGCTACAGTAGAAGGGGATTGGTAGGGTATTAAATGAGTTAATGCCGTTGCACATTTATATATAATAACAGCTATATTTTTCCTTTCATTTCAGACTCATCAGGTATATGCTCACATTCAGTTATTGCTTTTGGACCACACAGTGGAGGCACTATCCTCCTGTCATTTGTGATGTAGCTGGTCCTGCATGAAGCAAACTGCAATGTGTCTTCCGATGAACACATCTTTGTGCTAGTGCCATGCGCCTTCTGATGACTGCTGTTCCTGTTTGGAATCAGCAGCAGTCCAGGGGAATGTGCACACACAGTCTCAAAGACTGAAAAGTGACTGTGTTCAGTCTCTGGGATGGTTTACCACAGTTCTGGCTTTGCAACAGTGAAAGAATTCATATGACATAAGCACTTTTGTCATCCAAGTGACTTTTATGAGGGAAAGGAAAGTTTCAGGTATTACGGTCTACAAAAAGCACACACTATCTGGACAGTGTACGAGGCTGCACGGGGACTGCAGGGGAGCTCACAAAGGAAGATGGCCACATCAGGGGAGCACTGACCAAGACGTGGAAGCATAGAGTAGAACTCCAGAACTCCACGTGAATCCTATCTAGAAGGAGCGTCGAGATGCGATGCAGTCGAGTTCTGAATCAAGTTTTCCCATAAGAAAGAACTGAAAATGGATTAATCCATACTGGACCACCAAGTTTTTACCCTAACCTTGCCTTTTCATACAAAACATTACACAGAAATTTCAAAGTAAATAAGCTCAGAGTTAAATAATATAATTTAAATAAGAAACACACCATTAAAAGAGTTTTTAACAACTACAATATGACCCCTACCTTGAGACGGATGAGGATCTGGATCTGTGGACACGGATGTGGAGAGGAGGTGTGGAGAGATAGAGTCGTTGTTTGGAAGGGGAATCCCCTTCTTCGCCTTTTTTCACCAGGACCTGGCTGGCTTTCCCCGCCCAAAAATCTTTCTAATGTGGTTTGCTGTTGGCGTTTCCTTTAACTGTTTTCTAAAAGAGCTTACTAAATTATCATCAACAATATTGATAGCATGGTTAACCAGTTCCTTTTCATGATGGTTCCTTGAAAAAAAAGTCTTTCTTAGGACCCATGTTTTTATGCAAAAACAGTACTATAAGCCACAAAAAAATAAGAAAATTATAGAAAAACGCTTGGAACACAGCTGCAAAAGGTTTAAGCAACACATATTAACAACTCTAAACCCAAGCAACCGAAGCACAAACTGGTTTGGTTTATAAAAATCACGTGCGTCGGGTCAGATTCCGATGTTTTGTTTGAGCTTAGATGCAAAATTTTCTGGACATTTCACATCAAAATCTGCTTATGTCGAGTACTGATGTGGTCAAGGACCGGGTTCTACTTGTGCTGGACCAGGAGCACAAACCCTGTGTGCAGATACAAGAGCAGGGACTCACCCCAGTCCAAGAGTGCAGGCCCAGCGCGGATCCACAGGTGCATGCCATCACTGCTTAGTGCACAGCTGACCGAAACAGAAGGGAAGCAAAGGGGCTTGTGGCCTGCCTGTGGCTGCCTTTATCCCCACTGGCTGGGGAGGTGTAATGGAGGATATTGGCCAACCTTACTGACTGAGTTTAAGCCCGCACCTGTGTGATATAATATTGCTGGTGCCTAGCATTGGGTGTGGGCCCAGGTTTCCTTTTACCTGGGCCTACTGACTTCTGTCTGAACATGCTCAGTTCTGAATTCCCCATAGGTGCCCCATGAGTGTGCCTGATTTCTTTCCAACCCCTTTATTGTGGCATGGACAGCTAATTCTCCTTTAGCACAGGCGTTAGTGAAGACAAACCCCCTTTGTCCCTAATCTAATAACCTGTCAACTGCACACTTCATTTCAAGACATAAAATGCTTGTGGAGATGTACAAAAAACCCAGAACAAACATTGCACGACAAAGGAATATTATCTGCCTGCTTTGTACGGGAGCACACGTGGTGTAGAAGATACTAATTGCCCTGTGGTTCACACAGGCAGCAGTTTGAAACCACCACCAGCTCTGTGGGAGAAAGACTGGGCTTTCTACTTCCATAGCTACAGTCTCAGAAGCACACAGGGGGTCATTATGAGTTAGTATGGACTCAATAGCTGCAAGTTTGCAAATACTGTTTCTGTGCACTATGCCTGATATGAAGAATAAAATTACATGGTCCAAAACAAGTTTTACTAATTTTGAAATATATATGCTGTATCAATGCCAAAATTATAATTTAGATATTATTTTATAAATCTTACTTGCTTTAAATAAGCAATGATTTTCAATTATGAATTTATTATTATTATTATTTTGACAAGGTAGAACCAAATCTAAAGTGACTTATTTGTTATCCAGGTAAAATGAAATGGCAATGAGGAAGAGGTTTGCAAATATGAAAACTGGCAAATGAAAAAATATTTGTGAACACTAAAGACAATTCCAGTCTTAACTTCCTTAATGAAACAGTGAATTACATGCTGAAACACTTAAATTTAATGTATTCAAATCATCATGTTAAAATCTTTAGTGCTGAAATGATTAATAGCAATACATATAAAAGAATGTATTCCAAATTCGACATTCATTAGTTGCTACGGAGTTTTGATATGTACAGAACGTGTTGTTGTCAGGTGCCATTGAGCGAACTCCAACACACAGCGACACTGGGCACCACAAAATGAAGTGCCATAAGGTCTCGCACCATCCTCCCAATGGTTCCCATGCCTGAGCCCATTATAGCCAAGATGTCCACCCACATCGTTGAAAGTCTTTCTCTTTGTCACTATCGCTCCACTTTACCAAGCATGATGAGACTTTACAAGGGACTGATCTATCCTGACAACATGTCCAAAGTATGTAAGATAAAGTCTTGCCATCCTTGCCTCTAAGGAGCACTCTGGCTCTACTTCCTCCAAGACAAAATTTATCGAATTGTCTGTCTCTTCTAATAGACAAACAATTGTGATAAAGAGAAGGCAAAACTGTTTATCAGAGAATAGTTAAAAATTTAATATTTGGTTATATTTTGTCTTTCAAAGAGAAAATTGAAGTAAAAAGTACTACTGAGTTTGAAAGTGAAACCGTTTCATAATTTGAAATAGTCAGATCTGCAGACCCCTTAAATAACCCAAGTGAATTCTTGCTTTGTGCAACTATTTTTCTTCCAAGTGATGGTCAACATCACCATGGAGCATTTGAAAATTCATGTCAAAAAGTTCTGGATGGCAATGAAAATGTTTTTCTAGGGCACAGAGCTAATGGTGACAATCAGAGGAAAAAGCTTAGGTGTGAGCCCCATCAGTTAACTCTGTATATTGTTTTTTTTTTTTACAAAGTATTCAATCCTGAATTAATTAATTACTTCTCAATTTGCTATTGTTAGATTTAACAATTTATATAACTCAAATATGATTACAAAATTAGAGCAATTAAATTCACAGACACTTATATTGTTATATTTCAAACAATGACACGATCTTGCCTTAACTCATAAACTGGAAACAAAGCAATGAAGAATGTCAGTACGGACAAACCATTGTGCAAAGTGGTACTGATGGTATTAAAACGATTGCCCAAATTGGACTCCCTTTTACGGAAGAAATGGAGTGTCTGGATCCCCACAAAATGAAAACATGGGGGATTACTTGCATTATTTGCTTAGACCTATTTTCAATAGTTTAGAATAAATATTCCTAATCAGCTTAGGTTTCAGAGAAAATTCTTTCACCATATGCTGTCGAGTTGGTAATATTCTATTACTCAATGAACTTCTTGTTTTTATGTCTAACAGAGTAATAAGGTTTCTTCTATGACAATATCTTTGTGAGATACAATTTATCTGTAAAATTCACACGATTTAGATGTACAAATTAATGTTTTAAATATAAATTGACATGAACATGCTGTCATTAAAACAGCCTAATTTTAGAAACATCATCTCCAAAAAGAAATCTGGTGGGACTGTGGGTTGTTTGATTACTAATTGCAAAGATGTTGGTTCAAACTTACTGGCTCCCCCATGGGAAAAACATGAGGTCTGCTTTGATAAAAATTTATAATCCAGAAAACCATGTATAGGGTTGCTATGATCTTCCTTCAACAGCATGACAGTGGATATCATTCCAAAATAAGTCTTGCCCCCATTATCAGTTATAATCCATTTTATTCTACATACCATAAGACCCAGGCAGTGACAAAACTAACTCATATAAATAGATTTGGTACATGTGGGCTTTTTGTTGTTGTTATTGTTTCCTGAGTTGCATTTGGTAATCCCTTCCATATGACTTCCTTTTCTCATCAATAATAAAACCAATCCCAAACCACTGCAATTGTGGATCGCGACTCACAGCATCCCAATAGGACAGAGTAGAACTGCCATTTTGTCTTTCCAAGAGGAAACCTATGACAAGGATCTATATGTGACCTCCTCCCTGGGGGCCGGACAACAGAAAAGTGGGTGAAGGGAGATGTCGGACAGGGCAAGATATGACAAAATAATAATGTATAAATTATCAAGGGCTCATGAGGGAGGGGGGAGGGGGAAGGGAGAGGGAAAAATGAGGACCTGATGCCGGGGGCTTAAGTGGAGAGCAAATGTTTTGAGAATGATGAGGGCAATGAATGTACAAATGTGCTTTACACGATTGATGTATGTATGGATTGTGATGAGAGTCCTATGAGCCCCTAATAAAACTATTAAAAAAAAGAAGATTTAAAAAAAAAAAAAAGACTTTACCAGAGCAGAGGGTCCAATCTCTCTCCTTGGAGCAGTGGCTGGTAAGTTCAAAAGGCTGACCTTGCAGCTTGTAGTAAAACGCAGACCCCACTATGACACCAGTTTCTCATCAGTACTAACAATAGTAATATTTCTACAAGATAAGAGTAACTTCTATGATGGAGAGCAGGGATCCTCTAATCAGTTCATGAACATGCTATAAATTTCAGAATTGCCTTTCCCCAAATATTTGTTGGGACATATTCTATGTTGGGAACCTAATTTCTATTCCTATGGATGTTATATTGCTTTGAAATTGGACTTTCACTCATGTTTACTAGATCATAGCCAAGTAGTATGGGCTTAAATCCAATCTCAAGAAAGTACTTAGTAGACTCAGACACACACAGAAGGATGGCATGTGCCACGTGAAGACAGACTAAAAACCACCTGCAATGCTTTAGGCTACCCACCAGGAAAAATCAAAGCAAGATCCTGACTTGAACTTTTGACCTTCAGAATGATAAGATATAAATACAGTATCTTGTTCGTTAAGCTCGCACTTGTGATATTTCTAAGATAGAAGTACTAGGTAACTAAGAAACCATCATTCATTATTCACTATAAATTAAAACCAACAATTTATTAATAGAACTGTTAGGTAGCAGGGTAGGGGCAGGGGTTGTCTCTCCCCGTGCCTGAAGGTCCCCATAGAGGGGAGCCTTGACACCTATAAAGACTTTAACTGGGCATGCTCTAATTCAAGGCCCCCGAGCCAGGTGGGCGGTACACCTGGGCAGCCCAAACTATGCCCAGGTAGACTAAATTCAGTCAACGGGGCAACCAATACCTTCGACGACACCTCCCCAGACAGATTGAACTACATCGGCTGCGGGACTGCTGGCCCTTTGGCCCCTCTGCTTTCTCCCCTGCTGCTCCTGCATCTGCTCAGCCATGCCACTGCCTCCTGGCTTCAGGTCATCACGGGTGGGCACGCAGTCCCACGAGGTTGCACGTAGTGAGTCCCAGTGTGGCTTATGCGCAGTTTGGCACGCTTCCCTAAAATAGTGTGTACTCTTTTGAGACTGTAAAACCTGATGCTTCTCCTTTCCTTTGTAAAAATCCACTCGGATCACAAACCAGACTTCGGCATGAATTCTTTCTCATGCAAAGCCCAGAATGGAGGTATTTCACCACCTGAGAAATCTAACAGAATCAAAATCAGAAAAACCTACTGCCATACAAATAACTGTGACTCATAGCAACCCATATAGGGTTTTTAGACTGTAAATCTTTATTGGAGAAGAAAGCTTTATCTCTCAGCATCTGTATATTTAGAAGCCTGAAACCGAAAATCAAATGCAACTGTAAATCTTCTGTGCAAGTTACCCTGAGGTTAGTGAACCTGGAGCTGAATTTCACAATTATAATCTATCAGAATTAATTGCGGGATCCACCACTTTGAGCAAATGCTGACTAGCAGCCATTAGAAAATTTTGAAATAAACACTCAACTTCTTCTGGCTAAAAGTAAGCTATCCTGATTTGGAAACTTTACAAACCACAACATTGAATAATAATATAGTTTGGCATTTTGCACAGATACTTTTAGTGTTAAAGATCTATTATCTAGTCAAGTATTATCATTAAGAGTATTTACTTTTAATATCAAGTCTATTTTAAATGACCTTTTCTGCTGCATTATTGTCATGCAAAATAAGTACATCTTGCTATGTAAATGCAAAATAACTTAGCCTTTATTTTTTTAAAGAGCATTGATTTTAAATGGCAGTACAGTTACTTACATTTATAAGAGTGAAAAATAGTTTGATGGCACTTTTATTTCTATAAGTAATTGCTATAATTCATATCCTCTATCTCACCTCCTTTTGATAAACAAATGGATGGTTGATTTTTTTAAACTAGTTTACTTTCAAATAGATGCCTACATGAAGAATGTTACACATATGAAATTTTGGATGTTTATAGACATAAGCAATGGCTTGAAATAATGAGAGAAACCAAAATATTAAAAATATTCATGCTCAGTACAAATCCATAATATGGGTAAAATGTTGTGTCATTTGAATGCAACATTTATAAAATGTGATTATCAAAATAGCATATTTATCTTAAATACTTGAACGTTCAGTTGTAGGCTCTCACATGCTTAACTTAACCTCCAAACTCTCAACATAGACATACAGCTTATGATTTATATTCTCTGAATTTGTCCATCTTCTCCAGAACCACCTGTTTCTGTATCTTTTCTCACTTGCACATGTGTGCTCCACACATCCATTAGTACTATTTGTTTTTGTCTGGCCAAATCAATAAACCCCCACCCCATGCGGAGCTGATCAGAGTTGGCTGATGCAATTCTCTCTGGACCTTGCACTCAGCCACGTGCGCGCTCTACCAGGAACTAGGAAGTGCTCCCTTACCTGGCTAGGGGCTCGGAGGTGCCCGTGTCCACCACTCACCAGAAGCCTTCCTCGACCTGGCTAGGGGCGCTGAGGTGCCCGTGTCCACCACTCACCAGCAGCCTTCCTCACCTGGCTAGGGACGCGGAAATGCCTGCGTCCACCACTCACCAGCAGCCTTCCTCAGACGTGTCTGCGCCCACCAATCCTGGACGGGCACCTTTGGCCAGGGAT
>NW_022107431.1:81163964-81187722 GCF_000313985.2 Echinops telfairi | reverse complement strand
AGGGATTCAGGCGCGCCTGCTTCACCAATCCCTGGCAGACACCCCTGCCTAGTCAGGGAGCCTCACATGACTGTGCCTTCCAATCCCTGACCACCTCACTAGATACGGGCCCAGGGCCCGCCCAGCCACATGTCTCCCGGCAATAAAAAGGTCACTCCTATAGCCCGAGACTCGACGCCCTCAGCCCGGATGCTGTGGAGCACGGGACTTCGCCCAGGCTGGGTTTTCCTCTCCAATAAAGCCTGTTTGCCAAAATTCGGCTGATTCGGTTTCTGGCGCCTCTCGACTACCTTACAGTTACCATGTACTCTCATACAGTATAGTCATGGTAATTGTTGTAGTTAGAGACACTCAAAATTTAAGCAATATATGATTATTTCTAATAGTGTGAGAGATTAGTGTACTACACTTTTGAAATTATTATGTCTTGTAGGACCTTTGCTTTTAAATTTAATATTCAAAGTTTGCCTTTTGCTTTATTTTACGTTACTCTCAATATATTATTTATCATAATTCATGGGATGTTTAGTTTTCTTATTTATAAATAATGTGGATGTAGAGCCTTTTGTTTTCTAGTAATGTTGAGGATTTGAATTTTATTTATTTTTCATTTGTCTTATTGTTCTGTTTATTTTCTTTATTTTTTTTATTATTGTTCTATTTCATTTTAAATAACCAGGTTATTTCTTCCCTTCACAACCCACTTCAGATTATGAATGCTTTTAAGGGGAAGGTGGGGGAAAGGAAGGGATGTTAACACACCCAGGGACAAGGGAACAACAGGTGATCCAAATCGGTGGTGAAGAGGGTTTAAAATAAGGTGACCAGACATCCCACTTTTGGCGGGACAGTCCCGATTTTTAACAATTTTTCCCAATTCCCACGGCGTTTTAAAAAAGTCCCGATTTTTGGAAAGAATACACAACAAGCTAGGGTATATGGTTTTTGGCTGCCATGTGGCTGTTTTGCCAGGATATGAGTTTTATCAATGGTGTCCCGCTTTACCAATATTAAAATCTGGTCAACTTAGTGTAAAAGATCTGGTAGGGCTTGATCAAGGACAAAGTAATGAAGACTGAGCATGATAGTGGGACAAAAGGAACTTAAAAGGAAATAGAAGAAAGAAGTGGAGGCAAAGGGCATTTATAGAGGTCTAAATACATGCATGTGCATATGTAAATATAATTTTATATAATTATGGGGAAATAGATTTGTGTGCAGAAAGTTATAGGTTTAGTATGAAGTTAGCAGATGGGCATTGGGCCTCCACTTAAGTACTCCCTCATTGCAAGAACACTTTGTTCTATTAACCTTGAATTCCACGATGCTCACCTTCCCAACTAGATCACTGAAGACAAATATGTGTATAAGCAAATGTGGTGAAGAGGGCTGATGGTGCCCGGCTATCAAAAAATATAGTGTCTGGGGTCTTAAAGGCTTGAAGGCAAACAAGTGGCCATCTAGCTCAGAAGCAACAAAGCTCACATAGAAGGAGCACACCAGCCTGTGTGATCACCAGGTGTTGAAGGGGCCAGGTGTAAGGCATCAAAGAACAACAACAAAAAAATCATACCATTGTGAATGAGGGGCATTGCAGATTGGGGACCCAAAGCCCATCTGTAGGCAACTGGACGTCCCTTACAGAAGGGTCCCAGGCAGGAGACGAGCCAGTCAGGGTAGAGTATAGCAACAATGAAACACACAACTTTCCTCTAGTTCTTTAATGCTTCCTCCCCCTCCCGCCCAACCTCCACCCACTATCATGATCCCAATACTAACTTTGAAATCCAGCTAGACCAGAGGATGTACACTGGTACAGAGAGGAACTGGAAACACAGGGAATCCAGGACAGATGATCCCTTCAGGACCAGTCGTGAGAGTTGTGATACTTCAAGGGTGGAGGGAAGGTTGGGTAGTAGGGGAAACCGGATCTACATATAACCTCCTCCCTGGGGTACGGACAACAGAAAAGTGGGTGAAGGGAGACATTGGACGGTGTAAGATATGACAAAAACTAATTTATAAATTATCAAGTGTTTGTGGGCTGGGGGTGGGGAGGGAGGGACAAAAATGAGGAGCTGATACCAAGGGCTCAAGTAGAAGGCAAATATTTTGAGAATGATGAGGACAACAAATGTACAAATATGCTTGACACAATGGATGGATGGATGGATTGTGATAAGAGTTGTATGAGCACCCAATAAAATTATTTAAAAATAAAGCATTTAGAAATCTTGATAATTACTAGTTTAAAGAAAATATGCTGATTATTATAACCTTATAGTAGATTGCTATAAATTACTATACTATGCTATACACCATCACTATAAGGTGATAGTAAAATAAATTTTATTCCCCTAATTTTTTACGTTCTTTGTGCTAGTCTGGGTCAACTAGAGAAACAAATTCATTGGCACTCTTATATGTGTGGAAGAGAGAACTTTCTATCAAAGAGTAATTGTACATTAAGAAAACACTGCAGCCCAGTCCAGGTCAAGTCCATAAGTCTTATATTAGCCTATATCTCGGAAACCAGTCTATAAATACTTCTTCAGATTTATGCAACACATTCAATGATGCAAAATGCAGGAAGATCACAGGCCAGTGGGTGGAAAGTCTCATGGCTCCAGTGGCAGTGGAATTATCTTAGTGCTCGCATGGGACTCCGTGTGGCTTGTCCACAGGAATGTGAAACAGAGAGAGAGAGAGTATCCCACTTCTAAGGAGGAAGACAGGAGTTCCCAGAATCCTCAGGAGAAGGCCATGCCCATAAAAAGACATCATTGGCTGTGGACTGATTGACAGTAACTCATGGCATACCCATTTAAATGTTTCAACAAGCTGGGAAGCATTGAAAGCACTTGATTCTCTATCCAAAGAAAATTATAAGACAGCTTGCTAGACTGGGAAAGATTCATATTTGTTTTTATTCCCAAGAAATGCTGCCCAACACAATGTAGACAGTATCAAGAAATATCATCAATATCACATACAAATAAAACTTTGCTGAAGATAATTCAAAACTGAGGTACAACATTACATTCACAGGGAGTTTCCAGGAATTTAAACTGGATTCAAAAGAGAACATAGCACAAAGGATATTATTGTAGACAGAAGATATAGCTTAACTTAAGGCAGAGAATAACAGAATGAGTTTTATGTGTGTGATATTGGCTATGCAAAAGCAATTGACTGGGTATAATAACAAACACTGAAAAGAATTGGAATTCTCAAACATTTCATTGTATTCGCGTAGCACCAGTACATAGATCAGTATGATGTCATTAGAATAGAACAAGAGAATACTTGGTTTAAAATTCAGAAAGGATTGTGTCAGCTTATTATCCTTTTGCCATATTAACACAATCTATATGCTAAGCAAATAATCTAACAAGCTGTATGGCGTGAAGTTTGCAGCAAGGACATTGGAGGAAGCTTATTAGCAATATGCAGATGATACAATCTTGACTTGAAGCACCTGCTGATGCAAACCAAAGACTGCAGCCATCATTATTGCTTGCAATTCAATGTAAAGAAGACCCAAATCCTCACAATTGGGTCAATAAAAAAATGGAGAAAAGATTGAATTTGTCAAGTATTTCACTATTGGATGCACAATCAACACTTATGAAAACAGCATTCAACCAATTAGACAACATGTTTCTCTGGGAAAATATGCTACACAAGACTTGTTTGAATTATCAAACAGAAAGGACATCACTGTTGAAGATAAATTCTGGACATCACTATGAGGAATAAGGTGTGCTGTGACCCAAGGCTTGATATTTTCAGTCTACTCATATGCAGATGAAAGTTGAACAACGAATAAGGAATATCCCAGAATAACGTGTTTCAGGGATAGTGTTCGTTAGGAATAATGAATGGACTGAGGACTGATAGCAGGACAAACAAATCTGGTTTTGGAGAAGTGCAGCCAGAAGACTCTTGTGAATGGAAGATGGTGAGACTTTGTTTCATGTGTTTTGAACCTAATATCAGGAGGTACCAATTCCTTATACAGGAGATCAGGTTTGGTAAAGTAGAAGGCCAGTGAAGAAGAGAAAGACACTCACGGAAATGGATGGACTGAATGGATGCAGCAACAGGTTCAAGTGCAACAATAACTGTGAGGAGGCAGCATTTCCTTCTGTCCTACTTAGGGTTGCTCTCAGTCAAAAGTGACTCCATGGCACCCAACAACAACAACAGCAATATTGTTCACATTAACTAATGCATGACTGTATTTAATGGCTTTTCAAGATTTTACAAGAAAAATAAGCATGCTTTTCTTCAACTCAATCCTGATGAAATGTATTAATAAAATTCTGAGTATTACATATTTTTACTTCAAAAATAATCCCATATGCCCATTAATTATTTCTTTAAGCCCTGGTGGTGTGGTGATGTAGGGGTTAAGTGTTGGGCTATGATCCACTTTGTCAGCAGTTCAAAACCACCAGCAGCTCAGCAGGAGAAAGACTGGGCTTTCTACTCCTGTAAACAGGGACAGTCTGGGCAACCCACAGGGGCTCACTATGAATCAGTATTGACTAGATGGCAGTGAGTTTGGGTTTTTGGTTTAATGGATTTTATGTCAAATTTACATAAATATCTCAATATGAGGCACCAATCTAAATTTAATAAATTGATTTGAATTTTTCATTGCTTAAGATACTAGCTGTTCAAGGACGTGTGACCACTGCCAGGCATCCTCAAACTATGGCCCAGGGCCACATGCGGCCCGCCAAGGACATTTATCCAGCCCGCCGGGTGTTTTTGCCCCATTTGTTTTTTTACTTCAAAATAAGATATGTGCAGTGTGCAAAGGAATTTGCTCATAGTTTTTTTTAAAACTATAGTCCAGCCCTCCAACGGGTCTGAGGGACAGTGAACTGGCCCCCTTTTTAGAAGTTTGAGGACCCCTCTTGCAGACTGTGTAACAGAGCTTTTTAGGGGGAAGTGGTTTTCATTTCTTTATTACTGTTGTTGGCAGATTTATTTTGGAAATATTTGGAATTTCTCAGTTATCCTGGCAGATCTTACTTCTCTATCGAAGTGCTCATTTTATCATGTTATAGACAATTCCTTGTGCTAACCCTGTTTATGACTAACAGGATAGTGTCTGGGACTTTTTGTGCTTTTAAAAATATTTCAAAGGATATGTGAAAGAAGTAAAAAATGAAAAAGAAAATGATACCAATCTCTTATTTCTCTTAGGAAACTTAAAGTTCTCGATGTTCCGAGATTTGTTAAGATCCTTTCATTTGTGGACTAAGGACTGGAAACCTGTACTTCTGACAGAGGTCAGGTACCTCCTAGGTCAGCAGTTTGAAACCAGCAACCACTGTGCTTGTGAAAGTGGAAGCTCTCTGCTTTCAGATTGACGGGCTTGGAAACTCAGAGGGGCATTTCTACTGTCCAAGGTCATTCCTGCTGTTTGCAGGGCCACTATAAACGATAACTGACCCAAAAGCATAGTGTTTTGTGGTTGTTGTTTGTTTGTTTTACTGAAGGTTGAGGAACCCTGGTGGCAATGCTGGGTAAGTGCTGGACTGTTGACCATAAAGGGTGAAGCTTAAACCCACCAGCTACTCTGTGACAGAAAGGTGAAGCTGTTCATTCCTGAAAAGAAGTACAAAGCCTTGGAAACCTTCTAGAGGGCTGTGAAAAGTTGGGATTGACTCAATAACAGTTGATTTTTATTTTTAAGCTAAATGAAGAGGAAGCATTAATTTAAAAAATTTTGTACAATTAAATGGACAGAGATCATATGATTTACCAATTCCATTTATAAAATAGTTTAGTTTTTTTATGGTTTTCTTAAATTTAGACAGCCAAACCCCTTTAAATTATTGAAAGAATACAGTTAGTAGTTATTTTTTTAAATGAGAAAGAATATAAGTAGGTTATGAAAAATATATGCCTATATATGTATGTGCCAAACCATTACTTTATGCTGTTTACTGAAAATTCATGTAATTTCTCATTATTAATGAAACTATAAATCTCCTTTCATTCCAGCAGCAGAATGATTGTCATCAATCTTAATAAACTATCAAAGACCACTTACCCTTGTAAATGTTTGTAGTTTAATAAAAGTAGAAATTCAATCCCCTAAACACCATATGCTTTTCTCATAAGGTATAAGAATGGATAAATCTTAAAAGATAAGTATTTTTATATGATACAAAAATATAGTTGAACATTCATACACTGACATTTCTTAAAATATAAGACTATACCATTTAAAAAATAAATCTATCTATATATAAAAAATACATTTAAATAAGTCCTATTTAATTGTGTGTTTTTCATTGTGTTAGTTTATAATATCCATAGTTAATTTACTGAAAATAGCTTTCTGTTTTATTTGTCTTTCCAAAGCAACTTGGAGCCCCACCGTAACTTTACCCACCATCATTGAGTCCAAATATAAAATATCAGCTATATAGTAAATGCCAAGTAGGTGAATGGATAAATAAAAAGCTATTAAAGCAATTGGATATCATTCACTTTAAGGCTAAAGTAAATTTACATTTACTTTAATGATGAACATGTGTTGTTGTTGCTATTGTCAGGTGCCATTAAATCAGTTCCCACCCATAGCAATCCTAAGAATGAAACATATTGCTCAGTCCTGAGCCATCCTCCCAATTGTACTTGAGCTCATTTTTGCAGCCACTGTGTCACTTTATTTTATGAGGAACTTCCTCTATTTCACTGCCCCTGTAATTTACTAAGCATGATGTCCTCTGCAGGGACTCGTCTCCCTTGACAACGTGTCCAAGTATATGAAACGAAGTCTTTCCATTATTGTTTCATAAGATCTTTCTGGCTATACTTCTTCAAGACAGTTTTGTTTATCCTTTCAGCAGTCCATGGTACATGAAATATTTTTCTTCAGCCCCACAATTCAAATACACCAACTCTTCTTCATTCTTCTTTATTTAAAGTGTAATTTTCACATTCCTATTAGGCAATTGGAAATACCATGGCTTGGATCAGGCACACTTTAGACCTCAACAGCCTTGCTTTTCAATAATCTAAAGAGATCTTTTGAAGTGGAGTTACCCAAGCAAAGACTTCTTTGGGTCTCCCGACTGCTAATTCCATGAGTGTTGATTGTGGGTCCAAGCAGTACAAAATCCTTGGCAATATCAAACATTTTTCCATTAATCATGATGTTACTTATTAGTCCAGTTATGAGCATTTTGTGTTCTTTACATTGAGCTGTAATAAATTCTAAGTGCTGCAATCCTTGCTCTTGATCAACAAGTGCTTCAAATCCCCCTCACTTTCAGCAAGTTAGGTTGTATTATTTGCACATTACAGGTGGTTAATGAGCCTTCCTCCAATCCTGATATTACATTCTTCATTATAACCAGTTTCTCTGATTATTTGTTCAGTGTACAGATTAGATCAGTACAATGAGAGGATACTACACTGTAACACACCTTTCCTGATTTAAATCATGCAGTATTTCTTTGTTCATTTTATACCAGTGCCTCTTCATTCATGCACAAATTCCCATTCTTCTCAAGGGTTCCATAGTTTGTTATGATCCACAGAGTCAAATGCCTTGGCATAGTCAGTAAAACTCAAATAAATATCTTTCTGGTATTCTCTGCGTTGAGTCAAGATCCATTTGACATCAACAATGTAAACCCTTTTCCATGTCCTCTTCTGAATCCTGTCTGAACCTCTGTTAGCTGCCTGTCAATGTACTGCTGCAAAAATTTTTGGATGATGTTCAGCAAAATTTTATTGGCATGTGCTATAATTGATATTGTTCTGTAGTTTGAGCATTCTGTTCGTTCACTTTTCTTTGGAAGGTGTTGAAATATTGATCTCTCCTTATCTCTTGGTCAAGGAGCTGTCTCAAATTTCCTGGCATAGATGAGTGAGTGATTCCAGTGCTTCATCAGCTTGTTGAAATATTTCTATTAGTATATCGTCATTTCCCATATTCTTGATTTTGGCTAATGCTTTCAGTGCAGCTTGAGCTTCTTCTTTCAATAATATTGGTTCTTGCTCATATACTCCGGTGATAGTTAGGTTTATTGTGCCAACCTGGTCAATAGGAACATGTGGGATTAATAAGGTCACAGTCTGACTGGAGGGCAAAGAGATAAATGGCTCTGCAAGGCCTGCCCTACTCTCTCTTGTTCTCTGGTGATCTGAGCATGCTGGAGTGTGCTCCTGCTTCAGCTAGTTCTCTATCTCAACCTGGGAGCTACACTACCTATGGGCCAGGCCAATCCCTGTATTATTTTGCTGGAGCTTGAGGCTCCTTTGAAACCTGTTTCACCACACTGCTGGTGCATACATCGCTTGAGCTTGAGGCTGGTGGATCCTGTCACCTTGCATTGCTTGTGTTTGATATTCCATCAGGCCTGCTTCACTAAGCTCCTGAGCTACTGACTGTTGGTGTCCCACCCTACTGTTTGCTGCCTGTGGGCAGACTCTGATTGCCTTGTTCAAGAGAGTACTCTGCTATCTGCTACCTTGACCTTGGACCTGGTAGCCCATGTGAATTGAAGGACTTCCAATATATTAACTGTTTCACAAAGTGAATTGAACTGAACCCTCTGTCTGCTGTGTGGAATAATTAGCTGCTATATTCCTTCTCACTGTATAAACCCATTATTTTATACATATAAAAATCATGTGTCCTGGTTTTGTTTCTTTCTTTCTTTTTTTTTTATAGCAAAAGGGAAGAAATTTATTGGAGCCCATATGGGAAACCCCTACTGTGTCGTCATGCCCAGCAAAGGGTCACACCATTCACTGTACCCCCATGTCCCAGAGGGACTCCCCTTGAGCCGAGCCCCAAAGCCTGGTTTTGTTTCTCTAGAGAACCCTGCCTAACACAGCTACCTTCTGAAATGGTGGGCTGTTGACTCATCACTTTTGATACAGTGATTTTTTGTATTTTTCCATCTTTTTTTATGCTTCCTGCATCATTCAATGTTTTGCCCAGAGATTCTTTCAATTTAGCAACTTGAGGGTTGCTATATTGACAGCCCTTTTTCCCCATTTAAGATATGCTGAGTGTGTTCTTACTTTTTGGTTTTCTAATTCCAAATCTTTACACATTTCTTAATATTTGGCTTTGTCTTCTTGAGCTGCCCTTTGACATATTCTGTTAAGTTCATTGACTTCATCATTTTTTTTCCCCATTTGCTTTAGCTACTCTATAATTAAGAGCAAGCATCCACTTTGACGTTTTCTTTCTGGCATCCACTTTGACGTTTTCTTTCATATATTTTTAATAACCCTTTATTATCTTGATGAATTTTGTTCTTGATGTCCTCCACCACTCATCAGGTCTTCTGTCATTAGTGTCTAATGCAGCAAACAAGTTCTTGAGGTGTTCTTAAAATTCAGGTCAGATAGAGTCAAGGTTATATTTTTGCTCTCATTACTTTGTTTTAATTCTCTTCTGCTTCAAGCTGAACTTACATATTGATGGTCTGTTCCACAGTCAGCCCCTGGCCTGGTTTTAGCTTCTGATATTGAGCTTCTCCATCGTCTCTTCCCACAGATGTAATCCATTTGATTTCTGTGTATTCCATTTGGAGAAGTCCATGTATATGGTTGCCTTTTGTGTTGTTGTAAAAAGGTATTTGCTAGTATAAGTTGTTGGGTTGGCAAAAATATTATGGGATTTCCATCTTCATTTCTGTCACCAAGTTCATATTTTATAACTACTGCTCCTTCCTTTTGTTTCTAACTTTTGCATTCTAATCTCTCATAATTGTCAATGCACCTTGATTGGTTGTTTGATCAATCTGACCCACATTTTTGGTAGAATTATTCGATTTCATCTCTAGCTTTTGGGGTGGGTGTATAAATATAATTAATAATTCCATTAATTAGTTATCCTTGAAGGGAGATAAATATAATCCTATCACAGATAACATTGTACTTCGTGAATGATTTCCCAAAGGCCCCATTACAGGACCCTAATCACTATGGTTGACTCACCTCCCCAAAATCAGCTCATCCCCTAAGGACAAACAGATGGATTCTTGGTCCCCCTTTAACTCTAACCCCAACCCAACTGAAGTTATTTCTGATAACATGGTCCTGCTCACTACTCACCCTAATATAATGATCACTAAAGATAAGTGTGCTACAGCAAAGTGTGGTGAAGAAACCAGATGGTGCCCAGCTATCAGTCAGAGTCTTGGGTTTTAAAGGCTTTTACTCAAATAAGCATCTAAGAAAGGAGTCAGTAGAGTCCATATGTAAGAAGCACAACAGCTTGTATGATCAAAAGACAATAACAAAATTAGTATATAACAAAGGGAAAAGTATAAGAGCCCAAATTGTCAATACTCAATTTGTAGAAGGCAATGGAGGACAGTGGGACCACAAAACCCATCTGCAAAGTATCTAGTCATATAAAGCCTCTGGCAGCTCCTCTCTAGCTACAGCCTAGGGTCTCAAACAGTATTCCTATCAGATATAGATAATTGTAATCATGATTATACTGGATCAAGATGGTTACTTGATTAGCTGACCTCCCTCTGGACCTAACCTGAAATTGTTCTAGGTGCAAGTATTTCTTGCTTGCTCCATGATGAAAATTTCCTTCCTGGCCTTTAAAATAACCATGGTGGTCTTTTCTTTCTTACTCATTATTTGTAATTTTGTCTCTGTATTATTATTTTTTTCCTTATCACTTTATTTTGTTTTTGCTTTTCATTGTTTCAGTTGGGTTTTCCAGTTTGTGAAGGACAGAAGGAGTTGATGCATAAAGATAAGAGCTGTTGCAAGGCTTTATAGAGGAGTTAGGGAGGGGTGGGAGACAGGAAGCGCTGGGGGGCAAACAATGTACTGGGAGTGGGGAAAGGGCACTAGAACTGATGGTGATTACACAACTCATTTTAAAAGTGATTAAACCATGAGTGGTTGGTGGGTAGGGGAAATATTTTAAATTTGATTGCGGTGATGATTGTACAACTTCTCTTATATGTTTGAAATATTGAATTGTGTGGCATGCATTAAGTGCCAATAAAACTGCTTAATGAAAGAGAGAAAGAGAGAAATAAATCAGCTTATCCTCAGTTGTATTTCAACTCAGTCGTATTTTATATTTGGGTTCAATGGCCCAACGGGCCCATCTTCCAGCATCCTCTCAGATAGTGTTCTGCTTCCTTCATGAGGCTGTCAGTACCTGATGATGCTTCCATGTTATGCATAAAGTTCTCAGGGGCTTCTAACTCCGAAGTGGAGAGCTGAGTTCTTCTTCATTGTCTAGTCTTCTTCTAGAAGCTCTGTTGAAACTTGTTCACTTTGGGTGACCCTGCTGGCATTTGAAATACAGTGACATAGCTGCTTTGCAACACAGAAGCCACCACAGAATAAGAAACTAACAGACATGTGGTTGTCTTGAAAAATAGTGATGCATCAATTGAAGAAATCTACCAATAACTTCAGTTGGAATTTGATTAAACATGTAATCAAGTTATGTTGATAATTATTGTCCATTGGAATGCAAATGTAGGAAACAAAGAGGAAGGAATAGTAGTAGTTGCAAAATCTGATCTTGGTGATATAAACAAAACTGAAGATTGCTTGATAGAATTTTGCAAGACCAGCAACTTGTTGATAGCAAATACCTTTTTTCAACAACACAAAAAGCAAGTATACATGTGTGCACTTTTCCAGATGGAATATATGTGCTGTACACTTACCAAATAGTGGGTGTCATCTTAGGCCTGAAAAGACCTTGAATGGTGCAAACGTTTAAGGGTTTTGCTATTAACCAATAGGTTGGTGGTTCAACTAAAACCACTTCGGAAAAATGGCGGAATAATCTACTTCCGAAAGATCACAGGAGTTGAAGACACACAACATAGTTCCACTCTGGACTATATGGGGTTATTATGAGTTGAAAATAACTTGACAACATCAGTTTCCTGATTTTTCCCCCCTTATAAGTCATGATGATTCAATTGTGGATATCTACTTTTTTTGTAAAAATATTACAAATTTATTAGGAAATTTAGTCATATTAATAAATGCATATAATACAATCATGCTGGTAAAGAAGAGATTGTTATTGGTTATTAGGGACATGACATGTAACCTAACATGTAAAGGAAAATTTCCCTTTAGAAAAAAACAATATACAAATCTCAGGCTAATTTGGGAACTTTTATTTCAGAAGGACCTTTTATTTTAAAAGGAAAAAAAATTATGATGAAGTGGTTTAAATACTTTGTCATGACCTAAATTATTCTCTTATTCATGGTAGAGGAAGGGATATCATAACAGAAGAAAATCAAGTAATGGCATACTTTCCTGCATATGCTACTTATGTTTTAGGCTCTAGCTAAAAAAGCATAGAACTCTTACTTGTGGAAGATTGGTTAACATCAATACCTATGCACAATGTTAAACCTACTTTCATTATCTGACATTTTGACCTTATGAAATTTTAAAAAATCTACTATAAAAGTATGACCAGTCTTCCAAAAAATGAAATTAAAATATAATGGTGTATTTTTCACAAATGTTTTGAGGGCCCCTTATATATTTAACATTAATAATGTATATGTAACAATAACACTTGCTGAGATGTGAAACAAGAGTTAATATTGGCTGTGATTATTAGAATTATATGTCAACTTGGCCAGGAAATATTCTCAGTGGCTTAGAAATCATTTAACAGTGTAACTTGACAGCTTTGTAGCAATGTATTTTGTGATCTATTGTGACTATCCTTCATTTTCAATAATGCTGATTTATGCATTCCAACCTAGTCTTTGCCATCTAATCAGGTCGATAAGTAGATGAGTATATATCTTTCTTCAAGGATAATACCAATACTAAAAGTAATCACAACAAAGCAATGGTTCTCAACCTTCCTAATGCCGTGACCCTTTAATACAATTCCTCATGTCGTAGTGACCCCCCCCAACCATAGAATTATTTTCGTTGCTACTTCATAACTGTAATTTTGTTACTGTTATGAATTGGGTGGCCCCTATGAAAGGGTAGTTTGATCCCCAAAGGGGTCACAATCCACAGGTTGAGAACCGCTGCTTTAAAGGAAGGAGCATGGGGGCACTGTATTTCTTCTGATACAGTGTGTGGTATGTGATTTTGAGCCTAAGCATGAGATCAGGAAAGCTTTACTACCAGTATGACTATCTTCACAATACCAGACTACTGGTATCCAATTGCTTCCTCAGGAAAATGTGAACCCTAGTCAGTATTGTGTCCTTTGTCAAATTATGCTTCACTTTGTCATGTGAAAAACGAAGACAAATTTTATGACCTCTCTCCTAAAGTTGGTATGAGAACTAAATGAGATTATGTATACCTTTACTAAGCTTAGAAAAGTGCTCAATGAGGACTTCAAATAAGATAATTGGGTAGTTAGATATGCTACACAAAACTTTTACTACAAGGAAATGAGAGACTTAATGAAAGGGATATAGGTGATGAATTAAGGACGCTGAAAAAAGTGGTGAGAGAGGAGACAGATGAATGAATTGTTCCTGGCCTGACATATTCCAGCCACCTGGAACATTTGCAAGCAGCATTCAATCAAGACAGTAATGTAATAACACAAGTGTATATCAGTGGCTGGTGATGAACAAAGGTGAGATACTCCCGTGTCTCCCACACCCTCCTATTGACCATAAGCTCAGCCAGCCCTCACTCTCAGCCCTCCTACCCCCACACAAACACAGTCCTGTTCTGCCCATCTTACCTCTGACACACCAGAGTCATATGAATACAATCTTATTAGACTGGTAGAAAGCACAGTGCACATCCACAGTAGCAGGCAGTGACTGCTATCACCTTGGAGTAGGAAGTAGGCACCTCTTAGTAGGCAGTAACTGCTAGCATTATCAATCACTCTTCTTCCAGCTGCCCTTGGGACCCCGGCACCAGTTCCTTCTCTGCACAAGTACCCTAACCTCAGACGCCTCTCTGTTGGCATGTATCAGTTCATGTTACCAGGTGCCCAGACTACAGAAATGATCCAGGCTGAAAGAAACTCAATCTAAGATTGGTTATCACACCTCTTCATCCCTCGTCCTCATCCCATGAACTCCTTGGCTGGCAGAGGGTACTGACTCATACTAGATGTGTGGGGGAAAGCTGTTTATTCCCCAAGCAAACACTTCTGTAGGAGAAACAGTAAAAGGAAAAATAAACAAATCAATTGGCTTCTGAGGATCTATCTGAAAAATAAATTCCTAATTAATTATTTGTTGAATACAGCACATGATAAGCTGTAGGGATTAAAATACTCATCTGCAAAGGAATTAGTCCGGATGGCCACCTGAGATTGAAAATATTTCTTGTTTAAGGTACTGAATCTTGTTGATGAACTCTTTTATGAATTTTCATACTTATTATTTACATCTTTATTGGAATGTGTTTGAAGTGTTTTTGTATAGCCAAGTGATTATGTATAGCCAAGTGATTATGACCTATATAAATTTGACTCCGTTTAGAAAATTAAAAAAGGGAAGATGTGGGGAACAGCTGTTTACTCTTTAGGCAAACAGGACATGACCCCCAATTTCTATGGTTTATGATCCATGGGAAATGCTGATGGATCAGCCATGGGAACCAATGAAGCAATGGCTGGCTTTTCTCTCCCCCTGAGATAAATGGCTACTTGCCTCCTGTTCCCTGACTAAAGCTGCAGAAGGCCGCAGTCTGCAAACTTCTCAGTTACTTCATGTTCCCAGCTTCATCATCTCCTACTGTCTTTGAATAACTTGGCTGATGTGTTAATGCTCCTTTGTATACTCTTACAGAATTATAAACTGTTCTTCTGTGTAAACCTGTCATGTGTTGCCGCCTGCATGCAGGTAAAGTATTTAAGGTGGCCCCAGTAATGCCCTGAATAAAGCCCTGGAGTGTCTCTACTGCACAAACACTCCCACCCCGCAACCCTAGTTTTTGGCTACCCTTTTTGCATATAAGGTTTCCCCTGCAGATTGTACTCTCTCAGACCCGTTCAATGTGTGAGTGAGAGCCATCTCTACATGGTCTTACAGAGATGGCCTGCCCTCGATCGCTCCTCCTCTGAGTCCGGCTGCTGTCCAGTCTTGTCCTTTGCTTTTTTCTTTCTTCTCTTTTTCTTCCTTCTTTAATGCTTGGGGTTCTCTTCTTTCATTTGTTTCCCTGTTTCCCTTTTCTTTTACTATTTTTCTTTCCTTTCCCCATCTTCCTAATTTTGCTATTGCCTTTTTACTTTTTGTCTCCCATTGTTTTAAATATATTTCCTTTTTCCTTTTAATGATTAAATTCCTGCTTTCCCCTAATTGTTATTCGTTATTATTTCATTAAATGTCTGTAAGTTTATTATTTTTCTCTTTTTGTTGTTTTTCTTATTCCATCCAATGAGAGACAATAACCATGCCCATGTAGCCCAACCACATCTGTACCTCCTATAACCCATCTGCTTGGTGAGGTCTTCTTTCTGGTATTGTTAGTTTAATCAAGAAACAGTAGCGTAAACCTGCCAAACAAACCCTCAATTGTGCTATGTAAATGGCAAAAATGATCTGTTGTGCACATATCATTATATTTATCAAATATACCAAGAGACAGGTGCTGAGTGCCCAACAACACATCAACATCCATTTATTTTTAAATACAAATACAATACCACAATCTCTAAGATACAAAAGGCAATTTCAGTTCACACAAAGAAACAAGACTCTTTGCAAAAAACAACAACAAAACCTCCTTTCTAGAGTCTATTCGGACTTATAGTGACCACATAGGACAAACTGGAACTGCCCTTATGGGTTTCCAATGTTGAAACTCTTTACCGGAGCAGAAAGCCTCATATTTATCCCATGGAATGCCTGGTGAGTTTGAACAATTAAAGTTATGGTTAATGCCCCAATGTATAGCCCACTACACAACCAGGAATCCGAATAAACAGGGCACCTAATTAGGAGTTTAAAGAAGTATTTTGATAATCCCACATATTGAGAGAAAATCCATGGGAAAACCAAATAACACACACACACTTTTAGAGAAATCAGGAAGAGAAAAAAACACAAAATCAAACTGACAAAATAAATGATAAATTAGAAACCATACAAAAACCACAAAATAAATACTAACATTTTATACATAGATAATGCATCAAAGGGACAAAGAATTATAATTAATATGATGGAAAGCCAAATTAGAGAGTTTGAAAACGAATCCCTCCATGATAAGTTTCTAGAGGAACATTTTTTAGAAGAACAACAAAAAAGACTAAGGATATGTGGCAGACCATCAAGGGAAGAGGATGCAGTGACTGGATTTCTAGGACAGGAACAGCTTTTCAAAAACATAGAGACAACTGAAGAGTTACTGGAGATACAAAAACTTTCCTAACATTGTGAAAGACGAGAAGATATCCTTTCAAGAAATTGAACAAACTCCAAGCACGACAGACACCCAAAGAAAAACATCATGACATACTTTCTAAAACCAAAGGCAAGGACATAATTCTGAAAGAAGTTTGAGAAAAATGAAATTACCTGCAAAAGAGGAAAAATAATACTATACTCAAATTTTTCACCCAAAACTGTGCATGCAAGAAGACAATGAAATGGCATACATAAAATTCTAAAAGATAAAAATGAACAATTAAGAATCATATACCAAGCAAAACAGTCCCTCCGGTACATGAAAGAAGTTGGGACATTCTTATAGAAAAAAAGAAAATGAATAAATTTGTAAAAACCAGGCCAAACTTACCAGAAATCCTAGAGAGAACTGAAAACAGTAGATAACACTCTTAGACTAACATGTGTGACAACTCCACCAAATAATTCCTGACATAGAGGCGTTCAAATAAAACTAACCTACAAGACTGGAAAAAAGAGAACTACAAATATCAATTTGTAATGACACCATTCCAAAGTTAAAGAGGGAATAGTACAGTACAAAATGAAGTGGTATTAAAGTAGCTTTAGAACTTGGATCCAGAGGAAAACAATATACCATAAGAAAGAAATTGGCCCAAAGTGATGGCGGCATGGGTAGTCACTGACAACAGAAAACCATACAGAATCCTTCAACAATAGCAGGTGCGTGAGTCGGTACACAGGTGAAATTGTTGCGTGAAGGAGAGTGGACATATACCCTCAAAGAGAATATTTGGACATATATGTATTTACATTTGCTAAAAATACATTGCTGAATGTGGTGGAGTGCTTAAGTGGCAAAATTATGAAAACTTCTTAGACATACCACACATTGATTTGAGAGAATGAGTAGCTGGGAAGGAGGCTCAGAACCATGGCTTCATATAATCCAGCAAAACAATATTCCACAACCTACTTGGGTGAGTACCATCTATGTTTTAAAAACTCCTGAGTTGCCATATAAGGTGCAACTATTTATTTCTCCAATATCCACACGAAAAACAGAGCCCTGGTGGTGTAGTGGTTATGAGTGCTCTGAGTGATCTGCAAGGTCAGCAGTTCAAAGTCATCAGCTGGCCCTCGGGAGAGAGGTAGGACTTTCTATTCCTGGAAAGAGAGTCTCAGAAATTCACAGGGGCAGATTCTACCCAAGTCCCATGGTGTTGCTGTGAGTCGGCATTAACTCATGGCACTGAGAGTAACAGGTAGAAGAGTGATGCAAATCCAAGACACCTGGCAACAAGTAGTACACTGCACAAATGGCCCAACGATCTCTACGGCCCTCAGATCAAAAGAACTAGATGGTGCCCAGTTACTATATACAAAAGCATCACATTAGAAGATTCTGAATGGAATGGGAGATTAAAAACTCAAAATCATACAAGAGACTGGTGAGATAGAGACTGGTAGATCCAGCGTCCATGGCGCTTAGTTACCTTTAGTTCTATAACTGAACTCAACTCTGTGACAATGTTCCTTATTGAGACAGGTCTAGAAAGGAAACAATAACATTTGTGAGGTGCATACATATTAAAATCATTAATTACTTGAGTTCAAAGGGTAACATTCACTCAAGGACAGAGTTTAAAGGGTAATGAAGGGAGGGAGTAGGATAAATGATGTCCTTTTGGGGGGGGGGTTCAGTGAACAAGAGAAAAGAAAACATGTATGAACTGTTAAATGAAAAACTAATGAGCTGCTCAGTAAATCTTCAACAAATTCACAATAAAATGGCTTTAAAAATAGTCCACTGCCAATTGAATGGACTTTAAGTGGTGACAACACTATTTAGGGATTCTGAAGCTATAAATCTTTTGGGACTGGCAGGGGGTTGGGATTTTCAGTATCTAATAAGTTCTTAAAACTTGCATAGTAATGTTATTTATAATTCAAAATGTATACCACATACAAAGGTACAAATAAAATTTTCTTTCAGCCTCATTTTCTGTATTTGCTAAAATATTTTCATGTGATATTTTTTGCTCATGTTTACATATCTTTTGCCGATTTCAAATTATTACCATCATCAGCGTAGTCTCTTCTGTCTCATCGGATGTTTATGATGCACGAGTGATTTTAAGAGTATCTTTTCACAACTCATGCAATATATAAAAATAACACTGCTTTCCCATTTATGTGCCATCAATAGAGAAATAATTTCAGGAAAAAAGAAAACATTAAAATTTAGCGAGTGTCAAATCCAATCTTTAAGAAACAGACACACCAAAAAAAAATGCACCATATTTCAAAATACCAAAGCAGGACACCTTGTAATTAAGTGTGATTATGGGTTAAGAGTAATTATGTTCTGGGGTTAAACTCAGCATCACCTAATAAAAGAACTGAAAAATAATCATGGAAAATCTGGTGTAATATTTAGCATCAATACCTATTACAGCTTTTTAAAAGTCCCCTCTCATGACCCTAGGACAGTCGGCTCTAGGATAGTCCACCAAAGGCAAGGCTATGCTCCAGGTAACCAGATAACTAAGTCGCTAACAAGAGATCACTCGTTTATGCAAACTATAGGGTCGGGGACAAGGTAAAACACCTTGCCACTGCATAAAATCAAGACAAAGAAACAAAAATGATAAAGAGCTTGTACACTGGTACTGAAAAGAGCTTGCAACACAGGGAATCCAGGACAGAGAAACCCCTCAGGACCAATAATGAGAGTAGTGATGCGAGGAGGGGAAGGAGAAGGTGGGGGGTAGAAAGGGGGAACTGATCACAATGATCGACATATACCTGTCCCCCCCCCACACACACACAGGGGGATGGATGATAGAAAAATGGGTGAAGAGAGACAGGGTCGGTGTAAGACAAGAAAAAAAATTATAAACTATAACTATCATGAGAGAGGGCGGGCGGGAGAAGGCAGAAAATGAGCTGAAACCTAGGGTTCAAGTAGAAAGAAAATGTTTTGAAAATGATGATGGCAACAGATGTACAAATGTGCTTGACACAATGGATGGATGTATGGATTGTGATAGGAGCTATAAGAGCCCCCAATAAAATGATTTTTTAAATGATAAAGAAAACCAATTAATATTCAAAGTTAACATTAATATCTACATAGAAAACAGGAAACAAATGTATTACAACTAGAGAAATTATATTTTGTAGCGATAAATTAAAAATAAAATCAATTGTATATTTCATATTTGCCAGAAATATTAAGAAAATATGTACCTTCTCATTTATACTATTAAGAAATATGTAATATATCTTAATATAATGCAAGTTGAGTAAGAAATTATACAAATATGTTAAAGGCAATAACAATATACATAGAAGCATGTATGTTCACATTGAAAAGTGACTAATTCATAAACATTTCTAAATTTATCCATAAATAAATTAAACAATAGTAGCACATTATTCCTAGAGAATTGTTTAACAAAATTAATAAAAATAAAGTCAGTCAGTCAGTCTGTCCCTTGGAACCAATATTCCCATGGAGGCAACCATTCACTTGGGTCTGAAAAAAATGTAGTGTGGACATGTATAAAATTCTGAGCTCTTTTCTCAAGGAAAGGTGAAAAAATAAATAAGCCAACAGACAGAAAAGTGAAGCTGTTACTTCTTTTGGACATTAAATTATACATTCAATAATACATGTTTTACTATTTCTGAGTTAACACGTTTCTTTCTTTTTTACACTTAATGGCCTTCTTGGTTAAATAGTTATTACGTATTTGCCTTCATTATTGTTAAGCTGGTGATGGTTGCTGTGCATTGCCTCTATGTCAAGTCAAGTCCAATTGACAGCAACCACCGGTGCAGTAGAACTGTTCCGTAGGATTTTCGGTGCCGTGACCTTTCAGCTCACCAGATACTATTTACAAAGTGCCTATGTATGTGTTCGAACCACCACCAACCTTTTGGTGAGTAATGATATAATAGAAATGTTCTTGAAGCTTTTCAAAATCTTTTCATTTTCAAAATCATAAAGAATAACCGAGACCAAAATATAACAAGCACCCAAACAAGATATCTTTTTCAGGGCAAAGACTAGCGAGGAATTTGCACAGATCTCAAATTGTATATTAGCTTTGACTTAACCAATTGACAATATTAGAACACACATGGTGCAATAGCTATGAATTATTTAATATGTCCCGTCTAGTCAAAGTCTCTATTTAAACCAAACCCAACTCACTGCAGATAGTCAGTGTCAATGTATAGTGTCTCTGTGGGACAGGAAAGAACAGCCTCTGTGGGGTTTTGAGATTATAACTGTTTACAGAAGTAGAAATCCCCCTTACTCCTGAGGACCAGCTGGTCATTTCAAACTGTTCACCTCTCAGTCAACAGCTCAACAGGCAAAAGTTTCTAAATCTCACCAAACGACCTTTTCCTACAAGGGTCTGGTAAGAGAGTCAGGGGAGCTACTGATCAGATTTGGCTGTAAGTAATTGTGAACAAGAAGTTTTGCAATGCTATTGCACTTCCTATAAAATGAATCCTCTTAGAAGCAGGGGAAGGGGTCTCGTTATTAGCAAGAGCCAGGCATGGAGCACATCCTGTGGACCTGGAACCCCTGTGCAGTGAGCCTCCTGGATCCAGAAGGCAGTTACAACCTCAGAGGAGCAGCATCAGAATCAGGAGCTACAGCATGAGACAGTGATGGATTTTGTCAACCCAAGAGGCAGGTAAAGTGAAGTGCTTTTGTACAAGAGGCTGGCTGATGGGTGGGTGCCTTTGGACATTTAATTCAGGAAGTTGGGTTTGCTGACCCATGGAAATGGATCTCAATGCCTTCTGACTGAGTTTCGCAAGGGAGTAATATGCCCTTTGGGCATTTATTAGCAGACCTGAAAGAACTTTGTAACAAGTTCTGATAAACTCAACCCTAATCATTTTTTCACTGGTATTACAACTTGGTAACTTCCTTAATAAGCCCTTTTAATCATGAATTTTGTCTGAGTTCTCTGCAGCCATTACAATGGATATTAAGAGAGTTAAAATAAAGGACATTAATTAAGATTTCACACATGGGAAGCCTCACTCTTGTGGTTACGCCACAGAGATGGCAGGGACAGTGTGGCAGATGTCTGGCAGCAGGAATCTGTGGTGTGTATCCATTCCCAGAATGAAAGAACGCATCTGAGTGGGGGAAGCTACAAGCACAACTGAGATGAACACAGCCACTTCATTAAGGAAAGCAGATAAAAAAAGCAATTACTGGGAATCAGATGATTAGCACAGAAATAACAAATCTCAAAAGAGCATTGTCTTTTACAAAGGAAGCAAATAAGTTAGCATATAGAAAGCTGATTAAGGTCAAGGATATTTTGCACTATAACCCAAACTTATTGGCATCGAGTCACCATGGTAACTTGTATAAGTTACTCTATAAGTATAAGAAGCTCTATAAGGGAACCTTTATAGAGGTTTCCAAGGTTGTATATCTTTATGGGAGCTGACAGCTTCATCCTTTTTGTAATGAACTCCTGGTGTGCTTGAACCCTGAACCTTCCGGTTAGCAGCGTAAAACCTAACCTACATTGCCACGTGGCACTTTTGAGCATAAAGTTGGCTTAAGAAACATTCCCAAATCAGGTAATGCCTACAGGAAAACAAAGTGATTTTCAAGAAACAGTTCATCAATTTAGAAAGAGCATCTAAAAGTGGAGAATGATCTGAATACTTTCAGACTGAGTAGACAAACACATCTCATGCAACAGTAGAAAACCAACGTCAACAACATTTGTAAAGACTTCAAACTCATTCGAATATAAATAACATTAGATATAAGAGCATTATTTTGGTGATAACCAGTTTTCAAAAAATCATGTGAACGATAAAAACCTGATGATTTAGAAACTGATGAAAACAAAAATAGAGAAAGGATAAAGAAAACTGGAAAATAAAATTAGTTAGCTAATATCCTGTAAGATCTGGAAATTGTAGATATCATTTAAAATAGTAAAGACCTATCAACTTAAGTTTAAGGATATACTGAGAATCTGAGAACACAAACTCATTTTATTATCTTTTATTGTGTAAAAGCATTAGATTGTGTCTAAAGAAATGAGGACCCTATGTCTGTTATATACTAATATGATATGAAAAAACCACTGAATAAACATAAACGCCTTCTTAACTATCAGTAAAAACATGTTTAAAAAGCAAAGAATCCAGAGGTTTCAAGTAAAGCATTTTGTGGCTATATAAAGTATAAATAAAATATTAATTATCAGAACTGAGACATAACTCTCCTGTCATTTCAGTAAATGTACATTAGTTTAGACTACCTATTAAAAAATCATATTAGGTAATATGAAAAAAAACTAAGTTAAAGATATGCAATGTAACTTATATTAAATTATTTTGAAATTAAATAGCAATATCATAAAGTCCATATCAAATTAAATGTAGATCAGAGTAAACAGAAAATACCGGATTCTATAAGAAAATAGAACCAAAATAATTAGGGTGCACAGCTATTTCCAATTTCCTAAAAATAGTTTGGTGAGGCACCCAACTAATTGAAGATAGTGCTATATTGATTTGATAATGCTCATATGTGTTCCATAACTGAACTACTTCTGAGATACTGTTATAAATTATAAAGTACTCAAATCTATTTGGTTCCTGTTTTTTAATCCCATTTCTATATTTGAAAGAAATATAAAGGATCCTTGGTAGCATTATGGGTTTAGCAATGGGCTGCTAACCACAGGTTATGGGTTCAAGCCCAGCACTCTTCAATGGCTTTGATATTATTCTTATGTGATACCAGTATTTGGTTCTGATTCACAGCCACCCTTGAACTACAGAACCAAACACTGGTGGTTCTTGTGCCATTCTCACAACTGTTCTTATTTTTGAGCCCATTGATGCAGCCACTGTGTCCATCCATCTTGTTGAAGGTCTTCTTTTTCACTGCTCTGTTATAGAACCGAATCTGAGGCCCTTCTCCAGGGACTGGTCTCCATGACAATATGTCCAAAGTATGTGAGAAGTCTCCCAATTCATCCCACTGAGGAGAATTCTGACTGTACTCATGCATGTGAGGCGATTGTGAAGTACCATGGATTAGATCAGGCGCACTTTAGCTCGCAAAGTAACATCCTTGCTTTTCAGCACTTTTAAAAAAGTTCTGGTGCAACAGACTGACCCAATGCAATGCTTCCTTGACCTCTTGACCGCTGCTTCCATGAGCATTGATTGTGGATCCAAGCAAGACCAAGTCCTCGGTAACTTCAACCTATTCTCCATTTATCACAATGCTACCTACTGGTCCAGTTGTGAAGATTTTGATATTCTTTACATTAAGTTGTAATCCATACTGAAGGCTGCAACTTTTGATCTTCATCAGCAAGTGCTTCTAGTTCTCC
>NW_022107431.1:81162207-81163864 GCF_000313985.2 Echinops telfairi | reverse complement strand
GCTTCCTCCATCCTGATGCTGCATTCCCCCTCATCTAAGCCAGGTGTTGCTGATTATTTGCTGAGCATAGAGACTGAATAAATATGGTTAGTGGATACAACTTGACACACAACTTTCCTTTTTTGTATATATACTGTCATATATGTGTATATATGTTTGTTTATGCATTCATATATATGAATATATATGCATGTATACATTTATATATATTATAGATATAGAAAAGTAAAAAGAAGATAAAGCATTATAATGGCATATGCAGAGATTTAGGGTTAAAAATGAAAGAAAAGAGTATGCTCAACATAGATGAAGAAACCATTTAAGCTTTGAGTTTCAATTTTGAAGGATTCCTTGTAAGAAATATTGAATGATGTAGGAAACTTCAAAAGAAGATGGAACGAACACACAGAATCCTTATACCACAAAGAACCAGTGGACATGCAACCGTTTCAGGAGGTAGTTTATAATCAAGAACTGATGAGATTGAAGGAAGAAATCTAAGCTGAAATGTTTCACATAGATCCAGTGTCTGTAGCAATCGCTAGTGTATGCCAAGAAAATTTGGGAGGCAGTTACCTGACCAAATGACTATAAAAGATTCATATTTTTAACTTTAAAAAATGTTTGCCTATTCTGATTAAACAAAATAAAGTATCAGAAAACATTATTAAAATCAGATGCAAATAAAATTTTGCTAAAGATAGTGTAAAAATTCATTGCAGCAGGGCCTTGACCCAAAATGCTGCCAGCAACTCACACCAGATTCAGATGAGGACAAGGAATCTTCCCTGAAAGCAGAGAGTACGAGAAAAATGTCTACATGTGTTTAATTGCTTATTCAAAATGCATTCAACTGGGTGGCTCATAAGAAACTCAGGCTAAGACTGAGAAGAATGAGATTTCCAGAACACTTAATTCTGCTAATGTGTAACCTGCACACAGAGCAGGAGGCAGCTCTTTTAACAGATGATGAGAACACTGTGTGACTTCAAATCAGGAAAGGTGTGCATGCGAGTGGTCTCCTTTCACCATATATACGCGACCTCTACTTTTAGCAAATTTGAGAAATTGGAATATAGAAAGAAGAATGTGGCATTAGAAGTGACAGAGGGCTCATCAACAATCTGAAAATGAAATCGTCTACTTGCTTCTTAAGAGGCAGGAAGACATGGAATGAAGATGCAAGATTCCTGCCTCCGGTGTGGATGACACGTCACTGTGCAGAAAACACAAACCTTCAAAAGGCATATGAGACAACATCTAGATAATGTACAAAAAGTTTCAAGTTATGAAATGTTTCATTTCGCTGGGATCCACAATGAATACTCATGGAAGCAACAGTGGAGATATCAAATGATGGCTTGCATCCGGCATCTGCTGCGTAAGCATGACAGAGCAGAGCAAGATGCCACTTAGAGGGTTCCGTTGTGGCTGACCCAACACGTGGTAGTTTCAATCTCCTCACTAGCATGCGAAAGCTGAAAATGAATAAGGACGGGTTTAGAATCATTGGTGGAAATGAGTTATGGTGTTGGTGAAGAATATTGAAAATGCCAGAGCCCGTGAGAAGAAGAAATAAATCCGTCTTGGAAGATGTACATACAGGATTCTCCTTAGAAGTAAGGGTGGAGAGGCTTTGTCTTGGTTACGTGCAAGA
>NW_022107431.1:81156912-81161609 GCF_000313985.2 Echinops telfairi | reverse complement strand
AACCTTCATGTCACAAGCCCGCTATTTAAACCTTCATGTCACAAGCCCGCTATTTAAACCTTCATGTCACCTCACCACAAGGCTAGTTAGACAGATCCTGTTTGGAAGGTAATCATTAAATTTTATCCACTGAAAGCTATCAAAGATATTTACACAACCAATAGAATAGCATTATAGATATAAACCAAGAATTACCTAAAGATTTTGATGACTGTATGTATTAATGTATTGGAGGCCATAATATTGTTAAAATGTCCATTACCCCCTAAGTATATGTGTTTATGTGTGTTTGTTTTTATAATGTTATCAAAATAAAGGTGATAATAGTATTTTAGTAAAAATAGGAAACTGACATTGTAATACATATGAAATATTTATTCTTTAGGCTGTCTAACAAGTTAAAGTAAAACATATCAAGTGTATACACTTAAAATTGCAAGACTGACTAAAAACATTAGTGTTAACACATCTAAAATTGTGTACCAAGATTTAAGTAATGAAAAAATGTAACTTCAGTTATCTGAAATTTTATCTATGTTTATCCTAGTGTTTTGCAGTGTTTGATAGGCAAGGTGCTATATCATGACTTTCCATGGGACCTTTAATGCTAGAAACAATCTTCTTTCCATTTTTTTTTATGTTGTTAATTGATAATATCACCAGAGAATATTAATATTGCCTGTGTAAATGAGGCAGTTATTGCTAAAAACACAAAATCTAAACTTGAGAGAATGTTAGTTCAAAAAATAGATATTAAAAAGTAATATTCAATATCTTTTATTCTTAAAGAATAGAGAAAAATATTGGATCCACTTAATCCAAGAAGTATGAATATTTTAAGAAACTTATTATTGTAAGTCTGTTTGACGAACCCCACTTCCTCTTCTCTGACACATTGGGAAATGGTAGTGTTCACTTAAAACTTATTAAACTATGCCTCATGTTACTTCTTCCTATCCTGGAATGTCAACCCACATACATTATTCACACAAAGCAGAGTGAACTTTCAATAGGGAGCTTAGACTGCAGGGAAATGAGAAAGCCATCCTTCTCCGTTTTACCCCATACTGTTATTAAAGGTTACATGGGCAGTGATCTTTCTTTTTTCTACTTTTTTTCCCCTCCTACCTTTCTTTATTTCCTTATTCTGTCTGCCTGGCAGGATTATTCTTTTTCATCTCTAGAAATGTGCATACAATTCTGCTTATTTTGTATGTTTTGTATAGGAACTGTATGAGTAAATTAAAATGATTTATAGTCTTCATGTTGTGAGCTAAATATTTAAAACTTATAATTAATAGGCATCATATGCTCTTAATCTTCTATTCATTTTATAGAATAAGGTTGTGATGAATCAAAATCAGTAAATATAAAAATTGGAATACTGTTTCCATCTACCATAAATTAAATCATTAAACAATGATAGCTATAATGAACATGCTAACATACAATTTACTTAACAGTAAAATTAACAGATAGGGTTTTCTAACAATCAAAGGTTTATTTATCAGCAAAATACTTTCACAGCAGGATTTTCAAATTGGTTGAATGAGATATGTTTAGAGGCTATTTAAAAACTGTGCTTGTTATTAAATATTAACTTTATGATTGCTGAGTAAAGAACGAACCTGGAATATATCAAAATGAAATATTTAAATGTATTGCTATTTAAAATGTTTACCACAAATTTTAAAAAGCAGTGCAATATAGAACCACTGTAAATTCCTGAGTTTAAAGATTGGTATTGGTAGTTCGTGTATTGGTGTAATTCTACAAGCTACGCCGCCAGCATTTCAAATACCACCTGTAGAGGGTGAGTTTCAGGGGAGTCCAAACCGAGATAGACGGAGTAAAGGGACTGGACATTCTATTTGCTATACATGTGGCCGTCGACAGAGTTATGGATAGTGGAGGAGAATCATCAGAGGCTAGTGTCAGCAGCAGAGCCCCGCATGCTGAAATGCACTCAAGATATGATTGAGAAGAGCTGACTCCTCAAAGTTGACGTGACCTTACTAATTCAGACGCAATCAAACCTAGGGCCATTCATTTGCTGATGTGGCATGGCTCAAAGCTAGAAGAAGCAGCTGCAACATTCATTAGTAATTGCCCTATAAAGTGTACCAAGTATGGAACATTAATAGTTATCAAAAGTGAAATGAAACACTAGAAGATTGATGTTCTGGGCATTCATGAGTTGAAATGGACCGCCACTGGTCATTCTGATTTAAAAATGCAGATGCTCTATCATGGTGAGAATACAAATGGAAGAACAACAGCATCACTTTCACCATCAAAAAGAACATTTCATGTATTTCAGCATCAGACGTCAGACTGACATCTCTTATGCCACATCTGAATCCAGCTTGGATTTCTGGGAGCTCCCTGGCATTGTGATCCTTGAACAATTTTTCAATTATCTCCAGCAATTTTTACAAGAGATATCATTGTTGATGTCAAAAGGTCATGGCAGAAGGCATAAAACATAAGAAAAAATTAACTACATTCTGTAAAACAAACAAACAAAAAAGCATCTGCCTATGTCCATCATCACAAATAATGGACAACATTTCAAAGAATGGAAATTCCAGAACACTTAATGGCATGGATGTGGAAATTAAACAGAGTACAATAGATAGTTGGTACAAAGGAATGATGAAAGGTATGCATCAGAGATGTATCCTTTTACCGTAGCCATTCAATCTGTAAACTGAGCAAATACTATAAGGAGATGTATTACATGGAGGAGAACTTGGCATCAGGATTGGAGGAAGACTCATGAACAACCTTCAATATCTGGACAACACCATGTTATTACTGAAAGTGAATATGATGTGGAAAACTAATTAATAAAGATAAAAGCTACAGCTTTCATTATGGATTATGCCTCATTAAGAAAAGAAAAATCCTCAAAGTTGGCCTAAGAAGCAATACTATTATAAAGAGAAAAAAAATGAAATTATCAAGGATATTTTTTAATTTGGATCCACAATCAACACAAGGGAGCAGCAATCAAAAAATGAAATGATATATTACATTTGGCAAATATGCTACAATAGACCCCTGGAGAGTGCTAAAAGCCTGATATTCCACCACTAACTTTAGGCAAGTCTCACCCAAGCCCTGGTGTTTTTATTTGCCTCATACACCTGAGAAAGCAGGACAATGAATAAGGACGACCAAAGGAGAAGTGATGTACTGAATGATGGGGTTAGTGAAGAATATTGACTGTACTGTGAACTTCTAGAAGAAAAGACAATTTTATTTTGAACTAAATACACCAGAATGATCCTTCAAAGTGAGGATGGGACGATATGGTCTCATCTTGTTTGGACATGTCGTCAGGAGAGCACAGGCCTGGGGAAGGACCTCATGAGTGGTAGAGGGTCAGAGCCCACCCCCCCAAGGAAATGGACATACTGGAATGACATACTGGCTACAACAGTATCCTAGCACACAGTAATGGTTGTGAGGATGGTGTAGAATTGGGCACTGTTTTGTTTTGTTGTACACAGAGTCCATGTGAGTCAGAACTGACTTGATGGTACCTTACAACAACAAAAACAATCATTAGTCTCACCAATCTTCACTAGACTTATTTTCCTTGATCATCTTTAAAATAATTCCTAGCAAGAAATACTAGCAAAACAAAAAATTCAAGAACTTTACATTAGAATCCATGAACCTAATTATATATAATTGTGAGATGATGAATATACTATAAAATACTATACTTAAATATATATGTAAGTCTGATATAATATTTCTACATTTGATTTATCGGTCCTCCAAATATACATGAATATTATAAAGCATACAGGAAGAATTGGTATTATGGAAATGTCTTACCCATGACATGTAGAAAGAATAAGTCACTGGGCCAGGGGCCACAGAATCATAGTCTGTGAAATAGCATTATCGATTGTCATAATGTCGTCCACAGACAACAGTGTTGTACAGTCTACTTTGGAGAGTAGCAGATGAGCATCTAGACCTCTGAGGGATAGATAGCTACTGAGCTCTACTAATCTGCAGCAAGGAAGAATGAAGAAAATCAAAGACAGAAGAAAATTAAACATAAACAAATAAATTTTTAATATTTCCTTCTTGAATCCACCAGTATGTGAGTTTTAGTGAAAAGTACAGAGACTAGAAAGTAAATGGTCTAATTTTTCCTTTCACTCCTAGGAGTAGGGGCAAGTAAATAACATCTTAAAATTCAGTTTAATCATTGGTCTAAAGAGGAAATAACATCAGCTCAGAATTTTTTTAGTAATTTACATATGCAAAGACTTATTTTCAACTACTATGTTTGCATAAATGCTAAGGGCATTAAATATTAAGACAGCCCAATTCACTTCCTTATACCTCCTTTCTCACTATTATATTTATATCCTCTGATCTTATGAGGAATTAAGAACCAATTAGAATCATGTCCACAATATGCAAATAGTGGATTTCGTATAGACTATTTTGTTTTGCTTAAAAGTTCAATGACTCTTGATTCTAGATATTTTTGTTTTTAGCTTGAATACCTATGTTCTATAGCAAGACATTCTTAATTAGATGTCAAAGCAAAGATCCAAACTCCCCCACCCCAACATACACATGATATGCTACCAGAAAATACCCTTCATTGCCAAAGCATATTCTTTTCAGCATTTCATTAATTTATTTTTGTTTTATGTATACTTTTC
>NW_022107431.1:81146482-81154724 GCF_000313985.2 Echinops telfairi | reverse complement strand
CCAGTGCTGCAGATCCAGTGCTGTCTTCTGAAATAAATTCTTCTGGGGGGAGGGACAGGTGTCCACGTAGTTGGGATTGGGGCCAGCCCCTCAGACCACTCCACTGATTCCCTACTCCACGCCAGCTTGTTGCATTCACATGCCAAAGCATATTCTTAAGGAAAGATAAAAATAGGTATATAAAATTATAAACTTACACTCTGTGGCATAAATATATTTATTAAGAGGTAGCATGGGAGAAAGTTAAGCAGGCTATCATTAATGATGTCACTGTTGGTGTTGTTGTTAGGTGTCTTCAAGTTGCCTCCAAACAAAAGCAACCCTACGTACAGCAGAATAAAATGTTAACCTGGTCCTGGGCCAAGCTCACAATCGTTCCTAGGCCTGAGCCCTTTGGTGCATCCACTGGGTAAATCCATCTTGTTGAGGCCCTTCTTCTTTTTCACTGCCTTTCCAATTTACTAAACATAATGTCCTTCTCCAAGGACTGATCTCTCTTGACAATATGTAAGACAAAGTCTTGCCATTCTTGTCTCTAAGGAGCACTCTGTCCTTAGTTTTTCCAACAGACCTGTTTGTCCTTTTAGTAGTCCATGGTACTTTCAATATTCTTCTCCAGTGCCATAATTTTAATGCATTGGCTCATCTCCAATCTTCTTTATTCAATGTCCAATTTTCATGTGCATATGATGCAATGGAGAAGTCAATGGTTTGGGTCAGGTGCAATGTCATCCTCAAAATAAAATCCTTGCTCTTCAATACTATAAAGAAGTCTTGTGCAGTAGATTTACCTAATGCAATACATCTTTTGATCCCTTGACTGCTGCTTCCATGATCATTTATTGTGGATAAAAGACAAAATCCTTGACAACTTCAAGCTTTTCTCCATTTATCATGATGTCTTTTGGTCTATTTGTGAGGATTTGGATCTTTCTTACATTGAGTTATAATTCATACTGAAGCCTATAATCCTTGATCTTCATCAGTAAGTGCTTCAATTCCTCCTCACTTTCAGCAAGCATAGTTGTGTCATCTGCATATCCCAGGTTGTTAATTGGAGCCTTCCTCCAATCCTGAGGTCACACTCTTGTTCACATAATCCAGCTTCTCTGATGATTTTCTCAGAACATAGATTAAACGAGTATGGGGAGAGGATATAACTCCAATGCATACCTTTCCTGGTTTTAAACCATGAAATATTCCTTTGTTCTGTTCACATAGCTGCCTCTTGATCCATGTATAAGTTCTGAATGAGCACAATGAAGTGTTCTGGAATTCCCATTCTTCTCAAGGTTATCCACAGTTTATTATGGTCCACACAGTCGGAGGCCTTTGGAAAGTTAATGAAACACAAATAGACCTCTTTCTGGGATTCTCTGCTCTAAGCCAAGGTCCACCTGACATCAATAACGATTATAGAAGAAGACCCGGTCCTCTTCTATAGCCAGCCTGAACTTCTGGCAGTCCTTTGTCCATGTGCTGCTGCAAAGCTATTAGTAATGGGCACTATTATTTCAGTAGCGTTGCATTTGAAAAATCTGCTGCAAAACACCTCTTCAAAGTATAGAAAGATGTCACTTTCAGGACGATGGTGAGCCTATCCCAAGCCACGGTATTTTCTATTGCTTCCTATACATCAACACTGGTCAAAGAAAAAGCAAGATTACAAAAGAACTATTATATTTGAATTTTGTTGTTGGAGAAGAGTAGGGCAATTACCATGGCCTGCTGGAATACACAAGTCTGACTCAGATGAAGTACAACCGGAACGCTCCTTAGAAACAAGACTGTGCACACCACAAGGAAGGACCACAAGAGTTTTGTTTGATATTAAGCTTGGTAAAGTAGGTCAGTGAAAAAGAAGACGATCCCAAGGATGTGGATTGACACAGCGGCTGAAGTCATGGATTCAAACAAGGTGTGTATGGGGGGTTGTTTTATTTTTCTGTCATTACACTGGAGTTACACTGAATCAAATTGTTTTGATCGTGCCTAAAACAATTTTTTTGAATGAAAGGGATATAGCCAGTTGGAAGAGGGAGATGAATTTTGTGTTAAGATTAAGAAAATTATAAGAAGTAAGAAGAGGTATAACATGTAAAAGATTGAGGGTCAAGTTGAAATGTAGACTATGGAATTGTAGGAAATCAATACATCGAATTTTATGATTCACGATCCTCCAGAAGCTTGCTAAAATTGTTGAAAATTTATACTGATTAGATTAATTGTACATGAGGTGGTTTTGTAAATGATGTGTGATAAAAAGACAAAGGGACAGACAATTCAGATAATGGAGAAATGGTAAAATAATGACTCGGGAACTTATGGATGAATAGGGAATAAAGGTCAAATAAGAATTTGGAAATGGAACAGATTATCATGAACTTAGAACTGGAAAATTGATAGCTCAGAAATGTATTTATTATAAAACTCTAATGGACCATGATGTACACCTTTAACAAGTAGGCTGTGAGTGTCTTGGTGCCACAAATTGTTCATGGTTCAACTACGAGTTCAATTCAGAAGTTCCTTGGAAGACACGTCTGGTGAAGGGCTTCTCCTCCACTGTCACTGCTTCGAAACCCAATGGGTCAGTTCTCCACCATGAGGGCTCCGTGGATGGTAATAGACTTCAAGGTCGCTCATCATAACTACAACAAATACTGATTGGTCGGTCAATTTAACTCATGAGACAGAGAAACAAATCAGTAACTAAAGCTAGAGATACAAATGATAAAAATTGAACTAATCTTTATTATTAGTGTCCTGCTCCTGCGAAGAGTTAGAGCTCACAAACCCTGTAGAGTCCATTGCAGTCGGGTTCTTATTGTTCTTTGTTCTTTGCACCTTCAGACTTGGATTATATGCAGTTCATTGTCTCTAAGTTTTAAAGCAAATTAATTTCACCTGCTGCCCTATGATTATCAGCACTTGGGAATTAAGGAACTAAAGAAGAAAAGTGTGTCTCCCACTAGTCACATCACGAATGCTTTCATACTACAAAAGTTGATCTGACCAAAGTTGTTCAATGCATCGTTTTATTTCATAAGTTTGCTTGCATTTGCATTAAAAGTGGATGCATAAGATGAATTGGTTTTCTAAGTGTTGAACTCCAGTGGAACTTTTCTAGTGTGATTTATTTCCCAAAATTTGAACATCCCTTGGACTAATTTTGTCATTATATCACATTAGTACTAATTGAAGAGGCTCAGATTTAAGAGTTTGTTGTTTCTAGATGAAATATAATTTAAATTTCAAGAAATACAGACTATCATTGCTTCCTACATTAAATTAAATTACTAGAAACTCCTGCTGATTGTCTTAAAGTAACTGAAGTTTTATAACTAAAAGCTTCTCTAAATTTTTAAGGAATGTTCACTAGTTATCTGAGAAAACCAAGTAAAAACAAGCATTAAATGCCATCTAACACTCATAACCATAGTCCAGTTTTAAAAAGAGAGAACCAGAAATGCTGGAGAGATAGGAACACTTATCCACTGCTGGTGGACTTGTATATTCGTACAGTCACCGTGAAAGGTATTGATATCGCAATACCTAAAAAAGATGGCAATTGAGATACCATATGATCCAGCAATACTATTACTGAACATATATGCAAAAGAAAGAAGAAAGAGATTACAGATGTTTTCTCCCCCATATTCATCGCAGCACAGTTCACAATACCAAGATGTTGGAAGTAGTCTAAAGTTCAATCAGTTGAAAATTGGATTAAAAAAACAAACAAAAATCTTCAGTGTCTATGCACAATGGAATACTATGCATCCCTAAAAAACAACAATGAAACCATGAACCATCTCAGGACATGAAGGGAGCTCAAATTATACGGAATGAAGTTAGTCAATCACAAAGGGACAAATACTGTACGAGTCCACTGCTATGGGGACAAGCAACAAGATGGGCACAATCTCAGGTTTGCAGAGCAATCAGTCTGCTGGCCAGGGCAGCCAGACAGTGTGGTAGAGAGGCCGACTGGTGCCAACAAACCATGCACCATCCTCTCTAGGTGTATATCTTGAAGGTCCCTTTGGCAGATGGCTCTTCAGCTGAAATCCAATTGTCAAGGGAGGGAGAGGGGAGGCTGACCACTTTGTGGCTGCCATGCAAAGTTATGACGAGGTCCCACAGGACAGGTAGACATCCCTACCAGAGGGATAGGGGACACTGAGGGGAAAGTCAGGAGAGGGGCAAGGGAGCAAACGCTTCTGGGAGAAGACAAGTGCATGTCTGCTGGCAGAACGAGGGCAGGCAGACCACTTCCAAGTATCTGGGCAGGGGTGGGGGTGGGGAGAGGGGGTGCCTGACTATACTTTTAAGGACCCCAAGGAGGAATATCCCTGGTAATATGAACTGAAAAAGCCATATTGGCCTGAGTTTCTGGACACATCATTGAGACTCAGGTCAAATGCCAGAGAACACTGGGGCATGGAATCCTAGATTTCCAAGACAAGACACACGGCACCCTCCAAGGCCACACCTCAGGGATCCTCTGCAGAAACTCCACTAGTTGGACTGCACTCTACCTCGCATACAATCTGAGGATTTAAGACTGAAAATTCAGGGTATTTGAAGAAGTAGAAGACAACTATACCAAGAATATTGAACTCTGTTAGATATTTGCTGTATTAAGATATATATTATTCTGACAGACCTGTGATTGACATTGTCAGTGAATATTAATGTGAATTTTCACTGACAATCAGCTCCCATTATGTATGTAAATAGCATCCAGCCATGTAAGAATTTATTCTGTATGAGTAAATAATTCAGTTATTGGGATATGTACTTAGCCTCCACTGGTCCAATATCCTTCTCTCAGCAGTGTTTTAAAAGTTAATACCAGTGACTAATCAATGGCAGTATTAACAGAAGATCTTTATGCTCCAGGTTGATGATCAATCAGCCTCTCTACCATAAATTGTCAAGGAAGCTCTAAGGGGAGCCAAAGGTAGGTTAAACAAATAAATAAACAAACAAAATAGATCCAGGGATGGATTTCAGGCTCGCACTAAATCCTAGATCCAATGTATGAACAATTGGTTCTTACATCATGGCCTTGCTGGAAACTCACCCAGAGGAAGAGAACACAGAGGGGACAGGTGCTTAGCAAAATGTGGTGAAGAAATTATGCGGTGCCCGGCCATCAGATAGAATGGCATCTGGGGCCTTAAAGACTTTGTTTCCAAACAAGCATCCATCTAAGTGAGAGGTCAACTGAGTCCACATTGAAGAAGCACACCAACATCCATTAGCCGAGGATTGTAAAGCATATAATCCAAAACCAGAGGACAGAATAGTATCGGGGTCTAAATTGTGATGTTTTGATTTGCAGAAGGCTATCAATGACAGTGGATGCCCTAGATACATTTGTGAGATCTACACAGGAAATAAGTCTTTAGTGATTTACTTCTATCCATAATGAGGGATGGAAATAAACTGGTGACCATACAGAGAGTATTGAAGAGATGACTATAGGAGACCAGAATGATAAACCTACCTTTGAATGGTTAAAACGTTGACACTTTATCCCCCTCCAATACACGTTGGGCTTTATCTGATTTTCAACGTTTCTTTTTTCTTTTAATTTTTAATATCAGGGTTTTCCTCTGATGTATTTTGTAATTGTGCATTGCCCTCTTGAAAGTTTGTTACATGTAGCTCTGATTTTTGGTATATGGAACTCAGGACTGATGCACTTATGGAGAATAAGGGTGCCTGGGGGATGGAGTGGGGGTGAGGGGAATAAAGAGGAACTAAATAACGGAGTTCAAGAAGGAAGATACTGTTTTGAAACTGATTGTGGTAGCAATTGTACAATACTGCTTGATGTAATTGAACTAACCACTGATATTATTTCTGTATTAACTCCCAGTAAAAGGTGTTTTTTAAAATTACTATTCAACTTTGCAAGGGACAAAGGCTATATTTCCCCAATTTACAGGCAAATGTTACAAAGAACAAATACGAAAAGTTCAAATACACATGTCCTATGTTGTTCAACTAAGAATTCAAGTGAAAGAATTTTGCTCATGGGTAAACAATCAAACTGAAACAGAATTTAAATTCTGCAACTCAGAAGTTCACTTGGTTGTTGCCAGGCTCCTTTTTTTTTAACATTTTATTAGGGGCTCATACATCTGTTATCCCAATCCATACACACATCAATTGTGTAAAGCACATTTGTACATCATTTTGCAAAACATTTTCTCTCCACTTAAACCCCCGACATTAGGTCCTCATTTTTCCCCTCCCTCCACGCTCCCCCCTCCCGCATGAGCCCCTGATAGTTTATAAATGGGCATTTTGTCATATCTTGCCCTGTCCGATGTCTCCCTTCATCCACTTTTCGGTTGTCTGTCCCCCAGGGAGGAGGTCACACACAGTTCCATGTAATCGGTTCCCTCCTTCCTACCCACTCTCCCTTTACCCTCCCTGTTTTACCACTCACACCACTGGTCCTATAGGGCTCATCCATCCTGGATTCCCTTTATTTTCAGTTCCTATCTGTACCAGTGTACCTCCTCTGGTCTTGCCAGTCTTGCAAGATCGAATTCGAGTCATGGTAGTGGGAGCGGGGAGGAAACCTTTAGGAACTAGAGGAAAGTTGTATTTCTCATCATTGCTACATCGCACCCTGCCAGGCTCCTTTGAGTCAGTTTTTCCATGGTGACTTCATGCACAACAGACTGACACATTATCCGGTCCTGCATCATCCCTACAATTGTTAGTATGCCTGCGCCCATTGGCACAGTCTCTACGTCAATCTACCTTTTTAAGGGACTTCCTCTTTACAAAATAATTTTCCTCTGTCCCTCTACTTTACCAAAGGAGCCTTGGTGGTGTCGTGGTTACATGTTGGCGTACCAGCTGCTCTGGGAAAGAAAGACTGGGCGTTCTACACCCGTAAACAGTTATACTCTCAGAAACCAACAGGGAAGTCACCATGAGTTGGCATCAAATCAATGGTAGTGAGTTTTCTACTTTACCAAGCATGTTGACCATCTCCAAAAAGTGGTCTCTCCTGAAACCTGTCCAAAGTACCAAAGTATGCAAGATGAACTCTCCCCATCATTGCTACTAAGGAACGCTCTTGCTGTATTTCTTCCAAGACAGATTTGTATGGTTTTTTGGGTGCTTATAATACTTTCAAGATTCTTCCCTAGCACCACAATTCGAATGCACCTATTCTTCTTCAATCTTCCTTATCAATGTTCAACTTTCACATGCATTTGAGGCGACTTAAAATAACATGTCTTTAATCACGTGCACCTTAGTCGTTACTCTTAAACCTGCTAAGGAGTTCTTATGCAACGGATTTGCTCAATGCAACATGTCATTTGGCTGTTGCTTCCATGAATATTGATTGTGAAAAAAGTTTTGACAATTTCAATCTTTTCCCCAGTTGTAAGGATTTTGGTATTCTTGACATTGAGTCATAATTCAAACAGAAGCCTGCAGTCCTCCATGTTCACCCGTGAGTACATCATCATCCTCATTTTCAACAAGCGAGCCTTCCTCCAATCCTGATGATGTATTCTTCTTCATACAATCCAGAGTCTCTGATTATTTGTTCCAAATACAGATTGAATAAACATAGGGAGAGGATAGAACCCTGACATGCTTTTTTTTTTCTTCAAATTTTAAACCAGGTGTGATTGCCTTGTGCTGTTCCCATTACTGCCTCTTGATCCATGTACAAGTTTCACATGAACAAAGTGAACTGCTCTGAAATTCCCATTTTTCTCAAGGCTGTCCATAGTTTGTCAGTTGAATGGCTTGGAATATTCAAGGAAACACAAGATGGTTACTGTGGTAGTTACATAATTTCATGCCAACTTGATAAATCAGAGCAGGGGTCGAATCTAGCCTGTCAATCAGGTCATACACAGCCTGATCATGCCTCCTTCTGGGCATGACCTTATGAGAGTTCTGGGCACTTCCTTTCTCTCTGACTGTGTCTTTCTGTTGACAAGCCACAAGGAGATGACGAGACCTGCTAGATCCCCTTTCTCTCCACCTTCCGGTTGAAGAGCCACTGTCAGAAGCTGGAAGAGACATGGAGATCCCAGCCAGTGCTGAGATGCTTCCACCGACATTGGAGCCATTAGACTTTGCACCCACTGGACTGTGATCTCCCTGCAATTTGCATCATAGCACATGATTGTGTGAGTCTGAAGAAGGATTCATGGACTAGTATTGGACTTATGGCCTAATATCAGACTTA
>NW_022107431.1:81142008-81145633 GCF_000313985.2 Echinops telfairi | reverse complement strand
GAACTCATAGTAACTCTATAGAATAAAGTAGAACTACCTCTTTGTGTTCCTGAAATTGTAAATCTTTACAGGAAAAGACAAACTCATCTTTCCCTTGAAGAGCCATTGGTGGGTTCGAACTGCTGACCTTTTGGTTAGCAGTCTAACACCTAGCCCAACATGCCACCACTATTCCTTATTAAAACAGAAATAGACACTAATTCATTTTAAAGCTGGGAAAAATGTGACCAAATTTTGAACATTTGGCTTATAATCCTATCCTTTAGCTAAACTCATTTTTATAAATTATATTACTAATTCTGTGAATAGATTAGTTTTAGTTATTGATGTTCATTTCTGCTATTTTCACAAAAGTGAAGGTATTAAATCATCACATAAAGTTTGATATATAAAATGATAAAACAACCAAAATTACTGGCATCAAAGTCAATTTTGACTCAGAGCAACTGTACACGCCATGGTAGAAATGCCCTTGTGGATTTCTGAGACTGTAAATCTCTCCAGGAGTAAGAAGCTGGTGGTTTGAATAGATTGCCTTGAAGCTAGCCACACAATGACTCAACTGTCTGCCACCAGGGCTCCTCACAGTGGCTGTAACAATGCGCTGTAACAACAATGGTGAGAATGCAGTGTTTCCTTTTATTATGCATAGTTTGACTAGGTGTTGGAACCAACTTGAGGCCTGAACAACATATGAAATTATAGATTTTTGTTATATTCCATGCTTTCAAGGAGCCCTGGTGGCACAGGGAGTTAAATGTTGACCTCCTAACCAAAATTCAGTGGGTCAAATTCACTATGCACTTACAAAAGAAAATTGGGGAAACAGCCACTTCCACACAAATGTGCAGCCTTGAAACCCCTGGGCAGTGTTCTCCTCTGTCCTGGTGGGTCGGTCCGGTTTGGTATGGACTCGAAGGGATGGCAGGGGGCAGAGTTTGTCAAAGGTTGTTAGAAGGAGGTTGTTCCAAATCAGAGCTCATTTGAAGAGTTAGTCAACAATGACAAAATAATTTTAAAGACAGTTAAACCTAACCCCTGAAGTCCCAGTTTTCAATTACCATGGTTTATTTAGAGGAGAGGAAATTATTCAATGAGAATCATTTTCTTTATTTCAATAAGACTTTTTTCTTCCTAAATCTAATCAAGTTTTTCAAAAATTACAGCATAAAACACATAAAATTAGAGTTGGATTAAACTTCATGAAGCTTTCACAACTGGTTTTTATGCTAAGTACTTTCATATTATATTTAAATTGGTTTCCAATTCTTTAAAGAATCGTTAACATGCTGAGAGCTAAATCATGTGGCCATAAATAGTCATTGTAACTTCTACTAGTTGCTAATGTTGCAACCGTTATAGTTTTTCTAATCAACACTTGAAAGGAAAAGACATCATTATAAAGTCAAAACTAGTGCCAGTCTGCTTATTTGTGTCTGTAATTTGGCTGTCAGAATGAAGTGCAGGATCAGACTGGTCTTTCAGAGGTCTTCCTTGATATGAACAAGAGGTTAGAATTAAAACCTTTTTGTGTCTACTTTACTCATGACCTTTCTGAACGCCTTAGGAAGATGTAACTTTGCAAATATCTGGAATTTAAACTGAAATGTTAATCCCTTTTAACAGAAAATACACATAAACTCACACACCCACACACCCACCCACCCACACACACACACACACACACGTTCAAATGAAAACCTCACTGCCATCGAGTCAATTCTCATTGCCACCCAGATATGTAAGGTTAAAAACTGAGTAGGGAACAAATAAGGCTGAGCTTATGGAGAGGCTGAACTGAAGGGCGTATTCTGAGACACGGATGCTTTTGCTAGGAGAGCAGCACTAGGCTGGGGTTCCTTTGCTGTCAGCAAGCCCACAGCTGGCCAAGTTCTGCTTGGTCACGTGGCAGCTGCCCAGGAGCCCAGCTACGAGTTTCTGGGGATGTGGTTAGCAAGCAAGCTGATGATATTTTAGTTACTAAATTTCACATAGGCCAATAAGTTTCATTCCGCAGCTCCTAAGCAAAATCCTGCCATGTCCACTTTATGTAAGTCCTGAGTTCTAAGCAGCTCCCTCAAGCAAAGATTTTCTAGTGGTAAGTGCCTACAGACAGGTGATCCTTTGTTATTAATTTTATAAACACTGAAGACTATACCAGAACTAGAGCAATGGCCAGAGGCGAGTGTAATATATGTGTGGTGAGTGACAAGACTTCCAGTCACAAGAAAATGCATTAAAGAAAAAAAATTCAGTGTAATCAGGTAAGCATGCAATGAGGTGTCTTTTTTTTCTACCTCTTAAAGACAAACAAACACGCAAACAAAAACTCACTGCCTCAAGTCAATGCTGACTCATAGTGTACCCTGTGGAATCCAGAGACTATAACTGTTCAAGGGAGTCAATAGCCAATCTTTCTCCCACAGAGCTGCTGGTGATTTTAAACTGCCTACTATGTGGATTCCAGCCCAATGAGTAACCATTACAGTATCAGGTCTTACCTTTCGGTCAAATAAAATTCAATAGATTTTCTGGATATAGGGATCCCCCCTTCAAGCCCACAGTGCCAGGTGAAGTGTTGAGTATTTGAATGCAGGGTCAGTGGTAGTGGGATGTGCTGACAGTCTCTGATGGGTTTATGGGAAAACACATTCTTCCAGGAACAGTGTTGTGTCTCTGCCAAAGCACTTATCTCCCCAAATGACAAGCTTTGCTCGACTAACATTTTGATCAGTCGACACAAGCACACACTGAAGTTTCCTTTTTAATTTCAAGTCCTATTTCCTTCTCCTGGGCCACAGGTGTCTGAAGAGATCAAATTCTCTGTAAAGCCGTAACACTGTCATCTAAGCAGGACCAAGCTAGCCAGCTCAACGATAAGAGACACATATATCCTCATCGTCACACCTGAAAGATAGATAACCAGCAGGCACACCATGAGTACAGGCATTCTAAAAGAATCTTCCTTAGCCAAACTGCTCTCTGAGTTCATGGATGAGAGGGGCAATGTTTCAGCTGATCCTGCCCCAAATCAGAAACCCCCCAAAACTGACCTGCAGCTACAGTAAATGCTTTTTTTTTTTTTTAACACAAGGAGTTTGGAGTGGTTCTTCCTATAAGAAAATGGATTCAGGTTTCAAAAACATTTTGAAATATAAACTATTTAACTTGGATTTGTATTGTTTAATTTTGTTAGCTTTTTTTCCCCCAGTCACTCCCAGCCACTACTCTATAGTCTGGATACAAAAGATCACCTGTGGTGTTTTCATGAATACATTGTGATGAACACTGGCACTGATAGGAAGGCTATGAAAATAAAACTATGAAGCACCCTGAAGATTTTCTGTGATATTCCGTGTCAAAGCTCTACAATCCCTTCCTCTTAACTCTGAAATTAAGCCTTTTCTTTGATCTTCCACCCTTAGCAAGCACTTGCCTACTTTGGGTCTGATAAGGTATTAATGATTTATAATAGAAGCTCATATAGATAGAATCATAAATTTTGTTGTATTTTGTTTTGGACATCTTTATCATAATTTTTTTTAGTTCAATCTAATTTGTTAGGTTTTTTTGCTTTTTGTTTTTGTAGTGATACTTCTTTCTTTTTAATTACTTAGTAGTATTC
>NW_022107431.1:81138738-81140370 GCF_000313985.2 Echinops telfairi | reverse complement strand
TATTTCTTTCTATAAATGTGAAGTCATTACTAACCAAGCAAAACATGCATAGCTTTTTGTTTAGATGCTGATTTAAGTTTAAATGTCACTCAAGAATGCTTGCAACACATGGCATTGATATATTACAAAAAAAATTCTCATTTCAAGTTGACCTCTTCCATCTAAACCAGAGCATAAGAACATCAGTAAAGAGTTGCACACACAAAATAATTATATTTTAGTTATCTTATATTTAGCAATTGTATCTTAAAAGAAAAGTTAAAATTCATTAAAATATAATAAAATTAAATGTGATTGTTTTAATTTTTCCTATATTGATATAATTCTAATTTATTCCTAACAAAATTATTTAAATAATCTGTTTTATTGTATAATTGCTAATAGAAAATAAAACCTTTCTGACATCTTCCATCATTATTGTATATATTCTGGATTTCTGATGGAAAATATTTGGGAATGGGGGGGTGTTTGTTTTACTCTGCATTCTAGAACTAAAGTCTACTGAAATAAAAATTATACTTGCAATAAATATAAATTACATTTTGATATAATGTATTTAATGTACATATGAATTCTTTTCGTTTATCATATGTAACTAAAGGATGTATTGCCAAAAAAGATGAACTCAATTCAAACATACACCCCTTTGAACCCATTCTTTGCAATGAATATTTTTGGGGATTTTTTTGTCTTTGTTTTTGTCAGGAGAATGGTGATTATTTTTTAATAATAGTTTTATTGAGATATAATTCACATATCATACATTTCCATAGTTCAGTTTTATTCTATCATGTTATATATATTTCAGTTCTAGTGTATCCTCCTTTTTCTGGTATTCATTATTTACTCCCCAATTCTCCTCAACCTTCCCCCCTCTCATATCCCTGAAAAGTTATACATCTCTTTACATCTACGCCTTCTGTTCTTCATAGACTAGGACACATACCCTTACCCCCCAAAAGAACAAAAACAGTGTATGTCTGTTTATTTTTTTAAAGGAAGAAGAAAGAAAAGAAAAAGACCACAAACCATATTAAATAAGCTAGAGAGAAAAACCTGTTGGGAAAGAAGCAAGAAATAATTAAACCTAGAACACATCCAGTATGCATCGAGGGGGATCAAATGACCAGGTAGCGTGTTGTACTATAGTCCCATCCATCATCATCAAGTTTCAATAATCCCTGTCTGATAGCCAGGCTATTGTGTCCCTCTACTGTGGTAAGAGGGGACCTGCCCGAGGCTTTAATCTTTATAGGTACTCTGCAGATGGATTTTGGGCTCCCAGTGTAGCATCTACAAATTAAATGTTCACAATTTATGCTCTGATATCTCTCCCTCTATATTTGGATTTTGTTATTTGCTAACTTTGTGTCCCACAGACTGGTGTGGATCTTCCCTGTAGACATATTTGACTTAGATGGCTCCTTGTTTGAATACAAGCCTTTCACCACACTTTGATGTAGCATCCATATCCTCAGTAATCTCTTCATGAAGGTAAGTAATGAGCAAGGTCAAAACTAAATGTGCTTGAATTGAGGCTAAGGTTTAAGTGGGACCTCAGAATCCATTCACTTGTGTATGGATTATGTACAACTCTGGTTCACTTTACAGGTCTCATTATCATTTTATAAT
>NW_022107431.1:81136532-81138019 GCF_000313985.2 Echinops telfairi | reverse complement strand
CATTCATTTACAAGGGAAGACCCTAGCCTATCAGATTAATACAAGTTGTGCTAAATCTAAGAGGGCATTAAAATATTAAATTTATGGTGATTCTGGGCTAGGGAGTCTCACCAAGGTCCAATGGCTATCAGCTTAACTGTCTTGGAGTGGCCATAATTCGTTTCTTCTCACATCAAGGATTTTCAGACATAATTCCAATTATGTAAATTGGAATTTACATAATTAAATAATATAATTAGGTAAATCCCAGTTCATTCAGTGCATTATCCACATTGATTCCTTCTAGTGTGGCCGATGAGGGATACAATAGAATTTTTATATTATTTAATTTTGGTTATGTAAATCATTTTATTTATAATATTATATGTTATATATTTTGAATTTGTTAGAGGACAAATGATGAGAAAAGGAAGGTAAGGGAATCTTTATTACTGAGCACATATTTATAGTAGCTTCATCAGATGTTTTCTAATCAAGATCTTCTAGGGGAATTAAAGTATGACAGAGTAATTAAAAACTTTTTTTTTCTTAATTTAACTATTTTCTACATCACTTTTCATTTTTGAGTTGCTGTTGACTTGGTTACTACTCATGGTACCCTCTTGGTCCATTGGTGACGATCAGAGTAGAACTGGGTTTCATAGTATTTGTCAATTGCTAGGACTTTCTTCTGAGATACATCTCAGGAAACTGTAGCCACTAACCTTTTGGTTAGCAGCCCACCATCGTAACTATTTGCACAACACAAGCACTACTTTATACTGCTGTTATTTATTTAATCCTCTTTGAAGAGTTTTCTCTTTGCAAATCTGTATTTGAATAAACCTCACCATATGAATAAGAAACAGAATGATCAAAAAATTCCTAAAAGTATAAGTCATATAAAAATAAGTGCCACCAAGTCAATTCTGACTCATGGCAACCCTTAGGGCCGGGAAGAACTAACCCTGTGGATTTCCAACACTGTAACTCTTTAGAAGAGTAGAAAGCCTCATCTTTCTCCTTAGGGGTGGCTGGTGACTTCAAATTGTTGACCCTGCCATTAGCAGGCCAGCATGTAATCACTACACCAAATGCATTCCTCGTAAGTATGTAAACATGTGAACATACATATACAAGTGTAAAATAACAGTGAAACCAAACATAATGTTTTGCAAATAAACAAGAAATATACAAGAACCCCCCCCAAACAAAACCAATTATATTATCTGATGCTCTTCAAAACATTCACTGAATGAATAGCACACTATGAAAGAAACTATACACTAAGTATATTTTTTCCACAACAAAATAAACTTGTAATACCTGGTATGGCATGTCTGAACAGGATCTAGTTTGAGACACTCAGAAGGAAATGATAGTTCAAAGAGTCCCTATGAGATTAACATGAATTCTGCTAAAATTGAAGCAAGAACAAACATTAAACTTATAGTGAAGATTTTGTAGGGAAATGTTGAAATCACTGATGCTTTATGAAAACTGTATGC
>NW_022107431.1:81133597-81135255 GCF_000313985.2 Echinops telfairi | reverse complement strand
GTATTTCAGAAGCCAGCTGTGCTGCTCATGGTTATCAGGTTTCATCAGCGTTTCTAGACAAAGAACAAAATAGGAAAGCAGGTAAGAAGGTCTTGGATGTCCCTGAGAACTTGAAAGGAATTTCCTGAATGTCCTCACCTAGCGGCAAGGAAAGGCCCAGCAATCCCAGCAACCTGGCAAGGAAAGTCCCAGGTGTTTCTGCCTCCCAGCAAGTAAGGGCCCTGGGATCCCTGCAACCAGACAGGGAAGGCCCCAGCTATCCTCCAACAAGGAAGGCCCCATCTGTCTGCAGGATGTGGCCAGGGAGAAATCATCTGCTTCTGCAACCTGACAAGGAGAGTCAAAGACATCCATATTCCTAGGTAAAGAAGACCCTGAGCCCCCAGCAAGGAAGACCCAGTCAGGTCAGCAATCCAGCAAGGAAGGCCAAAAGTGTCCCTACATCTGGACAAGGAAGGCCGTGGTCATTCTTAAGACGCAGCAAAGAAAGCTCTAGGCATTCTTGCTGTTCCCATGAAGGAAGTACTCAGCTGTGCCTGGGAACAGGCCAGGAAAGTCTTGGCTGTTCCAGCTTTGCACCTTCCCAGCAATGAAGGCTATGAAGCAATGAAGGCCACAGTCATTCTAGCAATTCAGCAAGGAAAGCCCTGCATGTACTGCACTCTTATAAGGTAGGCTGTAGCCATCTCTACCCTATCAAAGTAGGTTCCAACTATTCCTGTCTCCCATCAAGTAAGTCCCCAGCTGTCCCTAGGACTTGACAAGTAGGCCTGATTGTCCCTATTATCTGATAAGAAAGGTCCCAGCCCTCTCTGCCCCAAAGCAATAAAGGTTCTGGCTATAAAACCAACACAGCAAGGAAAAGGAAGGCCCTGAGCATCCCCACATCCTGTCAAAGAAGCCCCAACTTCTCTATTCCCAGGCAAGGAATACCTCTCAGAAAGAGGATTTGGCCAACCCTTCCCAAAGTCGAAAAAGGTCCCGACCTTCCAAGCAACTCAGCAAAATACAACAATACCCACATGACTCAGTAGTCCATTCAAAACTAATAAGTGCACCACAATGCCATGGAAAGAGCAGTTAATTGAAACACAAACACACACACACAGCCAAAAATACAGTCACCAAAACCTGAACAACACCCATACCCAAAGGATTACTCTGAAGAAGCAGCCCTGGAAGTACAAGAAATAAAATTTAGGAAAAAGATGCTTAGATACCTTCAACAGATGGAGGAAAGAATTAAAAAACTAGAAACCCTACACCTAATAGATCTCTGGAAAATAAATAATACAAGAACAGGATTTGGGGGGGAAATGCTCAAACATTGAGTAGTAGAATCAAAGAAAATGAAAACTGAATTAGTAAACGCAAACACAATTCTTTCTACTACAACCAACAAGAGAAACGATCAGCAACAACAACAAAAAGGAATCTAAAGAAAGCCTATGAATGATGAGGGATATCATCAGCAGTGACAAAGTGCCTCTCATTGGGATTCTGTAGCAAAAAGAAACAACAACAACAACAACAAATCTATAGAGAAATAGTATAAGAAGTTATGGCAGACACCTTCCCCAATATCATAAAAGACAAAATAACCAACAAGAAGCAGAGAGAACCGCTAAAGCGATAGACTCAAAAAGGACAACGTCACA